>NC_139710.1:27880154-28202654 GCF_964188405.1 Protomyctophum parallelum | reverse complement strand
TTTTTTGGAGGGGATGACTTTTTTTTTTTTTTTAATTTTTTTTTTTTTTTCAAAGTTTTTTTTTTTTCAAAGTTTGAAAAGAAAACTTGGAAGTGAAAAAAAAAAAAACTTTAACAAAAAAAAAAGTCATCCCCTCCAAAAAATATATATTTCCCCTTTAAAAACATTTTCATCTCCTAAAAAAGATTTGTCATCCCCTCAAAAAAATATATCTTTCCCCTTTCAAAACATTTTCATCCCCTCCAAAAAACATATCTTTCCACTTTAAAAACATTTCCATCTCCTAAAAAAGATTTGTCATCCCCTCAAAAAAATATATCTTTCCCCTTTCAAAACATTTTCATCCCCTCCAAAAAACATATCTTTCCACTTTAAAAACATTTCCATCTCCTAAAAAAAAATTGTCATCCCCTCCAAAAAACATATCTTTCCACTTTAAAAACATTTTCATCTCCTAAAAAAAAAAGTCACAGCCTTGATTTATTTTTGTCACCCCCTCGAAAATTGTCATCCCCTCCAAAAAAAAGATCTTTCCCCTTTCAAAACATTTCCATCTCCTAAAAGAAAAATGTTATAGCCTTGTTTTTTCCTGCCAACATCTAAAATGTTTTTCCATACCAGAAAACATAAACCACCATCTCTTAAATAATCTACCTAGAAATGTCCCCTAGGGGGCTCCGTAAAAATCCATCAGTAAATCTCCTGTTTGATGTTTTTAGACAAGTCGTATTTCAGTGAATGGAAGAAGTTTGGATGCAGCTGTTACTACATAACTACTGAATGAAAATCATGGCAGCAAGGTAGAGAAGAATGTCTGAATCAAGGAGCTGATCTGGTGGTCATAAACAGTGGAGAAGAACAGGTTAGTTGTGTCCATGTCCGTGTGTGTCCCTGTGTGTACGTGTCTGTGTGTGTGCGTGTGTGAGTGTGTCCACCTGTCCATCATCTACATAGGACTCAAGGAAATAGGGTGCTATTTTTCCTTTATTTTTTGACGATGGGTTCTCAGATTGTCATTGACATAGTTACATGTGATCTAATTCCATGATTATAGTGAAGAAGTGAATGTATTGGATACAATTAATGATGATTCAATCATGTACAAATAATCAGGAATTCATCAATGGATGGTTATTATTCATGACTTGGTCTGACCAGGACTGAGGGCAGATGGACGACGTGGGTGGATGGAACACCACTGACAACACAGTGAGACATTTGACATGCTTTTATATTGTAATTCTATCAAAGTCACTGTATGTGAGTGACTGAGTGGATGTGGTTCAATACATTGTTGTTTATTGTGCAGGTACTGGTACAGTAGATATCCCGTTGACTATGAAGACTGGGACTGTGCACCGTACCATCACAGGACTGACCCTGGAACATATAATATGTTATGTTCATTTAAAAGGGCCTCAATCTGCGAGAAGTGAGTGTTTTCACTTAATTGATCAAACTGCAGCTCAGTGTTCTGCTACAGTAGTATTAGTAGTGATACTAGTGAAGATCATATAAACCCAAATATTTTTTTGTGCAGAAGTACAAACAGTGGTGGAAAAGTAAAGTAAAAGTATCTGCAGTATTCAAATATTCTGTTGCAAGTAAAAGACCGGAATTCAAAATGCACTTGAGTAAAAGTACGCCTACAAAAGTTCTGGCATTAAGATTTACTTAAAGTACCAAAAGTAAAAGTACTCATTATGTAGAATGTCTATCATTTCAAGTTTTCAAATGTCTAAAAATATTTTGAAAATAGCAGATCTACAAGCTCTCAATGCGACTCACAATAATGTTAGCTAGTAGATCAAATGATCGAAATGTATATTGGGCTGAAGTTACTTGTTACTGTAATAATAATAAAAATGTACAATGTAACTAGTAACTAAAGTTTTCAAAAAAAGTATAAATAATAGTATTTGAATTGGAAGTACAAATACTGCAAAATTGTACTTAAGTGAAAGTCTCAATTACTTTACACCACGGAGTACAAACTGTTGTAGCCATAACAACTTTAACGCATTAACACCAGGAAAGCATGTCATTTTAGATTTAAGCGTTCAAAAATAGAAGATATTCAAGGTGTCACAGCGCGTCACTTGGTGCCATGCACGCTGACGCTATGCGAGCTTGTACATCTGCTACAAGTGAGCTTGTACATCAGTGATTTTCACAAGTGTTGCCTCTTTCTTATGTTATAGTAAAGTTTGTTGAAAAGGAAGGAACCCTTCCTTTTCATTTTACGTATGTTTTTTGTTCAGCACCTGTAGAATTTCTGGAGATGTGCGTGCTTCCTTTTGGTTCCTATCTACTGTATAGTTAGTATAGTTTGTTGCATTAGTTTTGAGAGTGTTTTTTTGTAATTCTTGTATTGGTATATTTCAATTTGCTGTCATCTGTGGACAGTAGCCCCCAGGGGATCCTGACCCACAGGTTGGGAACAAGTTTAACTACTTGAGTCCCTATAAAATAGCCACTCTAAGCTCTAATCCACTTTTAATCCACTTTTGTTGCTATAGTTGATTGATTGGTTGGTTGATTGATTGAGTTACTTTGCATATTAATCAAAGTAGCTTATCAATAAATGATAGACATAGATTATGAATTGCATAAAGAACGGACCTGAATATAAGACCATTACTACTGTGAAAATGCAGTCTAAGTTGTAACTACATGGTTATACCAAGAGATGGCAGCAATGATCTCTAATAGAAAGCAAGGCCAGTCCTTCCATGGGAGAAAAGTGTCCACACAAAACGGTGACATTTTCTTTGTTAGGCCTTCCTCTTTCTTTTTCATGTCAAGGACCCCCATATTTGGCCGTGGACCCCCATCTCAGAATATTTTGTACTATAGGGAGGGACCCCCCATACAACATTTGTGTTGAAAAAGTATTTCAAAACTGTTTTGAATGTTTCAAGATTTTGGGGAACCCCCGAAACCCACTCAAGTTCAGTAGAACTGAACTAACATGATGTTACAATGTTACAGCCTCAGGGCCAGCAGAGAGGTTTTGGGAGGTGACCTGATGCACACACACACACACACACACACACACACACACACACACACACACACACACACACATGCACACACACACACACACACACACACACACACACACACACACACACACACACACACACACACACACACACACACACACACACACACACACACACACACACACACACACACACACACACTCAAAAAACTTAATAGAAAACATTACATTATCCAGTGCTATACTGTAAAGTGTAAATACTTTGCCAACTCTCTGCACAACCCAAACATTGCACGCTATTATACAGGTGGTTTCTGACGAAGGCTCGCAAAGCAATCTGATTGGTTGAAATAGCCATCTATCAGTGTTTCAAACCAGCATGATGGAACACCTATAGAGCGTCGCAGTCCCGCCCCCTTTCAGAACGGCGAGTGGCCCAGGAAATGATTCTCCATTCATTTTCTCCATAGGCTTTTAAAAAAGTATTTATTTAAAGACGGTTACGCCGAGGACAAAGCCAACTCGGATCGTGACAAATCATGACAATGAATGGGTGTGGCTGTAAACAAGCATCTCAAGCTTACTCCACTTCCCTGGGTAAACAAAGAACTTTGCTTTGCTTACTTTGCTTAACCATAGACTGTAAAATAAAGCGTTCTCCAGGTCTGATATGGGCGTAAGATGTAGTGAAAGGTCCTGAAAGATACATAACGTCAGTCTTACCCAGTACCCAATCTTTCTGTTTTATGAACACAAGGCTGCTGTATTTTATACCTCATAAGCATTTAAAGTATGAGGTATAAAGTACCGCAGCCTTGTGTTCATAAAACAGAAAGATTGGGTATTGGGTAAGACTGACGTTATGTATCTTTCACTGCTTTGTCTCAAAAAATATTACTCTATATGGCTCTGGTCTCAGCCACCATTGCATGATATTTTGACATTCAGTTTTTTTGTTTGTTTTTTTGTTGCCACTGTTGGAGCAGCCATGAACTACACAGGTTCATCCTGATGTTCTGGGCATCTTTGTAATGTTAGTGTTAGTAAAAAGCAGGTAAAAGAGTAACGTTTGAGGCAGACTAACATTAGTCACTCTGCCGTTCACTGTAGTAGAAGACGTGCGCCTGGTGAGGGTTTAAACCCTGCAGCTACGTCAAGTCCGCCTACAGGAAATACGTAAGATGCGACCATGAGACCCGTTCCTGGATTCGTCTATAGTGGTCTGGTGATTTTTTTGTGCAGTGCTAAACAGGTGAACAGGGCTTTGAATATTAAATTATTAATACATATGGGGAGCACGACGTGAGCACCTTTCGCCTTGAAGGTAAGCGGAGCGAGGGAATTATAAGTGAGACAGAGTTCCACTGTCAGTGAAGCCACAAGCGTTTGTGAGCTTTGTTGAAGGTGTGTGTGAGGCAAAAAGATTGTCCAGATTTCGAGATGGGAAACGAGAGGAAAGTGGGTCAGTTTGTTTGACGTTTGCAGGAGAGCATCTACCCCAAAGAGTGTACCTGACTTACATGAGCTATCGGGTCAGGCCATATGAGAGAGAGCAGAAAGCCAAGAAGAACCAAAGTGTGTGCACTGTGGTGGGGGACATTATTGGGTGTCCTATAGAGAGAGAAGGATTATGGTGAGAAGGGTTAGAGCAGAAGGGAAAGGATTGTCCTACGCTGAAGCTGTAAAGAGAGTGGAAGGGAGCAAGGCCAGTGAGGATAAAGGTAGAGTAGAGAGGTAGGCCTACAGCAGGGAATTGAGAAGGAAAGCAATAGTGATACAAACGTCTGCATGGACAAAAAGCGTTTTTTGGCCTTCATCGCAATGGTCATTGATTGTGCAGTTGATATACAGTAAGTCTGAAGGTATCAAGATGGGGCAGCAGTGGCCGAACGGTTTGCGGAGCGGTCTTGATACCGGAAGGTAGCCAGTTCGAATCCCTGGACCGGCACGTTAAAATTACCACCGCTGAAGTGCTCTTGAGCAAGGCATTGAACCCCTACCATGAAATGTTCTATGAGCAGGGTGTGGCTGTAAACAAGCATCTCGAGCTTAGTCCACTTCCCTGGGTAAACAAAGAACTTTGCTTTGCTTTGGTGTTGAAAGCAACAAAGAGATTCTTGGACATGTAACTGGAGAACACTTGAATAACACATTAAGGGAAGAATTCACACAGCCTCAGGGCCTGGGAGTGGGATGTAGCGCATAGAATGGACAACGTGGAGGTGGGATCACTTGGGACTCGGGAGTGGGCACCAATATACTATTAAGATTGCACAGGGTATGGATTAGGTTACAGAAATAAGTTTTAGTTTAGTCTGACCCGCGCACGGGTCAGAAGGGGGCGGTAATGCAACTAGTTGGATGCCAACCGCCAATAAACCCCACGAAGAAGAAGAAGGGTCAGATGTCTTCGTCCTTGTCAGCTTCAAACCTCTATCCTGTGTTTGCCAGTGTTTTTAGAGTTTTCTTTATTGTTTATTCAGAGTTGCCAGTTTTAACATGTATTATTTTACATTCTTGATATGGTAGGAGGTGGGTGGCCTTCATGAAGTTTGTGTTTGTATAGTGATCCCTTTGATTGCGTTCTCTTAAGTTAAGCGGTACATAGTAGGTAAGATCTATGCATTTCTGTCTGGGTCAGGTAAGCATAAGGCTTTTAAAAATCTGCCTAGCTTGATTAAGCCACGTACAGACAAAGAAGCTATAATTTATGGACCTGCAAGGACCTACTTGGTGACATGCACTTGAGTGCTGCTTTTTTCTTGTTTTTGTTCTTCATAACTCCTCTTGAAGGCATCCAGCTAATTCAGGGCCAAATTATCCATTGGGCCAGTGGGGCCGGAGCCCAGGGGCCCTGGCTCTCAGGGGCCCTTTCGGGGAAACTGGACTGTGCGGTACAGGGTTTGAGGTCCTTCATTTGCCGTTGATTGTGATACATTTAGGTCAAAAAGTTGATAAATGTAAATACACAGGTGTATGGTTTTCTAAACACTTAAACCCAGTGGGTTTCAAACCTTTTCATTTCAAGTCCATTATTTATTTGGGCATTTGACGGACCACCATTTGACAAGATTTAGACTGTCATACCCAAGACTAGATTAGAATATATTTGTTATATAAATCGGATAATGATTTTGTCCACAATACCATGCTGTATTGATGTTGGTAAGCTACATATAGGAGACATAACAGACGGTGATCAAAATAACACTTATTCTACATTATCTAATTATGTTTATATGCCATGTAAATTAGCAATGCAGATGTTTAATAATTTAAATAATTCAATAATTTATGTCTTTATAGTTTCAAGAAATTAAAGATCTACACGGGTACATTTGGTTTCATATTACAGGACCATTTAAGATGGACATGAGTTGCCTGATATGAGTTGCCATGTGTGGTCCCCCCCCCCCCTCACACACACACACACACACACACACACACACACACATACACACACACACACACACACACACACACACACACACACACACACACACACACACACACACACACACACACACTCTTTAGGCGAATATTCCCCCCAGAATAGGGATGCTAGGTTCAAATGGTTATGGCATGCCAGCTTAATGAATGTGCTTAAAAAATAATAAAATACCTTTTGAATATTTGAGTGTGTTTAGTTACTTTTAACAAGTGACATAAATACGACATTCTCCATTTTAAGATGAAACCATACAAGAACTGACAATAGATTAACAATAAACAATAAGAATAAAAAGCTTTATTTACCACCAAAGAATTACAAATCACAGTTATTTTCTTTTAAAAGTAAGCAATGAGGTGTGATAAAATAATAAAGATAAGCTGCTTTTACACTTTTTTTCTTTTTCTTTTTAATTTACAATGAAGAACTTGAAGTTTGTGAAGGACATTTCTCAGTGAAATATATTCTTTTAGCTTGAGAGAAAGTTCACAGTTTTAATTAAGCTACAAAGGAAAGTGTTTAGGGTCCAAATTCAGCCACAATTTGCTCTTATGTTTAAAGTGAAAACACTGGGAAACCATATACTTTTGTTAGAAACATGGCGAAGAAGAAATAGAGAATCACTTTCAAAATATGCTTAAAGGAGAATTCCATACTAAAAGGCTTTCTTACCTTTCTTTGTAGTCGTTACGTCCCCACCAAAGAGGTCCAGGTGTTATTTTGTGCAAAAGCTCCTTATTGGCTATTTCCCCTACCATAAGCCCTAAATGAATTGCATTGAATTGAATGGGAATTAAATGGGGCTATGGGGTGTTGTGCTAATTCGCTTATTTCCATTGCTCAAAATTATAATTTCTTTGTATATATCATCTCTTCATAATGTAAATAATATCCCAAGCGGCACACTTTACTACTTCTTTCGATGGAAATAAGCGAACTAGCATAACACCCCATAGCCCCATTCAATTCCCATTCAATGCAATGCAATTCATTGAGGGCTTATGGTAGGGAAAATAGCCAATAAGGAGTTTTTGAACAAAAAAACACCTGGACCTCTTTGGTGGGGACGTAACAACTACAAAGAAAGGTAAGAAAGATAAGAAAGCATTCTAGCATGGAATTCTCCTTTAAAGCATTCAACTAAACATAGCTAAAAGCAGGCTACAATGTTATTGACTAGTGAATGGATACAACACATCGCGTGGAAAGATTTGTGCTAATTATGGGGAATATATTTCATTTTGGGTTTTATTTGTGTGTGTGCCAACCCCCCCCCCCCCCTTTTTTTTAAATATATATATCAATGAAAAAGCGCTACGTCCTCTGGATCCATCGGTTGTATTTCATAGAACGTTTCCACACGTCCCCACACGTCCTATACGGTCTGAATGCCAAATCTCCATTTGGCCATAAAATGCCAAATGGAAATCTAAAAACAAAAACAAATGGCACACACACACAGCCATAGTAAAATATATACACTTACTTAAAATATAGCAGGTATTCAACTAGTAAAAAATATATATATACATAAATATGCAACCCTTGGCTCTTTGCAAAACTAAGACCTGGTTTATACTTGGTGGCGAGCCGGCTCGTGCACGATCCCGGGATCGTGCACCTGCAGGTGTTTGCGCAATATGCAACCAAATGTAAATCAGGTATTATCGTGAATAGAAACGTGTCTGTGGTCCCCTTTAGCAGTAATTGTAATATGTTTGGGTTATTCAAACTATTCAGAAATGTTGGCGGCGCGTTTGGATCTGCGAACTGGCGTTGGCTCAGTGCTCGTTCTCTTCCGTAGGATTCTCTTCTTATCTGAAGGGCTGATCTCTTCTTGCTCCTCATCAGATGAGGCCTCATCGCGTTCCCGAGCAGCCCTTTTCCCTTTAGTGCTTTGTCTTCTAGGTTTAGCACCGGACGAGAGTGTAACCGGAGGACTTAACATCTTGTCATCTTCGCTGTAATCGACCTCTGGTCTTTGCCGCGTGGATCTGCGCTTTTGAGGCTCTACTTCCTCGACTTCCTCCTCATCGCGATGGCGTCGTTTGGACATCATCTTAGGAGTGTCTGCTTCAGATTTTGTTCTGTTCCGGAGAGCCCATGTTTTAACTTTTAGGCTGATCTTTTCTTGCTCCTCATCAGATGAGGATTCCTCACGTTCCCGAGCAGGCCTTTTCCCTTTAGTGCTTTGTCTTCTAGGTTTAGCACCGGACGAGAGTGTAACTGGAGGACTTATTATATCACCGTCTTCTGTGTAATCGACCTCAGGTCTGTTCCGTGTGGGTCTGCACTTTGAAAGCTCTACTACTTCCTCGACTTCCTCCTCATCGTGATGGCGTCGTTTGGACTTTATCTTAGGGGTGACTGCTTCAGCTTTTGTTCTGTTCCGGAGAGCTCGGGTTTCAACTTTCGGAGACTCTTTTGAGATGGCAAGCTCATCTCTTCCTTCCTCCTCTGCTGTTTCTGCGGTCTCTTCTTCCTCATCTTCTTCCAATGCTAATTGTATGACATTATCCTCCTCAATTTCCCCTGTGATGCTGTTAGTCACATCTATTCCTTTGGCTGCCTCGTCCTGCTCTGGTTTCTCTGTTTCCTCACTTGCAGTCAGTTCAGAGACTTTGTCTTCATTGCTGTTTTCATCGTAATCAACCTCAGGTCTTTGCCGCGTGGATCTGCGTTTTGGAGTGTCTTCATCGACTGGTTTCTCCGTTTCCTCATTTGCAGTTTGTTCAGTAGCATTGTCCTCCTCATCATTAGAATCAATTACTGCTTCTGCTGGAACTGCCTTAATGTCATCATTACTGTTGTCATCGTAATCAACCTCGGGTCTTTGGCGCGTGGAACTGCATGTTGTTTCATCGTAATCAACCTCGGGTCTTTGCCGCGTGGATCTGCGTGTTGTTTCAGGTGTCGTTTCAGGTGTCGTTTCATCTATGTTCTCCATGTGAGGCTTATTGCAAGCTGATTTCAAGTCCACTAAGACCACAGTGGTTCTCTGGAGCATGGGGATCTGAGATGTAAGCTCTTTCTGGGGCTCTTCATCTGCAGGTGTTTGTGGCACAGTGGGCTCAGTCTTCTCTGGCACAACACTGGGTGGTGCTTGGGTTTCAACAACTGGAGCCTCTTCTTCTTGACTTTCTGCTTCAACAGGCTCCTCCTCTTTCTCTTCGCCTTGCTGTTGCTTCATTTCACCGTCTAACCTCTCACCCACAGCAACCTCCTGGCTTTCATCTGTTGTGGGTTCTGCCAGTGGAGGTTCTTGTATCACTCCTTCTACCTGTTCTTCCTCTTCTGCAGATACAGGTACAGGTTCAATTTCAGGTGTTTCTGCTTCAACCCCCTCTCCATTCTCTGTCTCCAATTCATTCTCTTCTGTATGTTCTTTCTCCGCATCAATTTCTGGCACTTCACTTTCATCTTCATGAGTTCCAGATTCTTGCTCAGTGTTTCCTCCTCCTGTCTCCGTATCTGTCATGGGCTCTTTTGTTTCCTCAGGTGTTTCCACTGTTGCATCTCCTTCCTGTACTTTGATGTCCTCCATCTCTGGCTCTTCACTTTCATCTTCAGGAGTTCCAGATTCCTGTTCATTGTTTTCCCCTTCTGCCTCCTTATCTGTCTCAGGTGTTTCCACTGTTACATCGTCTTTCTGTACTTTTGTTATAGGTTCCTCTTGTTCCTCATCCTCTGATTCCTTTAGTTGTTTGCGGGCTCTTTTGGACTCACGTCTGGGTGCAACTGGGGCTGACGTCCTCCCCCTTCTTAGAACTCTGGTTTCCACATCTGGTTCGTCCTTGTCTTTATTTTCTTCCGGGTTGCCTTTTGTGGACTTGCGGCTTGGTGTTGATTTGACTGGAGCTGACTTCCTTCCCCTTCTTAGAACTCTGGTTTCGACAACTGCTTCTTCGTCATCATTGCTACTTTCCACAGCTAATTCTTCAGCCTGCCCTGGGACTTCACTGAGTTTAGTCACAATAGGGTCAATGTTGAGGTCGGTTGACACTTCATTTATTGCCTCAATTTGTACAATCTCATTTTCACAGAGCTTGGGGATTTGACATGTAACCTCTTTCTGAGGCTCTTCATCTGCAGGTGTTTGTGTCATACTGTCCTCAATATTCTCTGGCACTTCAATAGGTGCAACCACAGCTGCGTCAGGAGCTGGTGTGGAACCCACTTCTCCAGTTTCCTCATTGTTTGGAAGTTCATCTTCAACACTCTCCACAGCAGCCACCTCTTGGCTTTCCTTTGATGCAGGTTCTGCCAGTGGAGTTTCTTGTGTCACGCTCACCTGTTCTTCCTCTTCTACAGATACAGGTGCAGGTTCACTGGGTGTAACCATAGATGAGTCAGGTGTGGGTGTGGGTGAAAGTTCTTCAGCTTCCACAATGGGTACGATTTCATCTTCAACCCTCTCCACCAAGGATACCTTCTGGCTTTCCTCTGTTGCAGGTTCTGCTAGTGGGGTTTCTTGTGTCACTCCTTCTTCCTCTTCTACAGGTACCGGATCAGTTTCAGGTGTTTCTGCTTCAACACCCTCATCAGATGAGGCCTCATCGCGTTCCCGAGCAGCCTCAATTTCTGGCACTTCACTTCCACCTTCAGGAGTTCCAGATTCTTGCTCAGTGTTTTCTCCTGTCTTTTTATCTGCCATGGGCTCTTTTGTTTCCTCAGGTGTTTCCACTGTAGCATATTCTTCCTGTACTTTGATGTCCTTAATCTCTGGCTCTTCACTTTCATCTTCAGGAGTTCCAGATTCGTGTTCAATGTTTTCCCCTTCTGCCTCCTTATCTGTCTTGGGCTCGGTTCTTTGCTCAGGTGTTTCCACGGTTACATCGTCTTTCTGTACTTTTTCTATAAATTGTCCATGGCGGCCTCTTTTGGATTCACGTCTGGGTGCTACGGGGGCTGACTTCCTTCCCCTTCTTAGAACTCTGGTTTCTACAACTGGTTCTTCCTCGTCATCGTTAGTTTCCACAGCTGCTGCTTCCTTGCCTTTCTTTTCAGCCTGCTGTTTGCTTCTAGTGGATTTGGGGCTTTCTGTTGCTTCAGCTGGGGCTGACTTCCTTCCCCTTAGAACTCTGGTTTTGACAACTGGTTCTTGCTTGTCCTCATCCTGCTGTTTGTGTCTTGTGGATTTGCGTGTTGGTGTTGCTTCAACTGATTTTTTCCTTCCTCCTAAAGTTCTTGTTGCAGCAACTGGTGTTTCCGCTTCCTCAATTGAGTTCACCTCAATTTTAGCCTGCTCTGGGACTTCAGTCAGTGTTGTCACAGCTGAGTCAGAGGTGAGGTTGGTTGACACTTCATCATCCTCATTTTGCACAGTTTCATTTTCACAAGTCTCTACTACAGCTGTCAATTGGTTTTGATCTGTATTGGTCTCTGCCATAGGTTCCTCTGTCACTGCTGCTTCCATTTGCACTTCCTCTTCTATGACTGAAGGTGCAGCTTCTTCATCAGTCTTTTCTGCAGAAACACTTTGTTGAATAGGTGTTTTTTCTATCTCCTCTATTTGAGGATCATGGCAAGTTGCTTTATTGTCCACTAAGACCCCAGAAGCTTTCTGGAGTTTGGGGATTTGAGATGTAACCTCTTTCTGGGGTTCTTCATCTGCAGGTGGTTGTATCATACTGTCCTCAATCTTCTCTGGTACTTCGTTTGGTGTAACCAAAGCTTTGTCTGGGGTGGGTGTGGAAGACAATTCAGTTTCATCATTGTTTTCAAGTTCATCTTCAACTGTCTGCACTGCAGCAACCTCTTGGCCTTCCTCTGTTGCAGGTTCAGCAAGTGGGGTGTCTTGTGTCACTCCTAATTTTTCTTCCTCTTCTACAGATACAGGGGCAGGTTCACTGGGTGTATCAATAGCTAAGTCTGAGCTGGGTGTGGGTAACACTTCTTCAGCTTCCTCACTGGGTACGGTTATATTTTCTACCATCTCCACTGCAGCAACGTCCTGGCTTTCCTCTGTTGCAGGTTCTGCCAATGGGGGTTCTTGTGTTACTCCTTCAGCCCTTTCTTCTCCTTCTACAGATACAGGTGCAGGTTCGACTTCAGGTGTTTCTGCTTCAACTCCCGCCCCTTTCTCTGTCTCCTCTTCATTCTCTTTGATATGTTCTTTCTCCGCCTCAATTTCTGGCCGTTCACTTTCATCTTCAGGAGTTCCAGATTCCTGTTCAGTGTTTTCTGCCTCCTTATCTGTCTTGGGCTCATCTGTTTCCTCAGGTGGTTCCACTATTACATCGTCTTTCTGTACTTTTGCTATAGGTTCCTCTTGTTCCTCATCCTCTGCTTCCTTTTGTCCTTTGCGGCCTCTTTTGGATTCACGTCTGGGTGCTACGGGGGCTGACTTCCTTCCCCTTCTTAGAACTCTGGTTTCTACAACTGGTTCTTCCTCCTCATTGTTAGTTTCCACAGCTGCCGCTCCCTTGCCTTTCTTTTCAGCCTGCTGTTTGCTTCTAGTGTATTTGGGGCTTGGTGTTGCTTCAGCTGGGGCTGACTTCCTTCCCCTTAGAACTCTGGTTTTGACAACTGGTTCTTGCTTGTCCTCATCCTGCTGTTTGTGTCTTGTGGATTTGCGTGTTGGTGTTGCTTCAACAGATTTTTTCCTTCCTCCTAAAGTTCTTGTTGCAGTAACTGGTGATTCCGCTTCCTCACTTGAGTTCACCTCCATTTTAGCATGCTCTGGGACTTCAGTCAGTGTTGTCACAGCTGAGTCAGAGGTGAGGTTGGTTGACACTCCATCATCCTCATTTTGCACAGTTTCATTTTCACAAGTCTCTACTACAGCTGTCAATTGGCTTTGATCTGTATTGGTCTCTGCCATAGGTTCCTCTGTCACTGCTGCTTCCATTTGCACTTCCTCTTCTATGACTGAAGGTGCAGCTTCTTCATCAGTCTTTTCTGCAGAAACACTTTGTTGAATAGGTGTTTCTTCTATCTCCTCTATTTGAGGATCATGGCAAGTTGTTTTAAGGTCCACTAAGACCACAGAAGCTCTCTGGAGTTTGGGGATTTGAGATGTAACCTCTTTCTGGGGTTCTTCATCTGCAGGTGGTTGTATCATACTGTCCTCAATCTTCTCTGGTACTTCGTTTGGTGTAACCAAAGCTTTGTCTGGGGTGGGTGTGGAAGACACTTCAGTTTCATCATTGTTTTCAATTTCATCTTCAACTGTCTGCACTGCAGCAACCTCTTGGCCTTCCTCTGTTGCAGGTTCTGCAAGTGGGGTGCCTTGTGTCACTCCTACTTTTTCTTCCTCTTCTACAGATACAGGGGCAGGTTCACTGGGTGTATCAATAGCTAAGTCTGAGCTGGGTGTGGGTAACACTTCTTCAGCTTCCTCACTGGGTACGGTTATATCTTCTACCATCTCCACTGCAGCAACGTCCTGGCTTTCCTCTGTTGCAGGTTCTGCCGGTGGGGGTTCTTGTGTCACTCCTTCTGCCCTTTCTTCTCCTTCTACAGATACAGGTGCAGGTTCGACTGCAGGTGTTTCTGCTTCAACTCCCTCCCCTTTCTCTGTCTTCTCTTCATTCTCTTTGATATGTTCTTTTTCCGCCTCGATTTTTGGCCGTTCACTTTCATCGTCAGGAGTTCCAGATTCCTGTTCAGTGTTTTCTGCCTCATCCGTCTTGGGTTCATCTGTTTCCGCAGGTTTTTCCACTATTTCACCTTCTTCCTGTACTTTAATGTCCTCAGCTGTTGTAGATTCCTCTTTTTCCTCAACCTCTGCTTCTTTTTGTTGGTTGTGGACTATTTTGGACTCACGACTGGGTGCTTCTGGCTTCCTTCCCCTTAGAACTCTGGTTTCGACAACATGTTCTGCCATGTCATTGCTACTTTCTACAGCTGTCTCGTCCTTGTCTTTCTTTTCTTCAACCTGTTTGTGTCTAGTGGATGTCTGTGTTGGTGTAGATACAACTGTCTTCGTAGGCCTGCCTCTCTTTCTTTTTTCAGCAACTGGTGCTTCCACTTCCTCACTTGAGCTCACCCCAATCTCATCATCGATGGCTTCTGCGTAGTCCACCTCAGGGTTTTCCCGCAAGGGTCTGCGTTTTTGAGGAATATCTGCAACAGCTTTTGTTTTGCTCCGCAGAGCTCGAGTTTCAATGGTTGGAGATGTAACCTGGTCATCCATATTTTTGGCAGGAATATTTTGCTTAATATGTGTAATTTCTTCCATCTCCTCCACTTGAGGCTCATGGCAAGATGCTTTCAGGTCCACTATGACCACCATGGCTCTCTGGAGCTTGGGGATCTCCGGTGTCTGAGGTTCCTCATCTAGAAGTGTCTGTTTCATGTCGGCTTCAATTTTCTCTGGCAATTCACTGGATGTAAGCACAGCTGTGTCCGGGGTGGGTGTAGAGGACACTTCTTCAGTTTCCTCTCTCATCTTCCGTTGCTTTGAGCCAGAACTTCTAACTCTGGTTGTCACAGGAATCGCGTCAATCTCTGAAACTGTTATGAAAAAAATATGTATAGATATGAGCATTCATTTTTAAAGTCCACACAATGAAGCATGTAAAAGAAAAAGTATGTTGAAAACCTTACCTTTTGCTACTCTAACCGTGGTCACTTCCTCCTAAAAATTACAAGGATTGTTATTTATTATTTCATAATTGTTAATTATATATTGTCTGCAAGATAATGTTGAACACAGGAAACAAAACGTACCGAGATTTGAATGGTGTATTCCACAGATTCGTTGTTCTTGTTGTGAGAGGTGATTTCCTCCATCACCACATCAGTTTCAATCACTTCACTCGACACGATAGACTTTTCTGTAAATGATAAATTCCTGGATACTGCTGAGGAAGAAATAAAGAGGAAAGTACATAAGCTTTTCCTATTCCCCAGTCATATTGTAGTCACATTTGATATCTTAGTGAGGCCTAAACAATTCTTATTGGTTCCGTTTCCACCTGACATTAACGTGTGATCTGAATAATCCAAAAGTAGCAGTTTCAAGCTAGTGGATCTACTTTTTATGCTTGTGTGTGACGCTGAAGTACGCTCAAGTAGGGCGTTAGTTTACGAAAAGGCTAGTTAGAATGTGGACATACTAGATTTCTGCCTGACAGCAACAATATACCATCTATTACAATGTTGCCTGAGGGGGTCTTACCACTCATGTTCATGGTGTGGATCTTGTTGGCTATGTTGGTCCTCTGTTTGGGACTGCCGACACCCTCCACCTCCCACAGCACGTCTTTGTCACCTGGATACTGACTGAGGTACATCTCACACACTGTGGACACACAACCAATCATAAGTTCCATGCACACACTTTCAATTTCTTTTATTTTTTATCCAATGAGTTTTCTAACCCATTTTTCACCCGGTGCCAATTGCCTATGCAGAAATCTTGGGTGCTACTCTCCCTCTGCCAACCTATGGAGAGACCCGAACAGAGCTCATGCTTCCTTCAATGCATGAGGAGTGAGGAGGCCGCTTCTTTTCACCTGGTGGGGGGTGAGTTTCCCCGGTTGGATGTAGCACGTGGCAGGAACGCGTTTCCAACTAGTTCCTTTCCCTCCATCAGGCCGACCAGGGGGAGGCAGTATAAAGACCAGGATTACTGCATGTTCTTTGTGAGGGTACCTACTACCTACCCTAGGGGACAACCCCACCTAGGGTATGGGCGCTGATGATGCGAATGAGAGAACACGCCCCCAGCGTGAATCAAAACCTTCTACTTCACTTTGTACCTGCTTCCCCTCGGCCGTGTCATCAGCAGGCATGGATTATCCTTCCATTGCTATGCTGATGACACACAACTGTACATAAAACTAGACCCAACCCCTCCCCGCTCTGCTGCCCCACTGTCCTCCCCGTCACCATCTTCATCACCTTCATCCACACTCACCATCTGCCTGGAGGAGATAAAGGCGTGGATGAAACACAACTTCCTGCAACTAAACAGCTCCAAAACAGAAGCCATTCTCATCGGCACCCCACACCAGGTTCAATCATCCCCCATCACAAGCATCACCTTCTCTGGCCAGGACATTCCACTCTCATCTGTTGTCACAAACCTGGGTGTTAAAATGGACCCCCACCTCAACTACGAGGCCCACATCAAACACCTCTGCAAAACATAATTTTTACATCTCAAGAACATCGCCAAACTCCGTCCCACCCTCACTCTACCTGATGCTGAAAAGTTGGTCCACGCCTTTGTCTCCTCCAGGTTGGACTACTGCAATGCACTTCTCATCAGGATCCCTAGCAAGAGCCTTCAAAGGCTCCAATACATTCAGAAGAGCGCTGCTAGGGTCCTGATGAGTGCGTAAACACGAGCACATCACATCACACCCATCCTCCGCTCACTCCACTGGCTCCCCATCTCATTCCGGACTGAATACAAGATTTCCCTGCTAACCCACCAGTGCATCCACGGCAACGCCCCCCCTACCTCAAGGAACTTGTCACCCTTCAATCCTCAACCCGCTCCCTCTCCTCAAACACCAACCTCCTCAAACCCGGGCTTTCTGCTCGGTCGCCCCCGAACTGTGGAACGCTCTCCCCGCCCACCTAAGAGCCCCACAGTCGGTAGACGCTTTTAAGAGAGGACTCAAAACTTTCCTTTTTACCAAAGCATTTTTATAGCCTTGCCCTTATGTTTTAAATGTTCCTGTTCTTTTAGATGTTTTTAATGGTGTGTTGTTTCTTTTGCTTTTATTCACTGCTGTAGCACTTTGAGATTCTTGCGAATGTAAAGTGCGTTATAAATAAAATCCATTATTATTATTATTACTTGTGAGGCGACAGCGCTACCCAATAAGAAAAGCAAAGTCCAATATATATTACAATTACAATTTAGGCATTTAGCAGACGCTCTTACTAGAGAGACTTACAATAAGCAAGGTAGGCTAAGATGTACAATAATATTGTATTATTTATTATATTTTTTAATTCAAAATTTAGAGGAGCAAAATATATTGGAAATAACTCTTCCTACTTCAGGGCCTCTTCCGATTTCATTTAGGTGTTACCCGATACTAGTTAAGGCTTCCATTCTGGTCAAACAGAGTCAGGGTGCTGCTATTCTGCATGCTGGCTCATTGGAAACACTCTGCTACACCAGTGGGTCTCAAAACCTAACCTAGATCTTTAATTGGTCAGAATCGGTATCGGCAGACATGACCCTGCTAATAATCGGATTATCGGTCATAATTTCATAATCGTGCACCCCTACGCAGCACGGATGAGTTGTAACCGGCCACGCGGGTCTGACTAACATCCCGTCCCCCAACTACTCAAGATATCTCACCAATTGTACATCATGGTAAGATAACTACACAACCCACACCTCTACCAAAGTGTAATTTTGCTTAGTGTATAAAGCGTGTGTGTGTGTGTGTGTGTGTGTGTGTGTGTGTGTGTGTGTGTGTGTGTGTGTGTGTGTGTGTGTGTGTGTGTGTGTACCTTTGAACATGGCTTTGGAGACGGGGTATCTCACACCCAGGCAGTCATCTCTGAAACTGCTCACAAAGTCCTCCAACATCTGCACGCCGAAGCCGTTTCCGCGGTGACATTTTCGGACAAATATGGAGTCCATCACGGGAAGCTGATAGCGTTGAGTTGAGAACACACTACATAAGCTTCCTGCGAAAAGGAACAAAAAATAATATATTATCAAACACATCAGAACATATCCAAGAAGGCAATGCATGTATTTTATTCAGTCTGACCAGAAATAGGGATAAAACATCAGTGAATACTAAGTGAATACAAAGTCTGGCCCCCCAACCAGAAAATCTCCTTTTTCACAGTCTAATATTGGCAGCTGTGGTCCAACATACTCATTTAACACATCAAATGCGTGAAACGTATCCATACGCTTTTTATATCTCGATCACGGTATGCGCATAGCGTATTTTTATGGTTTTTTTAATGATTACTGTACTTCATTTTTATACGTGCCCGGACAACATAGAAAGTAACACCGATCGGCTCTACAAAGATCCGGTATGTGATCCGGGAGTTAAAAGCCCCCCCCCTCCTGAAAAGAGGTCTGGTCTATGCGGGCAGGCTGCATCCATTACGACGTAATGGAGGCGGCCTGCACGGCATAGACCAACGCAGATGTCAGGGGATCTAAAATGGACGTACCCATGCTCTAGTGTGTGTGAATACACTCGATTCCCCCTCCCCTCCTGTTTCTACATGGTTTCTCCCGAGGGAGCATTGTGGGGGAGGTCTCTTCGTCTCGGATCGCATTGGCAGTTTGAGTTCCCCCCCCCCCACTGCCACTGTGCCTTCAACTGCCTTGCACCTCTCTCATTCTCGGAAAAAGATATAACGCAGCCGTGTAAGCATCGATTTGCCCTCTGCCCATATATAAACCAAGAATAATCTGCAATGATCGGCATTTCATAACGTTTGCAACACACACACGGAGTCATGGACAGATGCACGAAACGAATGACATTATCGAGGGACCGCCATGATCAACTGGCCGCTTTACATGTCTTTTGTTGGAGATCGCCATAGCGTCTTCGCCAGCCAATGCACTGCAGCCATCACTATCGGTTGTGTGATTTTAATATTTTTATTCATTATAATTGCAGTGATAAGACCGCAATGAAGGCGTCTGGGACGTCATCGACCCGTTTGTAATGTATAACGAATACACATGTCTCATCCTAAACTGCGGAAGCCAGAGTTGTCATTTTCTCGATATCACAGCCGGGCTTAGCGTCTCTCTCGATACCGTGGATGAAGCTCTTTTCCATCGCTGATCGCTCCTATACGTGCTTCTTTGCCCAAACATGTCCAGACATGTCAACCACTAAACTCACCGATCCAGTAACGCGTCTCACCGTTATACTATCGTTCTGAAACGATCGGTGGAAGGTAGCCTACACTGATCAAGACTTTTGTTGCCCCCAGCTGTTACTGCGATTGAGACAATGATCAGATATGTGCGCATAATCATCATCATCATGAAGTTATCATCATAGCGAGTTATAAAGGTTTAAAGTCACAGAGATTGACAGGCAGATATAAAAATAAACATAAATAAATTATCATATACATACTACACACTGAATGAAAGCCCTAAATGTCTACTTTTAGGAGGAAAACAAATACACATTGATCCCATGTACATTTTGTCAGTAGGCTATTGAATGCAGTTGTTCAGGTCCAAGGCATGGACCTGAAGAACTATTATTCACAAAATAAGGCCTATAGCGACATGTACATACTATATACCGTATGAAACAGAAGACTCTCTGCTTTCATAAGACAAAAACTAATACTGTAATAATAATAAAAATCACACCCCTGTGAAGTGAGCAGTGCAATGCAACATTGCACTGCTCACTTCACAGGGGTGTGATTTTTAAATTGAAGTGGACAAGTTAGGCTTTCTTTTGATTTATGCGGTGTGATTCTCGCTATAAGAGGCCCCTCGCTGTGGGCCCCGAAAAAGTTCAAAAGTCCAATGTTAATCGCTCAGCACCACCAAGCCTGAGCAAATAGAAAACTCTAGCAATCAATGTGTTAAGCCACAAGAGGGCAGTGGTGGGCCGTCAGGGCCAGCAAGGCCTTCTCTGCTGGCCCTGCACTTGCCTGATGCAGAAATTTATATTTTAAAATAAGTTTTTCTTTTTAACAAATATTATATCTTGTATTTATTTCGCTGCCACTGCACTGTTTGTTTCTCACTCAGACAGGCTGGGTGCTCTGCTTCCATTCTGTGGAGGTACAACAGCGCTTGTTTTTTTTAACCAATGAGATTATTTCCTTGTCCGTGAGGCCTGCAGAAAATCCAGTGAATGGGAGCAATATAGAGATTGACAGGTTCCTTAGCCAATCAGATTTCGAGTTTGCCCTGCTGGGCGTTTTCTTTCAAGTACCAGGGCCAGCTAGCTGGCCTTTGGTGACGTTAACGTCTTGCTTGGATCCCATCTGCTGAAAATATTGTCCAATGAGAAAAGAGTACTGGGTGTTTGAAACTTTCTGTGCGAGTTCCCATCTGTGGGTTGATTGAGAACACCAAAAATGACTGGACTAGGAGAACAAACTGTGGTGGTGTATTTACAGTCAAAGCCCTTTTCGAGAAGGAAGGACTTCAAGAAAAGCTTGCCATTGTAACGAAGGGTCGGCATGATATGATCAGCCATGGTAAGGATATTATTACATGCGATGCGATACGATGCAGCTTATTGATCGATTTATGGCCGGGTCCGTGTTGAAGAGAAAAACAAATTATACGTTAGTACCCGGGCCGGCTGGTTGTTGTGAACTTGTGGCTGGTGCTCACTGGTCGAGTCTCTCTCAACCTCAGTGCGGCAGTGCCCACTTGGTTGTAACGTGTGCGCTGCGGAGCTCTCTCTCTCTTTCTCTCTCTCTATCTCGCTGTGTGCGTGTGTGCTGTTTAGTCCCCCGGTGACAGGTTGACACTTGACAGGCTGCATCTTACTATTATTGTTTATTGTTTGTTTGTTTGTGCACGCGCGTTTGTGCACGCGCGGCCGTTCCGCGACCGTCCCGGATGGTTTCTAGATTGTTGAAGGCGTAGTTCATTTCAGCACAGGCTGCCACTGCAAGAGGGTGTGGTTTACCAAGAGGCACACAGTGAGCAGAGTTATTTCAAAACTGGCCTGAAAAGATTTATATGATATGATATATATCAGGAGACCACAAGGGGAGGTAAATGTAAATTTCCATCAAAAGGAGGTGTCATTCACTAACGTTGCTTTTGCTATAGTGTTTGTATTTATTGATGACATGTATTATCGTGTACATTTTTTTATTCTATGTTGATGAATTCAATATATAGGCCCACAATGGGTAATGGACTTTTTTGTGTTATCATTTTAGCCTTAATGTCTTTTACAGTACCACGTGCTGTTTACTGAATTTCCCTCACAGGATAATAAAAAAATCTTTACATACATTTACAAGTGTTCAATAAAATAAAACGTACTCCCCAAAAAGTGAAAAGTTGCACATATAGGAATGTGAAAGTTATAAAACAGTAGTTTTCAACCTTTTAAGGCTGCGAGCTGCGAGCTAAGTATTGTGAAAATCTAAAAACTCATAACGCCTCCAACGCAAAGCGATGTGAGCTGATTTGACACTTTAGTTTGGCCTATGTTTGATGAGTTTTGATTACTTTTGATGCCCCCCCCCCCCCCGGGCCCACGGGTTGAGAACCACTGTTATAAAAGGGATGAGGGGGGGGGTGTTTACCGGGAGGTTTGACGGAGTAGAAGCCCACGGCCTCTCCGTTCTTCCAGAGGACCTTGGCGTAGTCGGTCTCCGCGTGGCAGAGGAACGGCAGCTCCTCAGAGCTCATCTCGTGGGCCCTGTACACGACCCGGTTCAGGGTGTACAGGACGATTCGCTCGCCAACCGTCTGCACCTGGAGCGCACGCACGCACGCGCAAACACACACACACACACACACACACACACACACACACATTGTATCGATGTACATAAGGACATTAGGGATGGCACCATAATCGCTATTATCGTTTAGCGTTATAAATAAATGCTCACATTATAAGTGTTAAATAGTTATGTATTCTGATAGTAATCATTGCTATAGAATGTTTGTTCAGTAAAAGTGGTCTCCCTTGTCTCTCCAGCTCAATAGTGAATACATTTTCAGGTTGGGATACTAATTTCATCTATCAAGAGAGAGAACTCATACTGGTGGATGAAGTGACGAAACAAATAAATAAGACCAAATTGGAACTGGAACTCTATGATTATTTTCCGAATATAGAGCTTTACCGTTTTAACAAAACAAAAAAAATGTTTTTGTTCAACAAACAAATATCACTTTTAAAGCCGCTTTAACCACTTTAGACCAGTCTAGACCAGTTATTCCCAAACGTTTTAGCTCGAGACCCAAAAGAGAAAAGAGGTCTCCCCGGGACCCAAATTAATGTAAATAGCCGATCTACAAGCGCAACATGCCGATCTACAAGCGCAACATGCTGCAGATAGGCTATTCTGGGCTAATGACTCCCCAAGTGGTTTGAACAGAACCCTAATGTTGGTGAAACGTCTCTCGTCATACTTGCAGAATTCCGTCTCTGGCAGCGTTCCCCGTCTTGAGAATTTCGTCGATGGTCCACCATCGGTTCCTCAGGTAGAGAGCCACGGCCGTCAGCTGGTCCGACGGGCAGAAGAGGGCCAGGACCTTCTGCTTGTCGTTGGACCCGTACAGAGGGACGAAACCCACGTTGGTAAGACCTATGGACACCTGGTTTGACGGGAAGGGGAGAACCCAAAAAACTTTAACGCATTGAGACCTGAGACCAGATTCTATAAATGTTTTCTAAATCATGACAGTTTTCTGAAAAGCCTACGTTTATATATCAGTGGTGCTCAAACTTTTTCATGTCAAGGACCCCCATGTATCATATTTCCAGGGACTCCCCCAGAAGCAAAGATTTGAGTTAAAAGAATATATATTCAAAGATTTGCACACATTTTTCCAAAAATAGCAGATCTGCAAGCTCGTAGCAGTGCCGTGCTATGAGCTTGTATATCAGCTATTATTTTTCAGATAAAGTTTAAAATGGTTTAAAGTGGTCGCATTCCAGGTCTTAATGGGTTGATGAAGACAACAATTCACAGTAAAATAAGTGCACACATGGAACCACTTGCCCATTGGACCCGACTGACCACTCATCTTCGGTCAAATGGGTGGGCCGCGCGCCTCTTCAGATAATCACGCGTAACGATCAAACAATCGATTGCGTTCCACACTTTAAGTTCTTATTTACTGGCATCATGTTTTATATTGTCATTATAAATCTGAATTGTTTTGCCAATCTTTCTGGGGCCCACTATCCTCACAGGCATCGGACGCAAAGTTCTGTTAACGGGTCGGGTTCTACTTTATAGAAGTGTCATTTGTCACCTGTGTTCGGTTGGCCAGGGTGACTTTCTGCAGTGCGTCTGGGTTGGTGCAGAGGATGCTTTTCATGTACTCCTCGGACAAGCGCTCCTGCTCGCCCTGGCTGAAGTCAGCCAGAAGGTCCACAGGGAACTCCATCCCTACAAAACAAAATGGAGACACAAGTTACAATTTAGGCATAGGTACACGCAAACATCAATTGCAGAGGGACAGTGTAGTGCCCAGGGGGGCAGTGAAGCCAATAGTGTCTGAAGCCAGTAGGAAATCCTGACTTCCTGAAAGTTCATATAATGGCCTGTTGTGGCGCTGACATTGGGCCCAAAAATCCCATAGCTCCAGAGGTCCATGTATTTGGGCCCAACTTCACCTAGACTGTATTACCTTAATAAACATGGTCATGAATACTTTCTGCTTTTTTTTTAATATATATATTTTTATCCCACGATTTTGTAACCCATCTTTCACCCCTGTGTCAATCATTTAATGTGATCCTGGGCTCTACACACCCTCCACCAACCTAGTCCCCATATATGGGGGACAAGGGGAGAGCAACGGACTTGAACTCATGCTTCCTTCATGCCTGAGTGTCCAAGTTGCTCCTTTACACCCGACAGGGTTTCCCTGGTTGGACGTAGCGCGTGGAAGCCTGGAAGGAACACGTTATTCCAACCAGTTCCTTTCCCCTCCATCAATGAATACTTTCTGCTTCCAGTCACTATAGTTTAAAGTCAGCCAATGGCCAGCTGGGCCCAAACGGATCTAGAAAGATGGCGATTTACAATTCAAGGACTGTCAGGCTTCACACACACACACACACGCGTGCACACACACACACGTGCGTGTGTGTGTGTGTGTGTGTGAGTGTGTGTGAGAGAGACACAGAGTTAAAAACCTGCGCTTGCTCAAATTGGCAATCTACCAGCTCACATCGCGCCGCACCGCAATACGTTGTGAGCTTGTAACTTGTGTATGCATGCAGCGTGCGGGGGTATCCCAGCTTTTGTCCGCTCGTTTGAGAACCACTTCTTCTCAAAGAAACAAACAAACAAACAAAGTTTGGGAAGCAGTGCGGCAGAGAACAACTTCACTGAGCCAGACTGCATGCTACATGTAGGTCAGTGGCGGATGAGGAGATTGAACATGACAAGTCAATGAGCAACAGGCAGGCGGCGAGCCGAGCACGTATACAGTACAGATGGCGTTCCACCTCCCCGGCATTCATCCCATAATCCTGCTGACTTTCTGCAGGGGGGCTGCTGCATTGGTGGTTAGAGCAGTGGTTCCCAGAGTGGGGTCCGGGTACCCCCAGGGGTCCTTAATGGAGTTACAGGGGGTCCCCAGCTAAATGATAGTTAGGAACCAAATGGACTCTGAGAGTGTACAAATGGAACTCTGACCAAATTAAATTAACATTGATTTTACACTTGACGGGCCTGTCTTACTTTGTGTTGGTTCTGTGCGTTGCTTCAACCAATTATATTCACTAAGATTTAGCATTCCTTTCATATCATTATTCTGTGCAATTATATTAATGCTTTCTCTCTGACTCTGGGAAACTTGTCAAGGTCTTCACGCACAGATAGTGTTGGGTCCTCCCTGCATTCTTCTTCCTCTCTCCTCAGCGGTCCTTGAAATTAAACGGGTTGAGAATCACTGCTAGAGCCGTACAAATCTTCTCTTATGGAGGGGGTCCCTGGCATATCTCTTCAAATGGGGCGTTTTCTGAGCCTCTGCTGATAATGTGAGACACATACATTCTGAGATGTATTTGAGCCCTCAAGCCTCATCTTTATGATGCTACCACCACGTTAAGCCCAGAATATGTCGTCATGGTGACATTAACACACTAACATCCTGAGGCTGTAAAAAATACCAATAGGCCTATGTGAAAGCTCATGCATGCTTTTGACTGGGTCAACAGAGAATATGTGAGTACTAGTGTGTGTGTGTGTGTGTGTGTGTGTGTGTGTGTGTGTGTGTGTGTGTGTGCCTATATGCGGTTGACCGGAGTCGACACTATACTAGCGTATTCTCTGTTTTCTGTTATTGTCCAGAAAGCTTTAGCTGAAAATGACGCATTGCTGCGACAATGTGTCATTTTCAGATAAAGCTAATGCGTTTTCAGAATGTGAACGCGTTATTTTCTGGGAAAACTTTCCCAAAACTGCTCTGAGTTCTGCCAAGACAGTGGAAGTAGTGAGTCAGCATGAAGCCCCATGCTGAGGCTCTCACTCTGCTAAATCTGTTATCAGTTAAACACCTTATATACTCTGTCGTACGCCGGCATGTTGTCGTGTGACGCGTCGTTAGCTCGTAGATCTCGCTGAATGTGTGTCATTGTGCAACAGGTTGTGTGCAAACCATAAGTGTTCCCTCCTTTTTAAACAAGATGTCACATGCATTATCTATATCTCCACTCTCATTGCGGTAAGTGTAAGTCATTATGATACAAGTCATATTTCGATGACTCAAGGTGTGTGTGTGTGTGTGTGTGTGTGTGTGTGCGTGCGTGCGTGCGTGCGTGCGTGCGAGTGAGTGAGTTTAAAAGTTTCAATAAAAGTAGGGGTTGTGCCTCCATGTCTCACTGCATGTGTGTGTGTGTGTGTGTGTGTCTCACTGTGTGGCTTGGCTCACTGCATGGGTTTTAGGGTTATGTGTGTGTGTGTGTGTGTGGGGGGGGGGGGGGGGGGGGGGTTGTTTGGCCCATTGTGGCCGTGGCGTGAGGGTGGGACATGTGGGCAGCACTGGTGACACGTAAAGTACATACAAAGTGTGCATACAATTCTTAGTTTCTTATATGGACAATTTGACATACCTGTATCTTTATGCCAATTTGAAAACTTTACTTACAAAGTTACAAGTGATGTCTTTGTAGATTCTGAATATAATTACAAAACAATATCCAATTGGCCTAAGCACTGTTGTAATATGTCTCTTTTTTTTCCTTTTGAAAAAAGTCAATCTATCTATTGTAGATCTGATATGTTTTAGTTAGTTTGAAAAACAAACATTCTGCACAATGACTATTATTTCTACATTGTGTTAACCCATTAAAGCCGGGAAAGCATCTGTGTCCTTTTAGATTTTTGTTTGTGTGCGTTGGCCATTACATCTGCTATTTTTTTATAAATAATAAAACATCTTGAATAATTTTGAATTATGAAAAGGTTTGAGAACTAACTGATTTAGAATGCAAAGTAGAATTGGCCTCGGGTCATGAGTCCATGCTACTCTTACTTACGGTAAGTAAAAAACAATAATCTTAGAACTAGTGAAAATCCAAACCAGCGCCCCAGGCCGGCTATAATATTGCTTCTACCCCTCAAGTCGTTGGAGCCAACCGTAAAAGCACCCTAACAAGTTTTGTAAGCGTTCCCTGCTTGGCGGCAAGGCAGAGTTACATAATAAGTGCAGTCTGTAGGTCTCTGTACAAGTAGCACTGACAGGAAGCCCTCTGGTCCGGAGTTAATCTTCCCAGATCTAGTAAACCATGAGCCCCCCCTGGCTCTGGCCCCTGCATGGGACCCCATGGGCCCCAAGGTCTGTGAGGGAGCCTTTATGGTCGTGAAGTCTGCGGTCCCCCTTTGCCAACCAATAACTTACAGATGGTACAAACACCAAAATTGAGACTCTATAGTCTGCATGCAGAACCCTGCAATTTCATTCTGCGCATCCCCAACGGAAAATAACAAATGGTGCATGCAGAGCAGAATTAGGACGATACCCACTCATTATCAAAATTAAGAAGACGGCATTTAAATGTTATAACCAGCTAGAATAAAGCGACCCTACCCAGACATGCCCTCACTTACAGTGAAAACATACAGGGATGCCCCTATAGAGCTTCGCAGTCCCTCCCCCTTTCAGAACAATGAACGGCCCAGGAAATGAAAACGCAATGCATTTCCCCATAGGCAGTTCTTATTTAATTTATTTAAAGACCTTTTAAGCGTCGTACGAAGCCAACTCTTGTCGTGACAAATCATGACAACACACAGAATTTTTCGGGACAAACAAAGAATTAGAAAGTAGAAAAAGAACGGCAGGTTACAACACTTTTTTTGTTGTCTTTCTTTGTAATTATTTGTTTGGTCCAAAATATTGTGTGTGTTGTCATGATTTGTCACGACAAGAGTTGGCTTCGTACGACGCTTAAAAGGTCTTTAAATAAATTAAATAAGAACTGCCTATGGGGAAATGCATTGCGTTTTCATTTCCTGGGCCGTTTGTTGTTCTGAAAGGGGGAGGGACTGCGACGCTCTATAGTCAGCTGGTTTGGGGATTCAATCACAAGCACAGCCACAAGACAGTAAACCCACTGGACTAAACCAGATTGATTGATTGAACAATGGTTAGCAGGAAGGAAAAGAAACAGGAAAGTACAGTTCAATACAAGGTCTCATGCTAAGATAAGAAAACAAAACAGAAATCTATCTGACACTCAACCCAAAACCAGAGCAAAAAGGAATGCTATTTGGCCCCAAAAAGAGTGTAGGCTATACAGTGGCAGAATACCTGAGCACGGTGACTGTTTTGACTATATATGCATATAGCTTTGACTGCCTTGCAACAGAGAAAGGCCACCACAGGCAGACCTGGTTCGCCAGAGCGAGACTCTGCAACCCACCCACTGCACAAACCGAGCTACACTTTCTAACCACCTGCACCACTATATCAAGACATGATCATAGACACATACAGTACACTTCCTGCATATTAGAAACACTGTTTCAAATACACTGTTTGCAATACATGTTTTCTTATGCCAATACAGATCATTTGAATTGAATTGAGCCAGGGGGAGAGGCCAGGACACGTGTGTTTGAAAACACACGCGTTATTCTTCCCTCCCCCGTGTTCCCTGACACATGAATCTATTGACAATTGTTCCCAGTGCAGTTGGTTGTCTGCACAGTTCCTCTTTATACACACATACATAATGTATGTATGTATGCACATACTGTATACAATATAAGTCATCCACATACATTACAGAGTACGGTATGTGTATAGCCTACTCACACCCATGTTGGTGTACACCCATTCACTCATACCCACTCACTCACATCCATGCAGTTACTGTATGGGTGTATCAGACAGTATGTGAATGTATGCACGCATGCCAACATCGGACATCTGAGCAGGTTTCAGGTAGTGACTAATACAAAGTCTACTACTTTATTCTCACTGAGCCAAACTATAGTGGTGAGTTGGGGTCAAATCTGACCACCAGGTTTGACGCGACGGGACCCTTTTTCAACACTCTCGGGCCGTGCCGCGCGCGGCGGAATGGAACAGGTTGATGCTGCTTCCGCTGGAAAAACATTGAAAAGCAACTTGAGCAGAGTGTGAGCCTCCACCCGAAGCAGTGTCCGCTTCAGTCGACTCGGCGCCGCTCGGGTTGCGTACTCTGACAGGCAGAGGATCATCAGTCATCCATCCTGATCAGCATGCAACGCAACAGGACAGGTCCTGTCACACCAACATGTCTGACGCATTGGGGAGCCCCATTGCGTCAAACGGTGCCATGTGCTCAAATCCTGCCCCAACTCGTCGTCAGCCGCTTGACGCAAGACGTGCGGAACCAAATGGACCCGTACAGACACTTTTCTTCTGTTTCTACACTCTCAGAGTTAGTTTAACACGAGTTCAGGCTTTGGCAGTGTACACGTATATAGACACTGGACACATTCTAAGGCCAACACACACGTCAGTGGTACAGATTCCATGAGTTCCTCGCCCTGCCCCCCACTCCCAAAGAGCTGACAGACTGGTTCTCTCACTGGAAACCCCCCTTACCTCCACTCTAAAACCATTCGTTTTCACTGAACTCTTTCAATCTATCTATCTATCTATCTATCTATCTATCTATCTATCTATCTATCTATCTATCTACAGTATGAAAACAGGTTAAGTGTGTGACTGCTTGAGGCAGCTGCAACCTTTTTTGAACTGTGTAAACTTATTGAACCTTATTGAGTGTGTGTGGCGCAGGTGTGTGTGCATGTGTGTTGTTGTGTGTGTGTGTGTGTGTGTGTGTGTGTGTGTGTGTGTGTGTGTGTGTGTGTGTGTGTGTGTGTGTGTGTGTGTGTGTGTGTGTGTGTGTGTGTGTGTGTGTGTGTGTGTGTGTGTGTGTGTGTGTGTGTGTGTGTGTGTGTGTGTGCGTGCGTGCGCAACTGTGCGTATAGCTCCATACATTGGAGTTGACAACTGTTTAGGGTGCAGCTGCTAGAACTGTCATCAGATCCCAATCTGTGTTATCTCTCGCACAAGCCCGCGGACCCCCTAACTGCTCCCGGTGGTGAGGGTGACGCCCTGCATGCCCCCCGGCCATGCGTGTCCATACGAGCGGAGTACATACATACAGCGTGTTATTGTATCATGTGTATACGGTCGGTGTAGACTTCAGATAACGCCACTAGATAAAATGCAGACCACTTCTGCTCTGGAACATCCCCTATCGCACCGCATCGTTTCCCTCTGCCTCGCACGCACGCACGCACACACGCACGCATGCACTCACGCACGCACACAGTCACACACAGACAAACACCTCTGTCACTGAGCATCAGCAGCCATGCACAGTGTCTGGTTTCTGTTTGTTTTATGTATGAGTGGGGGAGGGGAAAGCGAGGGAGAGTGAGAGAGAGAGAGAGAGAAGAGAGAGAGAGAAAGAGAGAGAGAGAGAGAGAGAGATGGGTGTATGAGAGAATAATGTAAAAGGAGATCCATTCACAAAAACCTCTCTGGATTAAATAGAAAGGGACAGTTTGCGTGTGGGTGCGCGCGTGCACCTGAGTGTGTGTAATCTGCATATATGCATGTAACTACTGTGTATTTATTTGCGCAAAAATGCATGTGCAGAGCGAGCTCTCTTGAAAACGACTCCTGTTCTTTTTCTCAGCACAACAACAACCCCAGGGCAGGGAGAGTATAGTGAATACCTCTATACATTCTCAGATACACTCGCCGCTGGCCTACATTTTGCCACCCCACCTACTTTCTGCAGCTACTACACCGTTTCTCAACCTGCGGCACGGGGCTCAGCCCAGCGGCTCACGTGATGTCACAGTACAAACAGAGCAGTTCTGTTTGCACAGACTGAGTGAAGGTGTCATTGTGAAAGCATGTTGAGAAACACTCTACTATACTATACTATACTGGGAGATAGTACACTGCAGCTATTTGACCCATTCATTCAGGGCGGGTATACCCTTTTGGTGTTTTTAAGCATTAGACCTATATATGTTGTACTTTAGCTGTTGAAAAATAGCAGATCTATACAAGCTCGTAGCTAAAGCCCCCGGGAAGCGAACCGGGGGCCTTCCCTGTATCGGACTCACTTCAGATATGGGCTTGTCTGTATAGCGACATCCCCAATATTGGGACACTGCCAGGGGTTAAAGTGGTTAATCCCACCAGATTACAGCTCTATTTTGGATGTGGTCATCCCCCCGTGTGCACTCAATGTCAGGTTTAGCATGAGATTACAGGCATGAGCAGGACACTATAGCGCCTCTCGCAGTGGGGTGGCGGCGGCCGCTTCTCTACAACCAAACGCTGCTTCTCAACGTCCGGTCCGGAGGACCGCCAAGAGAAAGGACCCTAATGATATGAGAATTCAACCCATTTCGACCTGAGGCCAATTCTTGGTTTTCTGAAAAACCCATGTTTCTATGTCAGTGGTGCTCAACGTTTTTCATGTCAAGGACCCCCAGAATGATATTTGGCCGCCGATCCCCATCTGAAAATGTCTTGTTCCAGTGACCTCCCAGAAGCAAAGATTTGAGTAAAAAACGTTCGCTCTGAAAGAATATATTCAAAGATTTGCGCCACATTTTCACAATTTCAAAAGAAATAGCAGATCTACAAGCTCGTATAGCACGGCACAGGGTGCTATGAGCTTGTAGATCTGCTATTTTCCAATAGCTAAAGCATAACATAATGCTTAAAACACCAAAAGGGGTTCACGTCCAGATTGGGTTAACTCTCAGAGTCACAGACCCCCGTTAAGCGTCCATTTGGACCCTGGATGGCCCCCGAGCCAGACGTCGAGAAACAACCCGTGTAGTGAAACAATGGCTAATGAATAACCCAGTAAGAATGTCCACAATCATGGTCGCATGTACTCTAGGGACGTATAATGGTTCAGTTCCCTCCACGCCTGTGTCTGTAAACTGGTTTAAATTATATGTTGTTCCCCAAAAAAAAAAGAAAAGAAAAGCAGAAAAAAACAAAAAAAAACACTAGGCTTTTTGTCCAGAAATAGCTTGCGGCAGTTGACACATTTACTCAACAGGAACGTATAGGTTTACAGGCCGCTCTGCAGGCACACATAGCACATAGCACATGGATGCGGTTGCATGTGCACATGCGACTTGCATGTGACAACACAGCATGACATAGAAACGCTATCTGTCGACAGTTAGTGGTTGGAAGGAAGAAGTAGGCTACTCAATACTTTATTTTTGTTACTCGAGTAAAACCAGGAATGTTACCACAATAACAACAAAAAGGTTGTATTTAAAACGTACTTGTAAGTGTTGGCATCAGACTGCCAATGTAAAAATACCGGTACTCAAGGTTTTCTAAAGTTTTCAGATTTTTGGGGCGAAATATTTTTTAAGCATTATGTTATGCTTTAGCTATTGGAAAAAAGCAGATCTACAAGCTCGTAGCGCGGCTTGTAGATCTGCTATTTTCGGCTCCAGAATGTTTTGACTGGGGGTGCTATAGGGGTGCTGACTATTGGAGGGGTGGGGGGGGGGGGCTAAGCCTCCACCACAGTGGGATAAATAACAACAACAACAATAATAATATTAATAATAATAATAATAATAATAATAATAATAGGCCTAATCTTTATTTATAGAGCACGTATCAAACAAAGTAAAAAGGTGCTTTTAATTTAATTAAAATATATTTATAGATTAATCAAATTCCCCCAAGAATAAATCTGTGTCCAGGCTACATTTCTGCAGAAATGTGCTGAGTGCGCATTTATGCCATATTGACGGGGCGATGTGCGCGCAACAGCACGTTCTCGTCTGTCGTCAGTCTCTCTCAGACGTTTGTTTACAACCTGAATGACTTCTTAAAGACACCACCATCATTCTGCAAGTACGCCCCAGTGCCTACTCAAAACTGGCGCTACTATTTTGTGCTCGGGTACAAAAAGTTCTCAATTCGCGGAAAGCGCCTTGGAGAGAGAGAGAGAGAGGGGGGGGGGGGGGGAGGGTCCGCCCCGCGTGCGTGTGTGTGTGAGAGAGAGTGAGTGAAGGGGGATGGGCCGCCTGTCTGTGTGTGCGCGAGCGAGTGTGTGTGTGTGTGTGTGTGTGTGTGTGTGTGTGTGTGTGTGTGTGTGTGTGTGTGTGTGTGTGTGTGTGTGTGTGTGTGTGTGTAGTACACACACACACTCTCCCGCTCGCTCCTCCTTTGTGCGAGTAGAGCGCTCCAAGACCTGAAACCAAAGAATGCAAAAAAAAGAGAAGAAAAAACATCAACATGAAAGATATGATAGCCTATTCCATCGCAAGCTATATGATTCTGTCGCTTGCCGACAATGTCGGCTGACAATGTCGATCGAAGCTGTCGATGGACGGGATATCTGTCTGTGATTGATTTAATCGATACATTATAAGGTCAAGGAGATGAATCCAACCCAACCCAACCAAAACAAACAAGTGGGCCCTGGAGAGAAGTGGGCCCCTCTTAGCGCACAATAACAATGTACACCTTTTCTTTGGAAGGCTGCTAAGACTGCAGAACGCATCCTTTTGTTCAGTGACGTTAGCTGAACAAAAAACGCACGCTTTTTTAAAGCTATATTGTTTTGTTTTCAACTTTGTAGGCTAGGGTATATAGGCCTATCACAAAACGGAGAATAAATGCACAATAAAGGCAATACACAAGTAGACAAAGGAGTCTATTATAAGAGATACGCAATTACATTGTTTTCCTTTATTTATTTGACTAATGAACAGCTTTATAGGTGCCACACTGAAGATCGGAAACTGTTTTTTATTTAAACAATCAAAATAGTGAACGATTTCCAATCCAGGACCATTGCTCTGGTTTATAAAACATTAGATTTCTGCATTTTAATTGCCCCAGGCATTGCCTTAATTATGATGGAACTTTGCATGGGCGCGCAAATCGTGGCCCATATAAAGTCGGCAGGTTCCAACGTTGGGCAGTTAAGAACATTTTGTTCCAGGCATATGCAACATTATAGATTTGCTCTCAAACGTCCCAAACCGCCGTGGACAGGATGCTGTTGTTCCAAATAAAGCCTCGGACTGCAATGTTAAACGATAGAATAGTCATTGGTTCATCCAATCTCTAATCCGCGCGTCGGTGTGTACTTTCTCCTGCGTTTGCGTCCTTAACTCTTTCTGCTTGGAAATGGGAATCCACAGAAGGCGCAAATGAAAACAAACCAAACCTTTCCGCGCATAGAAGGGAACCGCAGTTCGTGGGAAAATAACCAGAAATAAAGACAAACTCACCTTTTTATGGCGAATATATCCCCCCTAGGTGAAACAACGGTGCTTTTCTATTTAGGCTGTTTAAAAATCAGTAAACATATCTCTTGGTGTTATGTGTTGCTTTGTGCTGGTCTGGCCAGCGCGCATGCTCATTGCTCGGCTTAACCGCGTAGAGAGGCTCGTGGACCAATCCAGCCAGTGTTGTTGGTTATATAACCAAACCCACTGATTTTCAACCTTTTGAAATGCAAGGACCCCCACACGCGCCCCCAAGGGTTTCTTTATTATTATTATTATTATTATTATTATTATTATTATTATTATTATTATTATTATTATTATTATTACTATTATTATTATTATTATTATTATTGATGGAAAATCCAGGGCTGGCAACACTACTGGATCCTGCAGGACTCCAGGCTGCATTGACATTCACCCTGGATTGATTGATTTATTGAAAATTGTATTAACAGATTGCAGAATGGGTATATATATATAGGCTGAGTTCAGCAGGTCAATACAAAAACTACCAAGAGGATAAAACCAGAAAAAGCACTATAGACTTGTTTACGTCAGGATCCTCCATTTTCAGTTCATCAAAACATTTAAAGACATACAAATATACACATCTAAATGGATGCATATTCATGCATATAGAATAGATTCCCACAGGAAAAAGGGAATACTGAACAGTATAGAAAAATCACACCCGTGTGAAATGAGGAGCGCTCTTGTCACCGTACCGTACATCAATTTATGTTAGCAGTCATTTGACATCGCTACATAAGGTACATAAGGTGGTCCCTTATTGGCCAAGCGCTCCCACCAACACATGATTGGTTAGCTGATTTGCTCGTTTACATATGACATAAGTTTTCAATGTCAATGACGTTTAATGTTTTGATGTTTAATATATATTTAGCGGAATTATCAGCTCTTATCATCATTCATCATCATCATGCATCATCTCATACTGGCCAATCAGAATGGCTGTTGCCTGTGATTGGTTAGCTGGGGGGGGGGGGGGGGGGGGGGACGACAGCGTGGGCGGGCCTCCATGACGATTATAAAAACATTTCGTCTCTGCGTAGCCTAATAGACTGAGAACCATATATGGAGGCGTGACCTGACTGACGGACGGACAGAAGCGACCTTGCCCTATAAAGGGCGAGGTGTCTTGAGTGTACAGGGTTTGATGAGGTCAGATCTATATGGAATGTCAGGACAGGTCAGCTCCATATATGGAGATCTAAGGGTTTGAGGTGAGATGTAGAGTAGCTGGCCAATATCTTTGACATCAGGGATCTTCATATGGGCATATTATTGATGATCACGTGATGTCACAAGGCATGACCATATATCGGGCGTGACTAAGTCCTGATTAACTGTTCCCACCCTTTTAATATCAAGTTGTGCTATAACCTGCTTATCTAAATTGTAACTTCCTTTTTTATGGTTGGTTTAAAATCTGATTATTTTGAGAAGCTTGTCTCGGCTTCCATTATTTTAACAAACCTGTGTTTCACTTTAAGTATAGCGCACTTGAATGATTTCCTTATTGGGTTAAACTTGTAGTCACAAGTTACTGGTCTGTTATATTTCTGCCATGGTTACATCATGTGAATTTTATATATAAAAAAACCTATTAAACTCATATTAAAATTATTTTAATATCAGATGGTATATCCCCTGACAAACGTGCATCTGCATGGATGGAGCTAAACATTAGTGATGATGGCATAGTGGATACAGTGGTTTCCAAACATCCTAAGTCGAGACCCAAAAGATAAATTGGATGTCTTCCCGGGACCCAAACCAGTGAAAGATAGATGGCTGATCTACAAGCTCACAACACGGAGACCCAAACTAGTGGAAAAAGCAAATCTACAAACTCTACACTATAGCACTACACTGTCTTTCACGGCATTACATTTACTTGTGTTTACCTTACTTATAATTGTCTCCAACATGCCGAAGGCATGGGGAGAGAGTATGTTTGCACTCCGTCCGGCCGTCCGTGTGTTCATCCGTGTGTCCGTCCGTCCGTCCGTTACAGGCTAATCTCCGGCACTGTTGGCCCCAGCCATCCATGCCAAACTGTGCACACACACTCCCTGGATGCTAGCGACGAACCTCTGCCCCAAATACGGCCTGTTATAACGCCTGTTATAAAGCTCGCATGATTGGTCCATTTCGAACAAAACGCACAATCGCACATCTCCACTAGGCCGAGGACAACATGCAACTTATTGAGTGGTGCAACCACTCCCTTACGGAGCTATGTGTGTGGGTAGCTGGCTGGGTGGGTGCGTCTGAGTGTTTGTGTGTGTGTTAGGTGCAACCTAACACACACACAAACACACACGCACATATTAACTGTATATATGGTGATTTTGGGTGTGCCAGTACAGTACAGTGACAGTACAGTACAGTAGAGGCTACAGTAGAGGGACCCCCACACGGTAACTCTGTCATTTCTCAACCGTTTCTGTAAAACACATTTGTTTAATATATTAGTCGCACAGATTTAATCCAAATTTCATGCAAATCGGTACACAAATCTCTGTAGTCATGTGATCAAGACGAATCTGATTGATTTCTCAGATTCTACACTGATTGGCTATAAGATTGCCTTCCAAAGTTTTCAGGAGTGGCCCGTTTTGTACAAAATGTTGCAAATCATGAACGCAGGGCCAGAGTGCAGTGAAACTGTTCACGCATATTCCCACTATAGAGCGTCACAGTCCCGCCCCCTCGAGAGACCTGGAAAATAAATCGCCGTTCATTTTCCTCATAGACTTTTCAGAAAGTATTTATTTAAAGACGTTTACGCCGCGGACCAAGCCAACTCTTGTCGTGACAAATCATGACAATAAACACAATGTTTTGGGCCAAACAAATAATTAGAAAGTAGAAAAAAACGGCAGGTTACAACACTTTTTTTGTTTTCTTCTTATAAATTAATTGATCGGCCCAAAACATTGTGTTCATTGTCATGATTTGTCACGATCCGAGTTGGCTTTGTCTGCGGCGTAACCGTCTTTAAATAAATACTTTAGGAAAAGCCTATGGAGAAAATGAATGGAGAATCATTTTGTTGTTCTGAAAGGGGGAGGGACTGCGACGCTCTATAGGCTGAGGAAGCAATGCCACTTGACATTTTTTAAATCAGCCTCATGGTGGCGCTATAGCAGGCCAAGTCACGTCTTTACATCTACCGATCTGCATACAACTTTGTATGCACAAAACGTGTGCACACTCGCTAGGAAAAACATCTGGCCTACATTTTTCAATTCTGCCTTTTCGAGCACCACCAGGAGGCCCATTTATGTCCAACACTCTTTAGTCCTTCAGATTTTATCCAAATTTAAATCCTGGTGGAGAACTGTGACCCGAGGGGCACTTCTAGTTCACTATGAATTAAGAGCACCTGCTTATGCCTAAATGAGTTGATTCACTGTTAGGTCAGACCCTACTGTGTTCTTATGATGTTCACCTTTGGTGTTATGATGATCTGACAATTTTAGTATTTGTAAAAGAGAGCATAAAATAAGGCTGAATTTATTTATGAAGGCTTTTGTTGCCGATTGTTCTTCAGTGCTACAAACCATAATGTAATGGCCTCTGTGATTTTACTGTTCCTTTGAGACTGACACAGTCACTGATCTTTGGTGCCAATACTGTGAGAATGTAATAACATTTACATAATGCCATTGGCTTCAAAGGCAAACCTGTTTGGTGTGTCTGGGAAATTATGGACTGCAAGAGAGAGCCACGGAGGGTGCCGAAAGTGACTCCTCGGGCCTTTAATGAAGCTGCTGCATTTGACGAGTGGAGATTAGACTGTTGGTTTGGTCATCCAAGCAACATTTGGAGAAAAAATTACATTCAAAAATCTAACATCAGTGCATTTGAGGTTTTAGACTAGAGACATGCAGTGGCACTGAGGAAAAGGCAGGAAGCAGAGCTGGAGGCAGCGGAGACTAAAATGTGTTCTCTCTGGTAGTAACAAGGATGTGATGGGATCAGGAACAAGTACATCAGAGGGACAGCGCATGTTAGATGTTTTGTAGATAAAGCCACAGAGGCCAGACTGAGATGGTTTGGAACTTTGGATATGTTATGTAGGGTAGTGAGCACTGAGTATATCGGTGGAAGGATGTTGAGGTTGGAACGTGTGGTTACGTGGTAACCTATGTTCTCTGAGTGAAGAGACTATCTCTCCACCCAACATATTTCATATGTATGGGGAATGTCCCCACCTCACTTGTGACGTGGATACCTCTTTAAGACACACCAGTGCACTGGCACGCACGGGTATATAAGGCCCAGGTGGTGCGTGATTACACTGGTTTACTTGATCGACACCGCTTCTGAGCGACATCGAGGTGGAGAGATAGTCTCTTCACTCAGAGAACATAGGTTACCACGTAACCACACGTTCTCTATCGTATCAGAGACTATCTCTCCACCCAACATATTTCATATGTATGGGGAACTCTGTAAGACACCTCGTGAGGAAGCGAAGCAGTCCCAGAACCCCAAAGACAACACCAGTGGGCTTCGACCCAGCACATACTGAATTTGGAATGATTCATCATGTATGTTCAATGTAATGTATTTACAACCCCTGGAACGGCCGGACAGCCAGACGCCATCCGCCGCCAAATGCTCAGGCGCTAGGCGCCACCCAGAGCCCGGCCCTGCAAGACGCTAAGGCCAGAGACCACAGGGGTGAAGGGCCGCCCAAGCCAGCCCACTAGACGCAAGGCTGGCTTGACTGGTGAAGGTGACAATGACACCCACCGCTGAGTAGCATGCGAGACCAACTCCCCGAAGGGAGCGAATGCTGCATGTTCAGCCGGTATAACCGGGTGAATGTACATTAGACGGAGTAGACTATGTCGCCGCTGTGCAGGTCTGTCAGAGACGCACCTTTCCACAGCGTCCCCAGGTGGAGTGTGCCTGCCCTCCAGGCGGCACTGGTACTCCTACCTGTTTGTGTGCTGGATAACCTCTGTGATCCATGCACTCTCACTTGAAGCACTCAAAGAGCTGGTTCGTTACTCTGTGGGCCTTGTGTGGCCCTGGCATACGAATCTAATGCTCCAATAGGGCAGAGTGAGGACCGACTCCGTCTCTGTATGTCTACTGTCTGTATGACGATGGTAGGACAGAGCTCAATCACCTGATTGAGACGTGCCCTTTTGAAAACATTGGGGAGAAAGGCCGGTTTGGGGCAAGACTATACCATCATCCGGCATAGGCCTGCAGAGCTCATTATGGATTGACAGAGCTCGCAACTCCCCCATTTCTCCTTGCAGATGTGACACCGACAAGACTGCTGTCTTGAGCATGTCACGCTCACTGACTAAAGGTCGTAGAGCCTCCGGAGCTAACCCCAGATGGGCCTGATTGGGTCCCTAACCTGAGCTCCTCTGGGCCTCAGGGCACCCTTCAGGAAATGCTCTTCCTTTCTTTGTAACGAGGTTACTGCAGTCTGCAGGGCCTGCGCTCCCGCTCAAGTCAGCCTGCCGAACACTCGGTCAGCTGACTGTTGAAGCCCTGTTCTCTGAACCGGAATGATCCTTATGTCACATCACGGTTTTACAAGTAAAAAGTGGATGGCCTTCGTTTTTGTGCATAGTTCCCATCGCGTTTATGCTGCGGAGCTAAGCACACACCCAGTGAGAAGGGTGCTGGATGCCACACTGATACCACATAATGGTAGAACCTGATAAATGCTGACAGCATCGATCAAGAGGCTGTCCCACAAAACTCAGATTGGAGGGCATCTCGCCGTAAACCCATGCGGCAGCGAGGCCTTGTGTGGAATGTGCACATGTTGTAAGACAGTTAGGCCCATTTACCCTGCTCCACCACCCTGCTTATAGGAGGGTGGGAAGGGTGAAAATCAATAGACTGACTGGCTCACACTCTGATCAGGCCGTAGGCAAAATGCAGGGATTGATGGCGACAACACCTAAGCATTGCCATGTAGGAAGCGGCAGCACCCCTCACTGACAGAGACATTCTTGTGGCTGACACTGCAGTGCTAACAGCAAGAATGCTGTCCTGTGAGAAGCCATTGCAGCCCAAGTCTCCACGGGCTTAATTGGCTCATGCCGTAAGGCAGACAATACCACTCCCCGAGGAGGGACTGCTGGCCTATTGTGTGAGGGATGAACGGTATGAGGACCAACTGGGTGACTATTGTGTCGCCCTTGTGTGGGACAGCGGCCCGCCATGTTGCCAGATCCCTGGCCTAGCCACACGATTACCTCTGGATGAGGAGGGAGCTCAACCGGTCTCCAACACACAGAATTACACCCAGGTGTTTAAACGGCCATGCCGTAATACAACCTTATGGTGGTTCTGCTCACCCCTGACAGTCTCGTCACATTCTGCTGTGTGAACAGCAGTGTGAATTCGCTGGAACAACGTGGAACGTGTAAACTGACGCTGTCAACGATACGCCCACGTAGTGCATGACTGTGAATGACAGATAATGCACTGGCTGCATGTTCAGAAGAGCCGGAGGCACAAAGTGCACCATGATTGCCCTCAGCCCTAAGGGGCGGAGGCACAACCTGAGGGTGGCCCGACTCACTAGAGCAAGGGACAGAGTCCCTGCTTTGCCCTCTAACACATGCCGAGGAGCGCTGCGGACTGTGAGAGTTGACGCCTGCAAGGCCTCTTGTTGAGGTGCCGGCCTAGGTGCCCAAAGTGCTGCAGGTGCCTGGCCACGTTGTTGTGGCACTGCACCTCTGAGCGAGCACACACCATTCAGTTATCCAATTTAGGATGCAAAGGCCCTCCCGCCAAGGACTATGTCCAATCGGGGGGCTAGACATATGCCGAATGGGAGGACACGGGACTCGAAGGTTCTGTCATCTAAGACAAGCCGGTCAGTGCGTCAGACCCGGGATCTGAGAATAAGCATCCCCGGTCGAGCATGGCAAGCCAGTCGCCTTGGAGGATGGCCTGTAAGACCCTCAGCCCTTCCTTGCCGGGAGTGCTGTAAGCAGCACCCCACCCTCCCGAAGACATAGTGGAACCCACCCAGGGGTCCACCTGAATTGTCTTCCAGGACAACCGCTGTCCCGAGAGACAGCGGGTGGGGTCTGGGGCCTTAACTGTCAGGACTGAGGTATGGGCTTAGCCCGCCGAGCACATTTTAGCCATACCCTGCCGGTTGGCCTGTAACCGGACCCGTAGGTCCCTGGAACTGCCAAACCTGACTGGGGTTGCACAGCCTGAGGGGTGACCGAGGCAGGCTACTCATGGCCTTGCCGGAGCATTCCTGCACCTCCTGTGCACCTCCACAGCCTCCTTAGGATGCTGTAGCAAAGCACTGGCCTTTTGGCCAAACATGGCCGGTGGCTCAATAGGCAGCGTGGGGGAGCTTGTCCTCCTATCGCAGCTTGGCCTGGGGCTGCCACAGACGGCACCTCACCAAAGGGCATCAATAGCATGCCTGCTGCCACTGCCTGGGGAGCCTGAAAGCCAGTCGCTGCAGCTCCTCAATAAGGTCCGGGCCCTAATGGTCACATAAGTGCCACATATAAGCCGGTGCTGAAGCAGTGACAGAATAACCCTGTGTTGACTAGCTGTGCCTAGATAGCCATAGTGCATTCTCGGGATGAGAAGGAGCTTACTTTGTGGTTTCGAACCGGTAACCGGATTATACCATGCAAGTTTACACCTATAGGTGCGTGAACGGCCTTGCCGTGATACACCGTACAGAGTATTCCGCCCGACAGCCGCGGCACACTCGAGTTGCCAACATTGGCGAAACTACATCACGGACGCGTGAGCTGACACGGTCAGCAATACGCCGTATATACAGTAGTGTGCAAATGGCTGTGATTTCAGGGCTTGCTCCTGGCAGACTCAGCACGTCCTATACACTGTATAGTGCGCTACTACACCTGAACGCGGAAAGCTGACTGCCACGGCAGCCATACGCTCATCCTGTCTATGACAGAACCCACGGTTCGGAGGATGAGCTTGCTCCGTGGCGTCCCCCGTCGCACGGGTTCTACCACGCAGTCTACACCGGAGTGCGTGAACGGCTTTAGCCGCAATACACTCAAGTGAGCTCTCTCTCACGAGGCGAGGCAAAAACACGGCACTACAGATGCGGAAGTCGCCCCAGCGACAATACGCCTGTATAGTGCGTTTTAATGCTATAGCCTGGCCGGGCTGTTGTTTTGATTGATTGATTTACTGATTTACTAACAGCTTGCAGAATTACAGTACATTTCGAGTACAACTCAATACAAATACTGTTAACAGAGAGTGGGCGATACCATAAAGCATTACACTTGTTTACAATAGGGCCCACCATCTTCAATTCATCAAAACATTTAGAGACGTACGAATATACACAACTATATTCACTGCGCACTCGCAGGTCCCCTCCAGCCCACAGAATATGCAGCATGGATGCGTGAATTGACGCCATGCCAATAATACACCCATATAGTGCGTTGTATTCCACTGCCTTTAAGGATTACCGGGCCACTGGTCCTGTCTGTGTCACTGCACTCAGATCGACAGACAGGCTACACCACAGGAGCGTAAACTGGCGCCCCGCCAGCAATACCCCTGTATAGTGTGTTATATGGCCGTCGGATTCCTTCATTCCTCCTAGCCTCAACTGGCAAGAGGAAGAAAAACATACAGGAGTCAGGATCTTCATGAGCTGCTATCAGCATGACCAGGGAACCCACAGGTCACCCACTGGTCATGGCCATCCTCTGTGGGCATATGTGCCCCACGCAGCCCCAGAGAAACCCCTGCTGTTTCCATTTAATTCAATACCTATATACACTATTATTTTAATATGTTATATTAAATATATACAAATTTAATTGCTTAAACATGCTCAAAAAACGGGGAGTATAGTAATGTGCTTGAGAAGTGAGGGCACAATTTACCCTATGTGCAATTTACACTGCTGTCTCTCAGTCACATATTGATATTCATGTGTTGTTTTTTTTTTTTTTTTCTCGGTAACATGTTTCATGTGGACCCCAAAGACTAGCTGACTGCCATGGCATCAGCTAATGGGGATCTTTCCAAATAGAAAAATAACTAAACAACAGCCAGCTGAGTTCTATAGTCTCTCTCTCTCTCTCTCTGGAGGAGGTTGCACCTGAATTTCCTAGCTGCACTGAGACACAGAGTGTTTGAGTTGGAGACAAACACTCTGCTCCAAACGTTTTGCATTATATAGTGTATATACGTATACCAATTTCCACTGTTTGGTCCACTAGAACAGGGATTTATGAGAGTCTCCCTCGACTTTCCAGGCAACAATTTACCCTACGATATATCACCGTGCACTGGAGACCAAACTTTGTTTGTTGTGGAATTAGCTCGTCCTGTCTATGACTGACAGGACCCACGGTTCGGAGGATAAGCTTGCTCCGTGGCTTCCCCCGTCCGTACGGGTTCTACCACGCAGTCTACACCAGGGTGTGTGAACGGCTTTAGCCGCAATACACCCCAGGGAGCTCTGTCTCTCACGAGGCGAAGCAAAAGAACACAGCACCAAAGACGCGGAAGCCGCCCCAGCGACAATACGCCTGTATACTATACACTAGTGTATAGTGTGCTGTGTTAAATGATAAGCCTATAGCGGGGCTGATGTTTCGCTGCGCCAAACGCAGGTCCACTCCAGCCTACGGAATATGCATCACGGATGCGTTAACTGACACCAAGCCAGTGATACAAACGTATAGTGCGATTATTCCACTGCTTTACAGGATTACAGAGCCAATGATCCTATAGCGGGGCTGATGTTTCGCTGCGCCAACCGCAGGTCCACTCCAGCCCACGGAATATGCATCACGGATGCGTTAACTGACACCAAGCCAGTGATACAAACGTATAGTGCGATTATTCCGCTGCTTTACAGGATTACAGAGCCAATGGTCCTGTCTGTGTCCCTGCCCACAGGTCGACAGACAGGCTACACCACAGGACGCGTAAACTAACACTATGTCAGCAATACGCCTGTAACGGTGTTTTGGCTGGTGTTACCCTGTTTTTGTTTGCTATACCTACAAACGAGCTGTGTGACAGCAATCCAGAGAGGAGCGATCCACGCCAGCTCTCTAACCTGCCTCCAGCAGTGGATTAATCCGGCTGCCAGAACTCGTGAGTAGTTGCTTTTCAAAAAGTCTAAAAAATGCAGTTATTGTTGATAACTTGCTCTGCACTTCCGTTGAGGAGACCACGTCTTGGACTGCTCGGTGGAGATCAAAAAAGCAGTGTAATCACGCACCACCTGGGCCTTATATACCCGTGCGTGCCAGTGCACTGGTGTGTCTTAAAGAGGTATCCACGTCACAAGTGAGGTGGGGACATTCCCCATACATATGAAATATGTTGGGTGGAGAGATAGTCTCTGATACGATAGAGAACTACCAGTCAGGAGGCCTAGAGGAAGACCAAAGATATGTATGGATGTAGACATGAACTTAGTTGGTGTGAAAGAAGAGGCTGCAGTCAGGGTGAGATGGAGGCAAATGATTTGCTGTGGCGACCCCTGAAGGGAACAGCTGAAAGGAAAAGATAATATTTGAAATATATATATATATATATATTAGAGATGCTCCGATCGTGATCGGATGCCGATCGATCGGAGCATCTCTAATATATATATATATATATATATATATATTTGGGGTCGTTGCATTTTGTCTCCCTGGTCTTCTATGGAGACATTTAGATGTCATGTCTCTCACAGGATCTGACATGAATTTTGATTTGATGGTCAAGATTCAATTTACCCCCTGAGCAAGCAGGCAGTCTCTATTGCAAGCTGACACGTTTTGAACTTGGAGATAGATTGGCTATTTATTTTCAAAAGGTTTTTGACATTTTAAGAATAAGACTAATATAATTTTGATGCCAATACTTTTGTACGTACTTTTACTGAAGTTACATTTTGAATACAATACTTTTACTTGAAACGGTTACTTAAGCAAATTTTGATTTGATTTATTTAGAAAAGCAATCATATTAATAACATTATAATCAGCAATTCAAGGGTTTCACAGTAAAGTCCGAAGACATATTTCCACTGAGGTCCTCTAACACTGAACGGAACAATACTTTAAAATACATCACAATACATGCACATAAACAGTACATATACATTAAATACACAACACCACATACGCACGTCCCTATCCATCCCTCTGATGACCCTTTATAGGGGAACTTTTTCCAGTAGCCATAGTTTAGTCTTCTGTTTAAATGACCTCAGATTGGATGTCAGTTTAACACTGGTTTCCTGGTGGCCTTCGCCCACTTTACTTTTAAAAGCAGGAAGCACCACATCTGCAATACGGTCTCTGAACTGGTCCCTCCCTATATGGGTTCTGGCTCCCATCCCTATAGTATAACCCTGATCAGTCTATTTTGAGCTGACTGTAGCATTGTTTTAAAGGACTTAATCAAGCCCTTGAACCAAGGTGTACATGCAAAATCAAAGTGGCACAGGATAAGGGAGTTGGCCACCACTAATATCGTCTCCCTATCCATGTATCTTGCTGTTCGAGCTAGAAACGTAGTCAGTCCGGAGACCTTGTTCAACACCTTGCTGGCCATACTTTGGCCGTCTATGTTGCGTTATTATGTATCCCACCAACGTTCTAGGAAAGCCCTGCTGTGATTGGCCAGTAGTCGTTGTGATTGATAGTTCTCGTTTTTGCGACCAGTCATTAGTCCTACAACTACAACCTATCTCAAACCCTCACCCTAAACCTAACCTCCCACGGGGCAGCACACCTAAACCTAACCCGTGTCTAACCAATGACTAGTCTAAACTAAGTATGCACCCCCCCTAAACCTAACCTGAACGGCCTAACCTCAGTAAAACTATGCCTTCTCGGGAGCCAATCAGACACATGGTGAGGCGGGTCTACCCTAGAACGTTGGTGGAATTCATAATCATGCGTCTATGTTACCCTCCAAAGTACAACCCAGGTATTTCACTGATTTTGGCGCTATATATTCCAAATTTAGTTTGATGTTGAAGTCTGTGGTTCTTCCTAATTTGATTTTCGAGCCAAACAGAATTGATTCTGTCTTCCCTGACTGTAAAGATAACTTATTATCTATAAGACAGGAATTAACATTGGCCACTTCCTCACTCAGGGAGTATTCTAAAGTGGCTTGATCCTTGTGGGACATTAGCAGAGCAGAATCATCAGCGTACAGGAACAAATCAGAGTTACAAGCATCTGTCATATCATTCACGTACACTGAAAATAGGGCTGCAGGGCCTAGAATGCTTCCTTGTGGAACTCCACATTCCATGGTGTTTGGGTCAGATAAAACACCATTTACCTCTACCCTTTGTTCGCGCCCCGTCAGATATGATTTCAACCATTTACATGTTGCCCTGTCCGCCCCCAGGGCCTCAAGCTTGCTCAGTAACCTACCGTGGTTCACTGTGTCGAACACTCGCCATAAGTCCTGAAGCACCATTCCACAAAGTTTTCCAATGTCCACTTCTTTCCTAATTTGTTCTGTTGAGTATGTGTCGGTTGAGTACGATTTTCTAAATCCAGATTTGGAGTTTATACATTAGATTGTTCCTATTGAGGTATTCATTTAGTTGATCGTTAATTATCTTCTTGAAGACTTTTGATACAGAGCTCAAAGTTGACACCGGTCGGTAGTTACCGGGGTCATTTTTGGCCTTTTTTAGGTCCCTGTTCAATGGATAGGTTGAAGATGTGAGTGATATATGGCGCTATCTGCACTGCTGCATCCCTTAGAAAGTGAGGAGATATACCATTCAGGTTTCCATTACTTCCTTACTTCCTTCACACAGGTCAGGTGTTACTAATGATAAAATGAAGGCTCTGTTCCACAATGGACAGAGTCAGGGTGCTGTGCATGTTGGCTCACTGGAAACCGGGTCCCTCACTGTTCTTTGAGGGGGTTCCAAATGGCCCCACTCTGAGAGTGTACAAATGCTACCCCCTACGGGTCCATTTGGTTCAATTGTACAGCAAGCCTTAATTAGTATAATGGTAACATCTGTGAAGGAAGTATAAGGAAGAGGCCCAATTTCCTTCCAACATGGCTGTGCATAGAGGCCTAGACATGTGTTTGAAAGTTGTCTGGATGTGTTCAGAACATCAGACACCAGACAAAACAATGTCCTCATTGTCCGCAGAGCTAGGCAGGTGTTTACTGAGAGATAAGCAGTGCTGCCTTTCTAAACAGATGTGATTACAGGGGTAATTCAGTTTAAAAAGATTTCTGGTGGTGACATTTTAACGTCTATTCAGGCTACGCAGACAGTTTTTATGTTGCTTGACTCTAAATTTAGAAGACATAGGCTATATTTGATCAGTTTTATCACATTAACCATGTCAGACTCATTGAAAACATCCGCTTCTGGTCACTGGTATTGTCCTTCTAATGCGTGAGGGAGGTGTTTAAAAAAAAATATTATAACTTTTATTAGTACTTGCGCAAGCAGAGCGCGCAAGTAATAATTCCGCCCGGTCTCTTCCGCCGTGACAGCTGTCCCGCCATTTGATGTTTATGCAAAAAAACATCAAATCTGTGCCTGTTTTGCTGGGACCAGATTACACAAATGACCATATTACTTACGTCATCATTTAGAGCTAGTCATACGTATACTATATACATAAAATGTAAAAAATGTAAAAATGTATAAAAAATAAAATAGCAAATTGTGCCTGATCTGCTGGGACCAGAGTACGTGTTGTGTATATGTATGACTAGCTCTCAATGATGACGTAAGAAATATGGTCATTTGTGTAATCTGGTCCCAGCAAACCAGGCACAGATTTGCTGTTTTCTTGCATAAACATCAAATGGCGGGACGGCTGTCACAGTTTTTGGCGCAAAGTAACCACAGTATACCGCTAATCAACTTACAACTACATACTCTATATAGTATATGTATATGTATACGTATGTCTTACGTCATCATTGAGAGCTAGTCATACGTATACTATATACATAATCAGTAAAAATAAAATAGCAAATTGTGCCTGATCTGCTAGGACCAGAGTACGTGGTGTGTATATGTATGACTAGCTCTTAATGATGACGTAAGAAATATGGTCATTTGTGTAATCTGGTCCCAGCAAACCAGCCACAGATTTGTTGTTTTCTTGCATAAACATCAAATGGCGGGACAGCTGTCACGGTTTTTGCTGCAAAGTAACCACAGTATATCGCTAATTAACTTACAACTAACTACACACTCTATATAGTATATGTATACGTATGTCTTACGTCATCATTTACAGCTAGTCATACGTATACTATATACATAATCAGTAAAAAATAAAATAGCAAATTGTGCCTGATCTGCTGGGACCAGAGTACGTGTTGTGTATATGTATGACTAGCTCTCAATGATGACGTAAGAAATATGGTCATTTGTGTAATCTGGTTCCAGCAAACCAGGCACAGATTTGCTGTTTTCTTGCATAAACATCAAATGGCGGATTTAGATCATGTATATTTTAACAAATGTGAAAGTATTATTACAGAAATTGTTAGAGACACATATTACTCTGATCATGATTTAGTATTAATATCACTATAGTCCAAGATGAAATACATTTAAAACAATTGACAATTTACAATAAGTAATACAATAATTATACTGTATAATATATTTTATTTCAGTTTATATTTTAAAAAAATCATCACATATCAATGATTTATTTTTCTTTGAAAAACTAAAAAGGGACCTAGAATATATCTACATTGATAAAACTGTATTTCTTATATAGATAGAAACTTGAACCATACTTCATAATACTAGGTGTTTACATGCATAAAGTAGATAGGTAGCAAATAGTTACACCTAATAATTAGACATTTCAAACGTTCCTTCACAGAGATATTGAGATTCCACCGTTTACAGAATAATTATACTGTATAATATATTTTAATTCAGTTTATATACTTTTTTTTTCATCACATATCAATGATTTATTTTTCTTTAAAAAACTAAAAAGGGATCCAGAATATATCTACATCGATAAAACTGTATTTCTTATATAGATAGATACTTGAACCATACTTAATAATACTAGGTGTTTATATGCATAAAGTAGGTAGGTAACAAATAGTTACACCTAATGATTATACAATTCAAACGTTCCTTCACAGAGATACTGAGATTTAACAGTTTACAGCGGTCGAAAGTACTTGCACGCTCTGCTTGCGCACTAGTTGGCCATTTATGGTCTACTAGTGTGCAACAAGCAAGTATGCACTCGACATAGTGCAGTTCTAGTTACTTATTATTATCATCTTTAAAAATAACTCAGTTCAGATAATATATATTACCATAGTACCATAACCATAATATATATTACAATATTAAAAGTAACTTGTTAATGCCCAACACTGATCACAGAAACGTAGGACTATGTATGTTTTCATTTACATTCAACAAGTCTAACATGGTTAAAATGGAGATTGGAGTTGACCGGGCTTATCTGACCTAAATTACTAATCAATCAATATACAATATTTAAATATTCAGTCAAGCAACTTAAACTTGATGGTCTCCCCAAGAGGCAAGTACAGAAAGTGTTTCAGTGCGATTGTGCCACAAGGTGGCAACAAAGCAGCATGTATTTATCTTTTTAACTCTGTACTGTTGTTGTTTCTGCCATGTTTTGCTTAGTTTTCTTCTCTTAATAAAGTCTGTTCCTAGTGTTCCTATGTAAAGCGCTTTGGGTATTCAGAAAAGCGCTATATAAATTTGAGCTATTATTATTATTATGTACTGCACTGGATATACCTACTGTCTACTGTCTGGTCAATTGGTACAAATAATTTCCTCCCTCCCTCACCATCTCTCTTTGCACTTACTGTACATCTCATATACTTTATCTTAGCCCTGACCACTTCTTAGCCCACACCACCTGACATCACATCTCTCTCTTCTTACCCATCATCTAAAAAAAAAATCACACACGTGTGAACTGAGTGGTGCAATTCCCCCCCCACCCCCCCCCCCCCCCCCTCTCTCTCTCTCTCTCTCTCTCTCTCTCATATTAGAGACACAGCACCTACCCTCTCTCTGTTTCTGGTGCCCCCTACTGGTATAAATAAGTCACATACTCGTGCTCATAGTTACAGGTACACAGGTACACAGGTACACAGGTACACAGGTACACGGACATTGCAAGCTGGATGTAGGAGTGGTTGCACCACTCAAAAACCCAATGGGCATTGCCCATTGACATATATTCAAGTCTGTGTGTGTCTGTACATCTGTAATCCACATAACCGGAGAACCGTTCGCCCCACCGACTTCACACACGTTCCACACACCCACAGGGAGTGCAGTGCCCGGTCTCGAGTCGGTCGGACCCACGGTTGTCCAGAACCGCCACAAAAGGCCCTTTTCATTTGGCGGCCATCTTGAAAAATGGTGGCCATTTATTTTTTTCAAGTGGACAACATACTTTTCTGAGAGAGTAGGTTCTGAAGCACTTGTGTACCAAATTTGGTGCTTGTACCATAAAGTGAACGATCGTTTCAGTAATATCCTCCACTATGATGGGTTACAGGTGCGCGCATGCAGCCATGGACAAACAGGCTCTGCTACCGTGATCATGATCGCACCTCCCGTTCTTATGACAGCGAATGTAGGTGTAGTTTTGAACTGATTTGAATTGCTATTATTGTTCACACACAACAGAAACCAATGGATTATAATTATATTTCAAGAGTGAGAGAAATCACAATAAAAATCCTAATCATTCTTCCTCCACACTAGGAGAAAAACAGCATCTGAAAGTTTGATGGTGCATTTTTTACACAGTTGCAGTTAGAACTTTATTGCATCTTATGAGAGGCAGGGTTCTTGTACTGCTGGTATGCGCACGCATGATGTTGCTTATCGGTGTGACGTCGTCTGTTAAGGCGTCTATAGAGCAATTACTTTCTAACCAAGAAATGGAGTTGGAACAACAGATGTTCAGGAGGCGGAGGAACACACCTTGATCCTGCCCTTCACGCCACTCCCCGCCCTCCATGCCAATCTACCTGACCCTATTTATATCCAATCCCAATACCACCCAGAATCCCAGCAAGGGCAGAATCCATTTGTACCGGCCTACGGGCCGGCCGGTGCGATACGTCGGCCAGTCGTTTGATCTGTCGGCCGGTCGGGCAGAATCCATTTGTACCGACCTACGAGCCGGCCGGTGCAAAACGTCGGCCGGTCATTTGATATGACGGCCGGTCCATGGATATGTCGGCCGGTCCGTGGATATGTCGGCCGGTCCGTGGATATGTCGGCCGGTCCGTGGATATGTCGGCTAGTCGTTTGATATGTCGGCCGGTCGTTTGATATGTCGGCCGGTCGTTTGATATGTCGGCCAGGTCCGTGGATATGTCGGCCATTCGGCCATTTCTCAACCGTTTTGGATGGGCTCGTTGGAATCGTGTCGCCACCCCAGGGGCGTCTTTGGGGGTCTCAAGGTTCGGGGACCCCCAAAGACGCCACGACACAATTCAAATGAGCCCACCCCCATCCAAAACGGTAGAGAAATGACAGAGTTACCATTTGGGGGTCCCTGGGGGTCCCCGAACCTTGAGACCCCCAAAGACGCCCCCCAGGGGGGCGACACGATTCAAATGAGCCCACCCCCGTCCAAAATGGTAGAGAAATGACAGTTACCATTTGGGGGTCCCTGGGGGTCCCTGGGGGTCCCCGAACCTTGAGACCCCCAAAGACGCCCCCAGGGGGGCGACACGATTCAAATGAGCCCATCCCCGTCCAAAACGGTAGAGAAATGACAGAGTTACCATTTGGGGGTCCCTGGGGGTCCCCAAACCTTGAGACCCCCAAATGCGCCCCCAGGGGGGCGACACGATTCAAATGAGCCCACCCCCGTCCAAAACGGTAGAGGAATGACAGAGTTACCATTTGGGGGTCCCTGGGGGTCCCCGAACCTTGAGACCCCCAAAGACGCCCCCAGGGGGCGACACGATTCAAATGAGCCCACCCCCGTCCAAAACGGTAGAGAAATGACAGAGTTACCATTTGGGTAGCCTGAGCTAACGTGTTAGGTTTCTGGTCTAGAGGGGCGGGTCGCGGCTCAGATTTGCGCACGCCCTGATTGGATCTCATCGATCTGTCCGTCACCCCCGGCCCCTCCTCTCCCCCCTGGTGCAGCGCTACATCACATCATTTGGAGAGACGCCCACCCGGAAGGGTTGACTCACACTTTTAGACCAGAGCGGCCAATGCGTTCCTCCAGGCTTTCAATTTTTGCACCAACAAAAATGAAAGCCTGGTACCGAGGCTACCATTTGGGTGTCCCTGGGGGTTCCCGAACCTTGAGACCCCCACACGCGTCGCACACAAGCCACTTTCCTACAGGCTTCTTGCATCCCACCACCTCCACCCCATTCACCACCATAGTAGCTCCTTTCCCCACTCCCCTCAAAGTAGCCTTACCAGCACTAGAAAACCTACATTCACAATTTCACATCGCTAAAGTGGAACAAACGATTAACACAAAACTCTTTTCTCTCCTACTCTCTCCCCCTCTCCCATTTCTCAGGTTCCTGCTGGGGGTTATTATCGTCCATGCGTGCCGTCCCTTTTGACTGATACCTGTCCATTTAAACTCTAGACGGGCCTGCCCCAAAGTTATTTGTGCAGCCGCGCCCGGCAGCCGGCGAAAACTAGAGTTCTCAACAGGGCCGTAACCTCATCAAACCCTGTACACTCAAGACACACTCCATATATGGACAGAATTCATTCCATATGTTGATCTGACCCAAAGCCAATGCCAAAGCGCCAGCCAAGCATATAGACTATATACACTATATCATTGGCAAAGGTCTCTGGTACTAGCATGGGTTCCATTTGTGTGACTAACTATGCTAATTTATATGTTGGGTTCTTTGAAGAAAATCATGTTTTTAACCCAGAACGAAATGCACATTTGCACAACATTTTTAAATGGTATAGATTTATTGATGACATTTGTTTTCTATATCAAGGAACCATTGATGAACTACAAGCGTTTCACCTACTTTAAACAGCTTAAATAGCAACGTACAATTTACTTGTGAATACAGCTCACAAAAGGTTCACTTTCTTGACATGTGGGTCGTTAAAGACAACAACACACTAGTTACCACCCTGTATAGGAAAGACCCTGACAAGAACACCCTTTTAATGGCTAAGAGTTTCCATCCTACACCTCTTAAAAGAGGCCTTCCCAAAAGCCAATTTTACGTCTCAGAAGAGTGTGCTCCTCTACCCGGCTCTAGCGCCTATCTTTAAACACGAGCCCCTTTTTGTAAATAAGTGAGGCCGTAATATTAAAGATATGCTTGTCCATGCAGACCAAAGGCCTTTACAGGCCAGCCAGACACTATAGCCCCGCTACCCAATGGCAACTACAGACTATCGCTGTGGCAGTTGCACTCAATGCAACAACACTTATAAAACTGATCATTTTTGCCAACCCCATTCAAGCAAAGTGTTTCCCAGTAACCGTGTCATAATGCTGTGCTGTCCGTGTGGTTTAGCCTATGTGGGCAAAACCACTAGGAAATTAAAACAAAGAATACGCAAGCATAAAAGCTCTATACGGAGAAATGATAGAGACTACCCATGTGGCGGTACATTTTAATGATCAACAAGACAATCAACATGACATTTCTTCACTATGCTTCTGCGGCATTGAACAAGTTGATCCGCCACATAGAGGTGGTGATCATGATTTGCTGTTAAAGAAGTGAGGCGTTCTGGATCTTCACACTACAAACATTGGCACCTAGAGGTCTTAATGACGAATTGCTATTAAATGTCATGCTGTGATCTTCATCCTTCAGATTGGCTCCTTTTTTAACTTATTGTAATGTTGGTTACTTTCTTTTTGTACCTGTTCTTACCTTTTGTAAACTGTTCCCTTCTTCTTATACAGGGAAGAGTTTTTCATGAAGTTTCACCCTGCAAAATGTTTGATTTATCATCATGATCTTTGTCATTTGTCTTTGGCACGGCAGTCAATCATGACAAGGTAGCTAATAAAAACGGGCCTGTTGGTTTCACCTGACAAAAAGGAGTTCAGATCTGAATATGTCTTGAGAGCTATTGCAAAGTAGACAAGACAGTCATGAAGATGCTATAATCAACAGTGCTATAAGTCCAGTGGTGAAATAAGTAATCTGTGCAGTTAAAGTTAGTAAAAGTATCTATACAAGTAAGACGCGCAAACGCGTGAAGCGAACGCAGCTCGTGTGTGTGTGGTTGTGTGTGTGTGTGCTACAGCTGCGCCCTGTGTGTGTGTGTGTGTGTGTGTGTGCGTGCGTGCGTGCCACAGCTGCGCCCTCTGGTGGCGGGCCGGTGGTGTAACAGCGTGACACACACACACACAGACACTCAGCCCCTGCTGTCATAGTAAGTGGCTCACTGCGTTCGCAACCACAATATAAAAATACTTTGTTTGTAACTTAAAGAGCATTTATAATTTACAATTTAGGCATTTAGCAGACTAATCCAGAAAGAACAAAAAACAAAACAAAACATGACAATACATCATAAATAAAAATAGTTATCATGAATCATAAGTAAGCTAAGAATGTAACAGTGAATTAGTGAATATCCATGAAGCTATGCTTTTATAGCCTACAGTGAAATCTCTACATAAAATGCTATCTAAACATGAAATCATGACAAAGTAGGCTAAATCCACTTGCCATCTCTCTACTAACAGATTCAAGTCTCTCACTAATTAAGGCTTTGTAATTAATTAATCTTGATTAATGGCATTTTAATCGCATATCAATATTCAACCTGAGAACAGTGAGAAACCTTTTTTTATGTTTTTTTTTGTATCCGAGTGAATCAATGAATAGTGACTATGGAATTCCACTAATTTTCAACATTTTACTGTCATTAATATACCTTAGAGTTGTTGTGTTTAAATAATAAAAAGTCCCCCCATTCTTTGTTGCCTAGAACTGGAGGTCTGAAAAAACGGTAACATTATGAAGTACATCTGTGACATCACAAAGATGTACTTAATGTTATTGTTTTTTTCCCCAGACCTCCAGTTCTAGGCAACACAGAATGATGAATAAAACGTATTTTTCCCCCAACAGATAAAGTGTCTATATGAAGTCAAATGTGCTTTGCGTGGTGGGCCATGATAAATCAAATAAAAACAACTTTATTGGGGGGGGGGGTGAAGATCAGACTTTTATTTTTTCTCCGAAGTAGAGTTCGGAGAGTCACAACATCTGGGAGTGCAGCTTTCAGAACAAAAAATCGGAGGAATGCGTTTCAGAAGTTGCGAGTGACGTCATGTTGTAGTTGTACCGGAGCTTTCCGACGAAAAGTTCGGTGGTCGGAGACAGTATGGACTGCCCTTCAGACAAAGGAATACAATCAAAAACTGTGGAATTAACTGCTGAGGAGTGCATCTCACATGGGGTTGGGGCAGACCATTGTCTGACCACGGCACGGACTTCCACGCTTACTGCTTCATGCAGTATGCTTTGCATCGAGCTTGACAGCTTCGTGCTGTGGCGAGCCTCCGATGTCCTCTGCGAGACATGTTTAAAGAGTAGGTAACATGTTTGGCACTACTTTCCCCAATTGAATTGTGTAATAATTGTGAACACAATGGTCAATACAACTATAGTGTCATTGTGTGTACTTTGGGAGCTGTCAGAAGAAGGAGGTAACAACTCCCGAAGCACCGCCCATTCACCTCGGAAAGTCACGAGTCAATATGGCGTGTCATCAAGGGGGGTTATTGTCGGGCCCCCATAGGATTACATTGAAAAGTGGCTGTGGGAATTACCATATTAAACACTCTACTAAGGGAGTAAATATATAACTTTGTTAACGACCATGACCGGGGATATTTCGGCTATCACACGTTGTGTTTTCTTAATAATTGAGCAGACCGTTTTTGCAATATTCATAGTGAAACAGGGCTAGCGTCGGTGGCTAGTTGCGAGGGGCGTGTCTTAACTCTTCTCCAGGCTGGTTACAGCGGGCCACTGAGAGGCAGCTATCCCAGAATGAGTGCTTCTCTGTGGGTACTAGTAGGCTATAAGCGGGGTGACTTGGCATGATTATTATGGAGGGTTTTTTTCTAGACAAATGATAACATAGGATTAATACGGGACATGAAGCATATTCATGAAGGAAAGTTGATAATTAGAAGAAAGACTTTAATAACATAAAACATAACATTTAAACGTGGACCCTGTTGTAAATAAGTATAATGCTTTATCAGTGTGTCGTCCACTCCACAGTAATTGTATTGAGTTGTGCTTTCATGTTAAATGTAAAAAAACGGGATGAGAATCACTGCTAGAGCCGTAAACATCTTCTCGTAGCCTATGGTGGTCCCTGAAATTATAGGCATCTTCAAATGGGGGTCCGCGGGCTGATTAGTGTCAATTTGGGGGTCCTTGACATGAAAACTTTTATATATTGCAGTCACATCATGTGCTTGCTTAATAATATCAACGTTCCCATCTTTTATCATCTACATGCGTCGGTCTTGGTTCAAATTATACCTACTGTTGGTTCCAAGGTATAATTTGAACCAAGACTGAATATCATTACGTCAGATATGCATATGAATTGCAAAAGCAGATTGAACGCTGGCGAGCCATAGTCTCTCTAGACAGACTGCATGTTGACTCGTAGGGCCGTAGAGATTATACATTATATACAGTATAATTGTGGGGGTGGGGGTATTGTATAGGCATACTGTTAATTCAGTCAATTTCTGCAAACATAACTACTTTTAGCTGATAAAAGTTCACCAATCACCACCAACAAACACCTCGTTCCTTTTGTTTGTCTGCTCCATTGAAGTGCAATGAAGTCCACTCCTCTGACGTGTCCTTTTTCATCAGATGACTGATTCACACACCTACCAACTGGCTGCGTTCCTAATGTTATTAATTTATCATAGCCTACAATGGTAATTCTAACCATTCTATCAACGCAGTTAAAATATTTAGCTATAGGCTACAACATGATTTATGATGTACAGTAGTAGAAATAGACGACCTAGACTATAATTATGCAGTGATTCTCAACATCGTAGAATGTCATATACATTATTATATTCATATAGGCATTTATAGTTATGTAGGCATACGCATACCTCTTCAAGTAGAGAAATGTACATTGCTCAATGCTCAGCTTCAAATGATATTGCAACAAAATGTATCACTTTTATTTACAATATAAAAATATATATGACGGACAATATTCTGCAGTCTCCCCGGAATCTGTAGTCTGGACCATGGTGGCGGCGTTCATCAGAGGTGGGAGGAAGTCCCTATGTTGCAAGTCCAAGTCGAGTCTCAAGTCTTTGCTCTCAAGTCAAGTCAAGTCTCAAGTCTTTGGCATTCAAGTCCCAAGCAAGTCCAAGTCCTGAACTTTTAGTTTCGAGTCCCAACCAAGTCCTAAGCATTTTGTTTCAAGTCCCAACCAAGTCCTTACCTTTTGTTTTGAGTCCCATCAAGTCCTAAGCATTTTGTTTCAAGTCCCAACCAAGTCCTTACCTTTTGTTTCGAGTCCCAAACAAGTCCCACCAAGACATAATACTAATTAATGATATGTAAAGATTTACATAAATCATGAGCATCTATTGAGCCATTTAGATCATGTCAAAGGTCATGTCTCACCGAGACACAGGATCTGACACAAATTAAATGTTTCCCCTGAGCAAGCAGGCTATTATTATTACAATGGTAAAATGTAATTACTTGCACTGAAAAGGTGTTCAAATCCAGGGTAGAAGAGGAATGTTACATAATGCCTCGATCCACTTTTTCCACTCCCGATCCGATACCGATCTAAAATCATCAAAACCGATCCGATAACTGATACCGATCCGATATCGATCCAATCCGATCCAGCACATATTTAAGTCGCTCTATGCTTTCCCAAATCTGTCAGACATTTTTTTTATCTTTACCTTTTATTACAGATTTTATAGTCTGGAATGTTGAATCAGGATTGATCAAGTGATAATATTATTACTCAAAACAGAGAACAACACCTCCCCAGAATAATAGTCAACAAACAAGTTCCACATGAGTATAGGTTGAGAATAACTGACCCATTTATTTTTAACAACTTGAGCCTATACTTCAAATGTGGAAGTGTTCTAGTGACAAATTTATTTTATTGTATTCTATGCCTTTTTTTATCCATACTATTTATTAGTATTATGCACATTATGCACAAAATTTTAAGGACCCAGCAATTTGTATCTCTGTGACCCCAAATTATTATTTTGTATTTGTTTATATTGTAAAATCAATGTCAATTTAGAGTGTACAAATGGAACCTATCATTTGGCTGGGAGTGGGGACCCCTGATCCCCAAACCGTGCATACTGTCCTACAGCTACACAGCACACTGTCTGTCCGTGACAATGGAAATAGTGTCTGTTTATTTAAGCATTGGTTAGCACTTAAGCAGTTATTAGCATCATAGCATGGTCTGTCACATAGTATTGACAAACAGCGGTCATATTTGTCAACCAACTGTTGGGGACTGTGGGGATATATCATTTTAAGAACATGAGCATGTCGTCATGCTCAGCTGTCAGCTTGTTGCGCTGTTCCGTCTCTCGTCTAAGATGTTGACGCTAATCAATGCTAAAGATTAGCTTGCATGGAGCTAAGGCTGAAACTTTGCTGCTGTTGTTGCCACGGTGGCGAATCCATTTTTGCACTCGGCTGTTGGGTCTTTTTTGTTTTAGAATATATAATACTCCCATGCGGGAGCGGCTGTCAATGTGGCTTTCTCCACACTGAGTAGCAGCGCGCAGTAATAGCTAGTGGCTAGCCTAGCAGCCTGCACTGTGCAAGACTGCCACTGTGAAGTGTGACTGGGGCTGCCAATGCCTCTGTAGCGCACACTGCTGGAGGAATAAAGTCCTGGAGTGGAGTACTAGAATGGACTGGAGTGGAGTGCTTGCAGTGCTTGGAATGGATCGGTCATTTTCGCTGTAGTCCGATCCGATCCCGATCACGTTTTTTGGCTGATATCGACCCGATATCCGATCCGCGGCATCCCTTTATATACAAATACCAAACTATTTTACATGTCATAAAAAAGATAATCAGATGCTGTAAGGTATTAAGTGACTTGAAAATGTTCAAGTCAAGAGGGCTCAAGTCAAGTCAAGTCTCAAGTCCTTGGCGTTCAAGTCAAGTCAAGTCTCAAGTCTTTGGCATTCAAGTCCCAAGCAAGTCCAAGTCTATTTTTGATTTGATCAAGCAAGTCTAAAGTCATCAAAATCGGGACTCGAGTCCAAGTCGAGTCTCGAGTCTCGAGTCCAAGTCCCCACCTCTGGCGTTCATGACACAGGCAATGTCCCCCTAAATGACAAAAGACTTGATTAGAACGGTAGACTAGCCCACTGTTACGGACTGGAATATATCCCACTAAATATTAATTTCATTTATGCAAAAGAAAAATACTTGGAGGCTATTTAGCTTCCATGTTTGGGTTGAATGAATGCATGTTATCATACACGAATGCCCCCGTCCCTACCACAATATTCCCTTTTGATTATTCAATTCTTACAGTAAATACACACTTACAGTAGCCTGATAGTAAAAGGAACGCTGCATAGAATAAATTATTATCAAACCGATGCAATTGCATAACGTGCGATGCTCCACCATGTATCGGCTGGTTAGCATAGCCAAGTTGGCAACAGCTAATACTAGCAAAGTTTACTTACACGTGAAACAGTCCCGCTGGTGGCTGGAGTCTGGACAGTTACAGGAATCGGTGGCCCTTGTGTATGGAAGACTCAGCTTTCTTCTCCTGGCTAATCTTTATTATTTGTGCTTGTTATTAGAATACCAAGCTGCTTTCGTCCACATAATGTTGCTCCATACTTTAGTGTAGTGTGCGCCCGGCATCCTGGCAGTCAATGGGCGTGTCGAGTTAGCATTCCACCGAGACAAGATTTCGACATCCCTTGATGACGCTGCGGTGCGCGTCATCAGGCAACCCGAAGTTTATTTCTCCAAAATGGCGGATGTCGATCATTTCAGTTGATAAAGCTAAAATATCAAATGTGGCTCCTCCCAAAAAAATGTTTTATATATAGTTGACATACTTAAGGATTTTCTGAGAGAAGTGTGTCAACAGTTTAGCAAATAAATAATATGTTACCCTCTCTTTAAGCTGAAGCAGCTAGCATGGAAGCTAACGTTGGTCATTATGACCCTCCGATATTGCACACAACCATGCCCTTATCCACGCGTCCATCCGATAGCTTTTAAATGTAAATGTCCCATCCACTGAGCAAAAGCGATATAAGCGGCTTCTTCATTCATTCGATTCATTTGGGGTCGGGCTTTCTAACGGAGCTGTAGCCTGTATAGTGTACTGCTGCTGCTGCTAGCCTCGCTCTAAGTCTATGGAGCCAACCTCGCCTCACCATAGTACAGGCATTATATGGGAAAAAAGGAGTCAACCTCCAACTAATTGCAAAAAAAACAAACTCAGCTGATTTTGTATCTTACAAATGTCCTGAAAAACATACACAAAGTTGCCTGAAATTGTCTGAGGGGAAAGTGTTGAAAATGACCTGTACAGTATGGCATCCAATATAAGGCAAATCATTTCAAAATTTCCTTTTGCTTTAAGTAGCATGTGACATGTCAAACTAGGGTGTTTTCACGATGCTGAGTCCATTCCAAGCATTAGTTTTGCATAAAAACACTCCTTGGGCTAATAACGGCCATAGCCGTCATCACAAATGTGATGAGGTCAGCACATTTGGGCAAGTGGCTATTGTTATGATTATATACCAAGTACTGGACCCTCGTCTGGTTCTGGTGTGTGACGACCTTATTGACCCTTCTGTACTGGACCCTCGTCTGGTTCTGGTGTGTGACGACCTTATTGACCCTTCCATGGTTCGGACAGACGGACATACCTGGGCAGGCCTGCTCCGGGAGAACAAATTAACATGACACGAAGACTTGGTCACATTAATACATTCACACAGTTTATTACACGTACAGAATCATATATAGCTTGGATACTTCATGTCCTAATGACGTCACTGACTAGACATCACAATCACTGCCTGCAGCACGCGGCCTTCAGCGTGCCCTAACACAGCTCTAAAGTATGTTACAGTTCAGGCAGTGCACAATACATATAATTACATACATGTATATTCATGTACAACTACATTGTACAAGTACACAGCATGTTGTATATTACAACAGCTATGGCCACTGAAATGATTTGCCTTATATTGGATGTCTATGGTGGCCATACTGTACAGGTCATTTTCAACCCTTTCCCCTCAGACAATTTCAGGCAACTTTTTGTATGTTATTCAGGACATATGTAAGATACAAAATCAGCTGAGTTTGTTTTTTTTGCAATTAGTTTGAGGTCAAATTACATTATTACTGGACTACCAGGCTTTCCACCACAATGGAGCAGAGTGTAGAGTAGGCGTGCCGCAGCCAATTCAGGACATTGAGGGGTTGGAAATCATCCCGGTCGCGTGGTTCATGTAACGCGTGTGCCACTGTGAAGGACTGGCCCCATGAAGTGAACAGAGTTGTGTATGTATGTATGAGCACCAGTATAATGAGTACCAGTAGGGGCGCTGTTTGCCAGAAACAGAGAGAGTGAGATAGTATTAGTGCTGCACTGTTGCCTGCTAATGACAGAGAGAGAGAGAGAGAGAGAGAGAGAGAGAGAGAGAGAGAGAGAGAGAGAGGAGAGGAGGGAGGAGAGGGGAGTTGCACCACTCAGTTCACACAATAGAGAGACTTTAAAACCTTGTAAGCCCCAATGATGCTTCTTGGTAAAAATAAATAAATAATTATGTTCTTTTTTTTTTACTTAAACATCATTGATGTTCATTGTTTAGTCTTGCAATGCCATTGGTCATTGCCATTATTTGCATATAAATACCCGCAGAGGCACAAATTTACACAACTTCAAAATCTCTGGACATTTTTAATGAAAATTAACCTATGACCTTTGACCTTTAACTCTGATAAAAGTAAGATGCCTGTAATATATATTTTTTGTGATCATTAGAATGTCTCGAACATGTTTTATTCATTATTGTGAAAGATATCCCCCAAATGTAAATTATTATTTTATTATTATTTTAATAATTATTAAATTATAATTATAAACTTTGCATAAAACTTATTTTTATTTGATTTTTTACATAATTTCCTCTGATAAGTCCTAGTAGTAAAAAGTAAGGTTGAAATGTCTTTTTTGCAAGTAGAAATTAATTCGGGTCAGGGTTTTAAGAGAGGCTAGGTTTAAGTCAAGTCAAGCACTTTGATGTTGTCTGTTTAAAGCCACAGTAGTTGGCTCCAGGTGACATTTTGAATGTAGTAATGTTCAGCAACTATACAGACTAAAGACAACACATATTTTGATGGAAAAATGAGAATCGTGTGATAATCGTGATCTCAATTCTTGTTCATTTTTCGATGTCACGAGACCTGGGCACCATATATGGTGCCCGACACACTAACTGACGGGAAATGGTCGATTCCTTTGGTCGAAATCAAACGTTTAAATATTGAATCAAGCATCTTTCAAAGTTTTCTTGAGGCGCATAAAGCGTTTCAGCGCCATTGTGACATTGCGCCCTACCAACAGTCATTAAGACATGCAAATCCCTTGACGCCTTCAAAACCGCTCTCAAAGGGCACCTACGGACGGCTGCAATTCGAAACTGGCCCCCGTAAAAATCTGAATCCCCCCCCACCGCCCACCCCTTTTTCCCCTCACTGTATATGTTTCTTTTCCCTTTTTACCTCCTTTATGATGAATTCCTGTTCTGTTCTTTGACTATAGAAGTGTCTATTTGTACGTCTCTAAATGTTTTGATGAATTGAACAAGGTGGACCCTCTTGTAAACAAGTGTAATGCTTAATTGGGTTGTCCACTCACAGTTAACAGTCTTTGTATTGAGTTTGTGCTTGAAATGTAGGCTACTGTATTTCTGCAAACGGTTAATAAATAGTTCAATCAATCAATCAAAATGCCACAAGAGGGCAGCAAAGCAGCATGTACTGCGCTGAAGACAGTCAGCAATTACTTTCTAACTTGTGGCACACACACGCACACACGCACGCACGCACGCACGCACGCACGCACGCGCACACACACACACACACACACACACACACACACACACACACACACACACACACACACACACACACCATTGAACTAGGATCTTTTCCAAGTGTCATAGGCCTACATTTGGTTTTCTTTATCTCAAACTCAACTTAAACATTTGCTGTCAGAAATAGTTAGCTTGGGATAAGTTGTGTACAAATAGAATAGCTAAATGCTCTCTCTCTCTCTCATGCTCACACATCACCTTTGTGACTCTAGAAGAATCTGTTCACTGACACTTTCATGTCAAAGTGTTTGTGTGCGCGACGCGGTTCATTCACATGACTCCCCTCAGTGCGTGTTTGTGTGCTTGTACAGTGTACACGAATGAGATTACCCAGTGGACTCCAGTTATACCCGGGTAACATTGTAAACCAGTGCCCCTCATACAGTCGAGGCACTCTGGTGTGCTTTGAGGCGTGTCCAGGTGTGCCAGGTTAGTAGTAGTTATCGAATTATCTTTTAATTTAGGCTACTATATCAGTAGGCTACTTTGTGTGCACTCATTTCCCAGTACAGATGTACCGGTACGTCCTTTACACAAAAATGACCCTATGTTGAGCACATCGTTGCTGAGGGCAGAAACCTCTTATCCTCTCTCTCTCTCTCTCTCTCTCTCTCTCTCTCGCTCTCTCTCTCGACAAAGTGGATTTGCTCGGACAAATTAGATACAGATCTCTCTGTTCCCTGTGGCATCGCTGCGCGTGACATAATGTCATAATGCCGTGGTCAGGCCATATTTAATTCTTCAGACATGTTCTCCCCTGTTTGGTGCCGGGCTTTTAAACGGAGACACGTATACATTCCAGACGGAGGTGGCAGCTCCAGAATAACACTTTGTGGTGTGCCTGTAAACTTTGACACGGACCCATGTTCCAAATTAGTGCCCATGTGCTAGAGAATGCCGAGGGGACCTGTAAGACACGGACTGCAGAAAATATTGTTTGTTCTCAGTGCTCAGGGTGTATACGCTCCCTACAAAGAACAATGGAAAAGGGGATTGAGATATGCACTAAAAAACAACATGTGAAATTGTCCCGTGCATACCTAATTAAACTGATAAAATGGGCTTTAAAGTGTCTTATTGACCAGCCACATTGGTTATAGTTATGTGATAGCTTACTACTTTCACCGTTTGTCGAGGGTCGGCATGCCGCATGGCACTTTTTGATGCCCCCCCCCTAGGTGTGTCGCCCTACTTGCAGTGTTTGCGCGTATATGTATAGCGACGGCGCTGCTCCACTACATCTCAGATTCAAATATTTAACTTTTACTCAACTACATTTATTTGAAAACTTTAGTTACTATACCACTTTAGCCCTATACATTTTGGCCACTTGAAAATAGCTGAGCTTGTAGGTCTTCTATTTTCAAAACATGTTTTTGGTACTTTATGTACATTTTGGGTGGTGGTGGTGGGGGGGGGGGGGGTGTCCACAAATGGCTACGAAACGCTCCGTTCCCATTGAAAAGCATTGGCAGAATCCGACCTCATATAGGCAGAATTTAAGTTTGGTGTGGCCGACCGCACCCTAACCCATCAAACCTATTGTGTTTGTCAATAAGTGGACCATGACACAGCTTAAACACAACTCTTCTTTACTTTCAAACTCAGAGTAAACAACGGCAAATGCAACATCAACACACATCATGTTGTATCTCAAGACTCAAGTATAGTCGATCCCAGATAATCCCCCCAATCATCACAAAGCCAACACAGGAATATGCAACGAGTGCAGCACAATCAAACAGCTGTCAGTGAGACATAACAAAACCACTTATGTAAAATGACCTAGCCTTAATAATCCCCTCATGAGGACTGATGTCTGATAATGCATCTTTAAAAAAATATGGCTGAAAGGTTCGCATTAACAGGACCGTACAAAGCGTCATATTTGAAAACTGCGAAAACTCTGGCCTTTAAAGGAGCATGAAGTGATTTGGGTGATTTGGAAAACCCCCCGGTCTGCCCCGGTAACAAGATGTGCACATGCTCTACAATGGGGGGACGCGCAACAGGCCAACAGCACGTGCACCAAGGTTTGTCAAATGTTCAACCGGCATGAAACTCACATGTGCACGTAAACAGAGAATGAGAGATGGCCACCATTGCGTGAATCATGCAACCATGTCTACTGTGAGCTTGTAGTTTGGCTATTTTCAATGGCTGAAATGTATAGGGCTGAAGCGGTTAATGTATGTTTGTGTAATAATAGTCAAACTCTACAAAGTAGTAACAAAAGTTTTTGTAGTGAAGTAAAAGTACAATATTGTGGAGTACTGTAGGTAGCAGCAGTAAAAGTACTGGAAATTTGAAATACTCCAGTAAAATTAAAAATAAAATTAAAACTAATAATTGTAGCCTACACAGTACTTAAAGGACAACTTTAGTTTTTTTCAACCAAGGTTCATGTTTTAGGTTGTTATTAGAGAAACTAAAAGATGAGTGTTCATTTTTCTTCATTGGCTGCTTTCTTTCGTTTTAGGGATTTTAGCGTTTTTTGACAGGGGCGGGGGCATTCGAGCATGGGGCTAAATATGTATTTCTTTACCAAATATTATGGCGATTTATTATTTTATTATTCACTATAGTCCTAATATACCCCAGGGAATTACATCTGGCCACGGTAGATCACAGGATCTACTGAATGTGATGGTAGCCTATTGGGGGGAAGCCACACTGTGGGCTGTATTTTGCGTGTCTTAAGTACCAGGTCTTATTCCCTAACTTGAGTAAACTAAAGACCTGGAGGCGTGATCAATGCCATTTGGCTATTCTGAGTGGCCAAAGAGCATTGATCACGCCTCCAGGTCTTTAGTTTACTCAAGTTAGGGAATAAGACCTGGTACTTAAGACACACAAAATACAGCCCTGTGTGTCATAGGCTCAATACAGTATGTCAGTTTGACACATTCAATAGATCTCGTGATCTTTTGTGGCCAGATGTAATTTCTTGGGGTTTAGTAGGACTAGAGTAAATAATAAAAAAATGAATCGCTATGACATTTTGGAAAAAAATACATATTTAGCCCCATGCTCGAATGCCCCTGCCCCCCCTGTCATAAACGGCCAAAATCCCTAAAACGAAAGAAAGCAGCAAATGAAGAAAAATTTACATTCATCTTTTACTTTCTCTAATAACAACCTAAAACATGAACCTTGGTTGAAAAAAACGAAAGTTGTCCTTTAAGTAAATGTACTTTCTACCACTGGTAAAAAAAATAAGTACAACCAGTGTGGAAAATCCGTGCACGTAAACAGAGATGGCCACCAGCATTTGTGTTTAGCTCATGCAACTGAAGTCTATACTCTGGGAGTGTCACGCACGCACGCACACGCACACGCACACGCGCACACACACACACACACACACACACACACACACACACACACACACACACACACACACACACACACACACACACACACACACACACACACACACACACACACACACACACACACACACACACACATGGCCAGTAAGGCCAGCACTCTATTCCAGGCCGTTAGTGAACTGTTGGTGAGGTGTTGGTTGGAAGCAGTGGCTGTCTGCTAGCTATAACACAAGGCCTCCATTATGCCTGCATGGAGAGCAGCGGCTCCACTCCGCTGCGGAGCCCCGCTCATCACTTATAAAAGCTGTCGCTTTGGAAAGCTCGTATGTCCAAAAATGGGGAGAGAGAGAAAAGAGATGACCTAGAGTCCTAGACCCTGTTAATGATTTTAATTGGTTGAATATTTATATTAAAAAAACACACAGATGAACTTATAACCACATTCACTTTAATTTTATTTTTTTTAAATATGTGAGTTGTGAGCTTGTAGATCTGCTATTTTTGAATTGATAAAATGTATATGTATATTTTATACATACATAATGTATATATAAAATTAATATAATAATAATCTAAATCTGCAAAGCAACTTCTGACCAATGTTTTCATATAATTGTAGTACAGTAATAAAATGTACAATAATTACCTCTGCGATGCAGTGAAGCATGACAAGTAGCCTATTAAGTATACTGAATTGTTTTGAAAACTATACCTAAAGAATGTACAGTACTTTATTAAGTATATTTTTGCGACTTTTCTGCATTATACACTCTTGAACGACGTAGTAGGCCTACAGGGTATTCATTCACAGAGAAAACCAAGACATTGAGACGTTGAAATGTGGAGATACGAGCTTTCTGTCCCGCTCGTCACTTATAAAGCTGGCTTTTCACGCCACTGAAATCATGACGTCATGCCCTCGCTCTGGGACCCAACTGGGCAGAGGCTTTAGGAAAAGGCAGGCAGAGGGAAAATCTTTGCCATCCAAAGGAGTGAGAGACAAGTCCACGCTTATCTAGGCTGAAAAGAATACATATTCAAAGGTCTGTGCCGCATTTTCACGATTTTTCAAAAACAGCAGACCTACAAGCTCGTAGCGCGCCACTCGGTGGCGCGCTATGAGCTTGTAGATCTGCTATTTTTCAATAGCCAAAGTATAACATAATGCTTAGTTAAAACACCAAAAGGGGTTCCCGCCCAGAATGGGTTAAAGTCCTACCATGGGTGGCTTTGTCAATGAAACTTATTTCTTATTAGGGCACGGTGGCACAGTTGGTAGTGCTGTCGCCTCACAGCTAGAAGGTCCTGGGTTCGATTCCCGCTCGGGACGCTGTGGGTGCTGGCGGCGTGTTTCCTCCTCCGCGTCATCAGTGCCCATACCCGAGGCGGGGTTGGCGAAAGAGCCTTTCTGTGTGGAGTTTGCATGTTCTCCCCGTGTCCCCTATAGGGTAGGTACCCTCACAAACAACATGCAGTAATCCTGGTCACTAAACTGCCTCCCCCTGGCCAGCCGGGGCGCCTGATGGAGGGGAAAGGAACTGGTTGGAATAACGTGTTCCTTCCACGCGCTACGTCCAACCAGGGAAACTCCCCCGTGTCAGGTGAAAAGGAGCAACTTGGACACTCAGGCATGAAGGAAGCATGAGTTCAAGTCCGTTGCTCTCCCCATGTCCCTCATATATGGGGACTAGGTTGGTGGAGGGTGTGTAGAGCCCAGGATCACATTAGATAATTGACACAGGGGTGAAAAATGGGTTACAAAATCGCGGGATAAAAATACTTTTTTTATATAACTATTCCACATGAAATACGACTTCTCTAAACATGATTATTTATTCCCTATACTAGGCCTCACAGTGGGGTCCAGGGACCCCCATAGGTCCTGGAGGAGGCGGTTTCAGGGGGTCCCGTGCAGCAAAATGTGTTAATATAGAATCTGTTTAACCAGCAGTGAACTTCGGACTCTGTTCCATCTCTTTAATCTTGTGATTGTGTGGTCCCCCTTATTTTATCTAGCTATCATTTTATTGGTGTATTTTACTATTTTTAACGGTGCATTAGAATGCTTATTAATGGATTGAGATGACTGGACTGGACTGGACTATGACGGACTAACAGTTTTATGCCATAAAGTTGCCCCATCGGTGTCTTTTTCCTTTGTCTTTTGTGTTCTTTTGTTTTAGTTATTCTATTTATAGTGACTCATAGGAATAGTCTAGACTACGTGACAACCAGGAATAGTCTGGTGACCACCAGAGAGACGGGTGGCAGCCGGAATGTAGACGGCACCCCGGGTGAGCAGTATGGGTTAGCGCCCCAGCCTGTGTCTTCTGTGAGGAAGAAGCCCAACAACCCTCGTGAGCCCTTTAGGAGGGCCATTCAAGCCTCAAGCGGCCACCAAGGGCAAGGTGGAGCCTGCGGAACCATTGCGGCTCGAGAATCCACGATTCCTGAATAAAGTGCTTGGTGCTGCAGTCAGGTGCCTGACCTGGTGAGAGCAGGAGTGGACCTGGTGAGAAGTAGGAGGGGCCCGGACAGGAGTCAACCTTAGAGTATATATGAATAGAGAAGGCACCCAGCTGAAACCCTGAGGCGAAATGGACATAGTGGCCGAAATAATCTATTGCAGCCTGGCCCCAAACACATGAATGCGCTGGTCTGTTGACTATCATTGTGCACGTTCATGACGGCAGCACGCTCGTGCGCGTTCGTGGACGTTCAACGGCAGCGCGTTCATGTGTTTGGGGCAAATCCATCCCAGAATGCACTCTGTTCCTACCCGGAAGGAGGAGTGAAATCGCCTCATGCGCTTTTGAGCAACTTAATGCAAGTGGATGGAAGGAGAACTTGGATGCCGTCTCTATTCATATATACTCTAAGGAGTCAACCCACAGAGCCTAGTCCTTCCACGCACCAGAATGGTACCTCCCAGTCCCGGCAGAGTAGTTCAGTAGCAACGGATTGTGTGGCCCTGGTTTTTCCCTAATGGGACAGATCGAGGATAGCTACTGGGACGTAAGTCGGGACTTGATCACCCCGGCTGGGTCGACCTGAGTGAGGGTTATATGATGTTGGGAGACTCGAAACCCTGTTGACCTTGGGATACATCACTGAGGATACGTCCCAGGTGCATCCATGCGATGTATTTTTGTTTTAGCACTAAACGGAATTTCGTTGTATGTCTCATACAGTGACAATAAAGATCTTATCTTATCTATCCACTTTTCAGCAGGCCTGAGGAAATGATCACTTATCCCTTGGACAGGTGGTCACCCCCCGCACCCTTCCTTCCTTTGGACGGATGCGCAGATATGGGGAATTAAACAGGTTTTTTTATTGGCTTTTATCGATGTGGGCCTCGACACATCATCACGCAGTACGTTTTCGTTTTCAGGAAGTAATTACAATTATTTTTTTATGGACTTTTGATATAAAAATACACAAAAATGAAAATATACCAATTTATTTGGTATCCATTGTTAGGTTAGCTCATATGATGACCACGGATGTGGTCTAAATGTGTGAAAAACATATTTTTCATTTAACTACGCCGTCAAACAGTAGTTTTTTGTTCTAATTTCTGGAAGATTTTTCAGGTTTCTGCTTCTACGGGCCAACGGCCTGGAATAAACTCCCATAGCACCTTAGACAGGTGCATTTTACGTGTATTTTGGGCTGTACCAGGTCTTATTCCCTAACTTGAGTAAACTAAAGACCTGGAGGCGTGATCAATGCTCTTTGGCCACTCAGAATAGCCAAATGGCATTGATCACGCCTCCAGGTCTTTAGTTTACTCAAGTTAGGGAATAAGACCTGATACTTAAGACACGCAAAATACAGCCCGTAGCCTCTGTTGACATCTTTAAAACACAGCTCACGACATACATTTTACACTCTTAATTGCCTCTTTGTTGCTATCCATGTACTCACTGTTTTGCCTATTTTGCTGACTTTTGCTGAAAAGGTTTAATGTTTTCTTTTTAACGTTGTCTAACGCTATTATTGATTTTGCTTTGATTTTGATGTTTTGTGTTTTTGCTTTTCTTTATTTGTTTTGTAAAGCACTTTCTGCTACATTTTAATGTCATGAAAGGTGCTCTATAAATAAAATAAAGGGTATACCGGTAGTTTAATATTCTATTTCCCAAAATCAAGTAATCCATAAAATCATCAAATAAAAAGGGAAAAAGAATATTCCTCACCCAACCTTCAAGTCAGGAGGTCACAGGAGGTTCCCCTTTGTCCAAAAGCTCTGAAGGGATTCAGAGCTAAACCCTCAGAAATGTTCCTTGACCAAACTTTGGCGGAAGTTTCCCGGCCCCATAGGGTTTATCGCACTCTTTTTTATACCTAAAATGGAACCCCCGGCGGCCTCACTTCCTGTACTTTTATAGATGTTCCTGGTACCTCACTTCCTGGAACTACTGTATTGCTCACATGCTTTTTCCCCACAGCTCCCCCTATGATCAAACCTTGTCAATAGAACATGGTTTAAAACAAATATATTTTCCATACACAAAATTTGGGGGTTAAATATTCTACCATATTATTTATGTTTAATTTTCTTTCTAAACTCATACCAGGACTGCAGGAAAATACATTTCTTCACACATTTATTTCAGGGATAATGGGGCAGCTACTGTCACAGGGTCATGATTATGTCCGTGGCTTTCTTGTGACTCTAATTGTCCGTGGCACATTCTATACATAATGTTCTTATTTTTATCATAAGACCCAATTACTGAATGTCAAGTCTCCAGGTTTTCTTCAGAATATGTATGACACTGATTTACTATGAATGAATGCATGAATGAATGAATGAATGAATGAATGCATGAATGCATGAATGCATGAATGAATGAATGAATGAATGAATGGTTTAATTCGATCTATTCAGTTAGACAATTTTAAAACGTAATGTATGGCACATTATAGGAATCCATTAGTACTATAGTCGTTCTAAAAACATTTGCAAGGACCCCCATATAACCCTCGCGGGTCCATTTGTACACTCTCAGAGGTACGGACATGTTATGGTAATCCAGGGATTATTGTCCATGCACTCATTCTGTATACGTCCGCTGCAAAAATGGAATTTGGACAAAAATGGCCACCACAAGCCAGCATGGCAATGAACCCTGGAGATTAGAGGGAACATGGGGCTGAGGGTTAGGGTTCCAGGGTCAGGGTCAGGGTCAGGCTTGACTCATCACTGGAACGGTATACATGGCCTCACTACACTGGCTCCCTGTTCATTTTAGAATTGATTTTAAGATTTGAATACTGACTTTTGAAGCTCTGAATGGCCATGGCACCGCAATACCTATAGCGGATCTTCTTAAACACCACCAGCCTGTTCGCCAATTAAGGTCCTCTACCTTAGCCCTATACTAGAGGTGCCTAGAACAAACACAGTGACAAAAGGGGGATAGGGCCTTTTCAAGCAGGGCTCCCAGGCTCTGGAACAGCCATCTGACCTGAGATCTATATTGGCTCCTTGGCTATTTTTAAAACTAAATTAAAGACCCACTTTTATAGGAAAGCCTTTTTAAACCCATAACCAATGTATGCTTTTAATTCCCTTGATAATGTAATTTTATTCTGCCTGCTGTTTGATTGTTATTGATTGTTATGTAACACTGTTTTTATATTGTTAAAGCACTTTGTGACACTGTCAAAAAAGGTGCTATATAAATAAAGTGTATTATTATTATTATAGGGGATAGTGTTAATTTTGAGGAAGGGCAGAGGGAACATACCAGACAATTGTTCAAGTCGCTCCGGTCCGAGTCCAAGTCGAGTCCCAAGTCATTTGGTCCCAAGTCCAAGTCGAGTCCCAAGTCAATCCAACCCTCAGGTCCGAGTCCCAAGTCGAGTCCCAAGTCATTTGGTCCCAAGTCCAAGTCGAGTCCCAAGTCAATCCAACCCTCAGGTCCGAGTCCCAAGTTGAGTCCCAAGTAATTTGGTCCCAAGTCCAAGTCGAGTCCCAAGTCTTTCTGTTGTGGGCAAGTCAAGCCGAGTCACAAGTCGAGTCACAAGGTTGTGTCAAGTCTAGGCATGCCACGGTATGAGATATTACAGTACGGTACAGTGCCGGTATTGATAACCTATACCTCGGTATTCCACTGTATTTATATTAAATAAAAATCAATAAAGAAAAGATTGCCCCCCACCTATGTCTATTGACTACCCCCACCTCCTTATAAGCCCTTCTTTGTTCCCCAACCTGCAGGCCTACATATCTTATTTTTTTATGATAATTTGAATTTAGTTATTTGTCATGTGACTTGTCATGATTATGAATTGATTACCCAGGACCGAATGGAAACAAGGCAGCAAGGACTTTTTTCAGTGATCCCTTTTTGATCAGTGTTTGACTGTACGTACCCTATAGGCCTACTGATTACATTTCTGCCAATAAAGTATTCAATCAATGAATCAATATATATTCCCCACTGTATTTCACTGTACTATGGCTCCCCCTAATGGCCGTTTTGTACCCTTTACGTTTTAGCAGAGGTAGTGCAATCTGCGCATGCTCACAACTGTCACTGTGTGCCTCCGTGTTGACACTAGTTCACACTTAGTTAGTACATATGGAAATATGGAATATACAATTGGATCTGGGTGTCTTTCAGCAACACTAACTCAAAGGTAGGAAGCAACTTTTCAATCTACTGCAGCTGTGTGGTGAAAATAAAGGTTTTGCCTTAGTGTGCGAGTGGAGTTGCTTTGCATATGTGCATTGTGCAGCATGCGCTGCCCACCGACGCTGTATTCAAATACCGTATGCTCGGAAACAAAACAAGTCACGAGTCATCTTGTCTCGAGTCGAGTCGAATCGGGAGTCATTGGCTAGCAAGTCGGAGTCGAGTCTCAAGTCTCGTTTGTCTTTTACCTTCCAAGTCCGAGTCGAGTCGCAAGTCTTTACATTCAAAGTCCGAGTCAAGTCGCCAAATATGCGACTCGAGTCAGACTCACTATGACTCGAGTCCAATTGTCTGGAACATACTGTAGGCACACTCCCATAAATACACATTCGTTTGCAGATAGTAATAAAAGATTACTAAAGATAAAGAGGCCCAGGACAAACCTGCTCTTATTGCCCTCATCTCTATGGGCTGACCTTCGATCGATCAGAGACCACGTGGGAGTCGGCTTTCCATGCAACCCTCGGCCGTGTGTTCTACTTTCATTTTTATCCCCCGATTTTTTAGTCTGTTATCTTCAAATTACATCCTGCACATAATTGCACATTCATTCAAACTCCTAACTCATGACTGCGAGGGATACAGGGAGATAGGTGGGTTATTGCTTGAGTTAAATAATCATTACGTCCTGATGTGAAAGTACATATGTCTAAGGTGGTTTAATGTGTATCCCATGGACAATCAAAATCAGTTGCGAATATTTAATTGTGATGTGGTGTCATAATTATATATGGCACACTGACAACACTCACAAGAATGAAAGCATGGCACTTCATGTGAGAAAGGTTGCAGAGTCGACCCCTGGTCTAATGCACTCCTGGGCGCTGCACTCGCTCTGCCAACCTGGGGAGAGCAACGGACTGACCTATCATGCCGCTTCTTTTCACCTGGGGAGTTTCCCCGGCTGGACGTAGCGTGCGTAAGGAACGCGTTTTTTGTGGGGGTACCAAATGCAGAATGTCCCGTTTCAAGTTTTCAATGTATTTAAACATCTTTTGAAAATAGCAGATCGATTTAGGAAATAGTCAGGTAAAGTAGTATGTTACTTCAGTACTTGAGTATGTACTTTCCACCACAGTTTTTTTCCCCCTCCGGAGCATATTTATTTTAATGATCAATCAATCGATTGTGTTCCAGCTTGGATCATAATTCTATAAGTTCTATAGTTCTATAGAAGCTCTATTCAATAAGTTCCTATTTGGATCAAGGTTTTAAAGATTACCTGACATTTATTTGTAGGGTTTTGCCAATTATTTGTGGTCCCACATGGCAATACCCTCACAGCCCACTAGTGGGCCGCGGCCCATAGGTTGACAACCACCGATCTAAACACTGAGTTATGCTTAGTGCTCTGTTCTGCAAGGTGCCAGGCAAGAGAGAGAGAGAGAGAGAGAGAGAGAGAGAGAGAGAGAGAGAGAGAGAGAGAGAGAGAGAGAGAGAGAGAGAGAGAGAGAGAGAGAGAGAGAGAGAGAGTAGTTGAAGAAAGGCTCTTTGTTAGTCCGAGGTCCTCCTGGTTCGTCCTGGCACTGCTCTTCTGGAAGGCGGGGGGGGGGGGTTCTTGGTCAGCTTGGTCAGCCCCCCCCCCCCCCATGAAACCTGGCAGTGATGCTGACAGCAGTCAGTCAGGTGGAGCCAGCACTGGAATGGAATTAGATGCAGTGAGTAAGTGCTGTCCTTGTGTCTTTGTGTGTGTGTGTGTGTGTGTGTGTGTGTGTGTGTGTGTGTGTGTGTGTGTGTGTGTGTGTGTGTGTCCATACAAGTAAGGGCCAAATGCCCCCCACAATTACTGTATAATGTGAGAAATAGACATTAGTTGAAAAGGATTTGGGGAGTTAGGCTTATAATTATGGAAATATTAGGGTTAGGATTATGTCTTTCGAGGTCAGGTTTACGGTTTAAGTTATACTATGCCTGATTTATAGGCTACTTAGTTGCGCACAGGTTGTGGACATAAAAACATTACAAAAATAGACAGTGTATACAAGGCCGGAGAACTCGCCAGTTATACAAGCTCACAATGTATCTCAGTGCTCAACGTTGTGAGCGGAAATAGCTGATCTACAAGCTCACAGTCCGTTGCATGGTGTTGTAGGTGTGTAGATTAGCAAATGTTGCTACTTTTGTTCGCTGTTATACAACAAAGTAGGGCTTTAATTTACAGAAGAAAGAAAAATAACCCCCTCAAAAAAGATAAAATAATGGAGATACAGGGGTTTTTATTTTGTCTCCTAACCTAGGAGACCAAATAGGACCAGCTGCACACAACCCTAGTCAAAAAACGGTTCCAAAACTGAATCCTTTAAGAAGGTTTTACTAATTTCTTATAGAACATTGATTCTTCTGCTTGAATCCTGTAGGATTCCTTTACTATAGTCCTATAGGATGCCTTGATAAAATAACAATACAATCACCTCATTAGTGAAGGTGAATGATGGAGTTGCATCACAGTGCGTAGCCTACAGTTGTAAAAAGTCACATGTGAAAGAAATGTATAATAAGGTATATTTTTACCTCTTGACGCACGTCAGCGGCGCTTTTGGTGTGTCGCGGCCTTTGGCAGTGCTCTTCGCATTAGTGGCAGATTAGAGCTAGCTTTGTATCGTCCAGAGGCTGGCATTGGACAAACTTCAGCTATTTGCTCTTATCCTTGCATGTGAGTTGGAAACAGTGCTTGTGTTTGTTCCCCACCTGTCCTGTCTGTGCCCAATGTAGGCTAACAGCTCTCCCACCCGGGTGTCCATTAGTTGTCTAGCAGCACAGGTGATTTTTTGGGGGGGACTCTTGAGGATTAGACCCATTCTGTTAAGGCAGAGCGTCGCTATCCTTGACACCTGTGTTTTCACCAGGTTAAGGCGCGGTGGTTCTCAACATTTCTTAGGCTACTTAAGTAAAAGTTTCAATTCTGCAATATAGAAATAAGCACAAAAGTGTTGTTATCAAATGTACTTAAAGTACCAAAAGTAGAAAGTACTCCTCATGCAGAATATTATGTCCCATTTCACACAATTTTGTATAAAATGCATACAAATCTTATAAATAAACTCTAAACTTGGACTCTTAATGGTCTTAAAGGACCGGCATTGGCATAAAGACTATAAAGGGGAGAAAAATAAAGACATTTGCTCGTAGTAGTATCTAGGTACAGTATCTAGTTGTAGCCTACCTAGTAATCGTAACCTAATGGTATCTAAGCTTGGATAACCAATCTTTCTTGATGACTGTTATTAGTCGCAAAGTGAATTTGCGTCCTTTGCCCCTTGCCCCATTGCTATCTTGCTCCTCACCATGCATCATCAGGTGAATGTATAGCAGCTGTGTTTACTCATTGTGCTTATTGTTGGATAAGCACTGGGAGGATATTGCAGGACAGTAATGAAGTACATTTAACTTGACTACTGAGCAGTTTACCCAAAACAGGACTAGTTTTCTATCAATTCGACAAGCCATATAACCTTAAATTGTTTTCGCATTCCTAAGCCAATACTTTTAATGACTGGCAGACTCAAAGAGTCTCCCATTGAGTCTCCTATTATTAGGAATGCAAAAAGATAAGAAAAATAACATCATCATGAATTCAAGGCTTCATGGGGTGTTTAACTGATAGAAAATAAAGAAATGTTTTGGGCGAACAACTACTGTAATTAGCACGTTCTCTGCTAAAGTCTAAGATTTTAGTCAACTAAATCTACAGTTGATTTAGTCAGTCAACTAAAATGTATTTTGACAGACCTTTGATGGCGTCGTAATGCCTGATTTTACACTTGGTTGCATTCAGACAATTGCCGATCGTGACGTTTTCAGCTTGTAGATCTGCAATTTTCAGAGCACAACACCCAAGCGCAACCAAATATAACATGAGCTGTCTTTTAGTTCTACTGGATCTCCGCTATAGTCCCTCCCTAACATTTTAGTCTAGTTTTTATTTAGTTGACAAAATTAATTATCAACATATTTAGTCTAAGTTTTAGTCGTCATAGCTTAGTTTTTATTTAGTTTTCGCCAGTGAAAAAAGGTAGTCAATGAACATATTTCGTCATAGTTTTAGTCGACAAAATCAACACTGCTGTCCACCATTGCCACAGCTGACCACAATAACAGCAGCTGTCTGTCCATCTGTCTATGCACACATATTGTGTTTCCGACCGTGTGCCGCCGCCGTGTGCGCTCAGCCCTGCACGTCGTTAACGACCAGGATAATTAGGTAATTATTGTGATAACGTTAACCGCCTGAATGCTGGGCAGAGTGCAGGGGGCCTCCTCTTCATTATTCATGGTCGGATATCATGTGTCCCCCCCGGCCCGTTTAACTCTGCGTACGTGTGTCCCACCCACTGGTGGAAAAAAAGTACTCAAATGTTTTACTTAGGTAAAAGTATAAATACTGCGTACAAGTAGAAGTACAGTATTAAAATTTACTCAAGTAAAAGTACAAAAGTATCGGCATCAAAATGTACTTAAAGTACTAAAAGTAAAATTACTCATATTGCCGAATGTCCCATTCCACAAGTTCAAAATGTGTAACAAAACTTTTGAAAATAGCCGATCTACAAGCTCGATCTGCTATTTTCAAATGGCCAAAATGTATGGTAGAAGTGGTTAATGTGTGTTTTTAAAATCTCCAAAGTAACTAGCAACTAAAGTTTCAAATAATTGTAATTGAGTAAAAGTACATATTTTGGCTCTGAGATGTATAGTGGAGTAGAAGTAAAAGTATTGGAAATTGGAAATGCTCAAGCAACGTACAAATACCTCAAAATTGTACTTAAGTACAGTGCTTGAGTAAATGTTACTTTACACCACTGGTCCCATACCCACTGGTGGACAATGTACTCAGAGTACCACCCATTACTCGAGTCAAAGTAGAGATACTGCTGGTCAAATGTTACTCAATTAAATGATGTGTAAGGCCTCACTCACACCTTTCGATCTAGCATAGCCTACAACATTGATGCATGCTAGATGTAAGCAAGATGTAAGTGTCATGGCCGCCCCAATGCAATTCCAATGGAAGTCACATGGTTTGATACAACATTTTGGACTACAAGCTGTTGTTAGTGTTGTATGGCTTTCGGCTGTGTTTCGACTGCCCCCCTCCCCCTCACACAACACAAATGTTGTGTCAAACCATGTGACTCCCTTTGGAAATGCATTGCGAGCTTGCATCACCTATACATCTCATACAACAAGCATACATCAGTCTGTTGTAAAGGTGTGAGTGAGGCCAAACACACTGGTTTCTTTCTAAATTGTCCTGAGAAAAAACGTATCAGGATACCAACTCAGACCACAAGGGGAGGTAAATGTAAATTCTCCCATCTATTTTGTACCTGCTTGAGTATTCAAAAGCATCAAATTACTATCTACATTGTCTTTTTTAATATCAATGCATTTCTGAAACTGAAAATGGAGGACCCTGATCTAAACAAGTCTATAGTGCTTTTCAAGGTTTCGTCCTCGTAGCAGTTTTTGTAGACTTGTGCTTTTGTTTGAAATGCACCCATTCTACATATTGTGAATAAAATGTTCTATCAATGAAAGATGTAGGCCTATTGACATGGAAACGTTATTTGCCTGCACCCTGTAAATAAAAACAGTAATTTTCCGAGTGCTCCAGTGACCAAATGGACCCCTTTGTCTCTATAACTTGAGTGTACACATTTTGTCAAATGGACCCTTTTGGATCTGTAACTCTGAGAATGTACAATTGGCAGTGCTGTATAAACCTTTATTTTTACTCCACTACATCTCAGAGAGAGGCTATGTGTCGTCTGAGTCAGGCAGCGGAGGCCGGATTGTAACACTCATTACTTTTTATTATAGCCGATCAAGTTCACAACATGACACGTTGTGAGCTTGTAGATCTGCTATTTTCATTAATATACATGTTAGCCATACCTTTGTGAAACAGGACATTCTGCACAATGAATACTTAAATACTTTTGATACTTTAAGTATATTTTGATGGCAATACGTTTGTGGAAAATGGAAAATGGAACCAAACGGGTTTGTATAAAAGTCTAATTACATGCCTTGTGTCCCTCCGACAGGGGGGGGGGGATTCGTTTCGGGGACTCAGGACATCTTTGGTGGTGCGCAGGGGGCATGTCTTCACGGGGGGTCCTGCATTCCAAGGAGCTCCCTCACCGGTCAGTCCCCACCCCTCCCCGCGCGCGCTATCAACTGCACACTGGCTTTGACCTGGTCCATTCATAAGGCCTGCTCTACCCACAGCCTGGCTGTCATTGGATACCACAGAGAGAGAGAGAGGGGGGGGGTGGTGTAGGTTTGGTCAAGTGGTGAGTAGTTAATATAAGAGCAGTGTTTGGGCAGGTATGTGTATATACACTATACAGCACTGTTTCCCAAGGACTGGGTTCGGGACCCATTTGTGGGTAACAGACCAATTTTCTACGGGTCACGACTTTTCCTATAACCCGACTCCGCCAGATTGAAGCAGCTTGCTTCACTCGACAGTTTCACTCAACTACTTCCATCTGGGACCACTGTAGCCCAATCGCTGAAGAAAGCGGGCCCTTTTCCCCCCTTCGTGTACATACGTGTTTTAAAATAAATAAGAGTGGAAGCAGACCTGCAGTTTTCTGGGAGTTTGTTCCAGATATCGTGTGGTGCATAAAAACTAAATGCTGCTTCCCCATGTTTATCTGTTGGTTGTAGGGACAGAAAGCATGACTTTTCCCAGGTGAACTGAGAGGTCTGGATGGTTCATGATATTGTACAAGATCAGAAATGTATTTCGGCCCTAAATAATTTAAAGCCGGCATGTGTACTGTTTATATGTGTAATGAAAATAATTTATTGGAAAACACGGCCCCCCTCACTTATCATTTGCACATGTATTTTCAATGAGTCTAACACGGTTTAAAAGGAGTTTGATGTGTTTGATAAAATGAATAGAATGCCTAAATATTGAATCAAGCAACTTAAAAGAGTGCACGCAAAGCCAGTAGACATCAAAATGACCCCGCAAGTCATTTTAGGTTAAATACCCCTTTAACACTTATTTTAACAAAAGAATATGGACTTTTAAATACACCCCCGATATCTTCAGTGTGCAACACACATACGTACGACTAGGCTATAGTCTCTGAATCAAGCATTTGCATAGGCTCATGTCCTCAGTTCATATTTAGCACATCAGGAAAAGATCTTATCTGGTGTCACAGGGTTAGATTTACCTCACGACGTGTGTCACATGCCCTGATCTCTCCCTCTACGTCAGGACCCATTTGGTAGTCACGGAACAAAGTGTATGGGTCACGACTCGAGTAAAACGCACGCACGCACGCACACGCACATGCACACGCACACACACACACACGCGCACACACACACACACACAGTTGTAGATCTGATATTTTCCACAAGTTTGGGGTCACGGGCAAACATGTTGCCAGATGGGAAATTTATGGCACGAGATATTTGAAAGAAAATATACTATACCCTATACTATAATTGTTTACCGTTTACAATTAAGGTTTGAAAATTGTAACTACAAGCTCACAATCATTGCACTTTACACAATGCCTTTTGAGATTGTACATCTGCTATTTCTGGTGAAGAGATTTGGTGTGGAGGGAAAAAGGGCAGGGGCCCAAGTATAGGGTTCATGTGCCTATAGGCTGGATAACAGATTCATGAGTCGTGTGTGTGTGTGTGTGTGTGTGTGTGTGTGTGTGTGTGTGTGTGTGTGTGTGTGTGTGTGTGTGTGTGTGTGTGTGTGTGTGTGTGTGTGTGTGTGTGTGTGTGTGTGTGTGTGTGAGTGTGTGTGTGTACGTTCGCTGGACATGACGCTAGTATGTCACAGGGACTGAACCCTAACGAGCCCACTTAGCGACTTTCTCCCTTCTCAGGGCTCAGTGACCTAAATAAGATAGTGTTCCTGAGTGTGTATACCAATGACTCTTCCACGCTCAGTTTGACAGAGCCCGTTTGGTTCCCAACTATCAATCATTTATAGCTGGGGACACCCTGCAACCCCATCAAGGACCCCTGGGGGTCCCCGGAAAATGTATATTCAATTATAAAAAAAAATATTTGTTTATTTGACAGGGACAAAATAAAAAAACAATACAGCAAGTTATTAAAACAAATAAAGAAAAAAACGTTTCTGAGCAGCGTCCCTCTTCCGCTGGTATCCTGTTTTTGAGGGACGCTAATATGACGTGTGTGACATCATAATGGACTTTGTCTTATTCATGTCCCCACTGTTTTAAGCAGCCCTCCCCCGTGACGTCATGTGGCAGCCACAGTGTGCGCCCCTCACTTCCCACGAGTGTGATCTTTACAATAACTAGTCATTTCAAAATGAAAAGTAGATCTGCTACTTTTGCTATTTTTGAATTTGAATCCTGAAAAGTCAGTTTTGGACATAGTGAGGTTTCCACTATCATGTAAATATTATATCATGTAAATACACCTTCAAGTGCCGAGCTCTGACTCGTCCGTGACTGCCTGTGATTGATCCAGAATTCCTCGACAGAACCCTCACAGGACTTGACTTCAGAGCTCTAAAACCCCACTCTGTATGCCTCCTGTTGACTCCCAGGGGCAGCGTGAGGTGAAATGCTTCTCTGCCAAACGCGCTCTTTCTTCTGCGAGGTGGCCGTGTGTGCCTGCCAGAAGAACCACAATTTGATTTGATGTATTTATTTATTCAGCATCAATATAAAACTATAAATAAACGTTACACAAAATATAAAAAGGAAGACAAGGCCTCTACTTATGTGTAGAACACAATAAAAACATTATTAGAACATGATCTGCAAACAACAAATTAGCCAACAAAGTTGGCATGCATGGATGTATAGAATTAGAAATAACATGATTGCAGACAGTATATAAAAAATAAAAATACAAATCTACATAGTTGAAACACATGGTTATACCTCGTTATCCATAACAAGATTACTTATCATTAGCCAACATAGTTGACATATCGGATTTGAAAGGGTGTCAAATCCATACAGCAAACAAGCAAACAGCGTATAGACAAAAATAAAGACAAAAAAAGTTTTCAGGGAATGTGTGATAATAATGATCTCTCAAGACAGATTCCCAGCAAGGGCGAAATCCAAAAAAGACGGCAGCGGGCCGGCTCCTCCAGATTCAGCTAACTGCAGAAGTTTTGAGCATGTAGATCTGCTACTTTTGATGTATTTGAATTAGAATCCTGAAAAGTAACAGTTTTGGACATATGAGGTTTCCAGCCGACAGAGGCGGTATATCCTTTATTTAACAAAGTCTCTTTTGCAAAAGGGTCAAGATAGGCATGCAGGAACGTTAAACAAATACAAGACAAAACTCTATAAAATAAAAATAAAACTGAATTCAAAACACTAAATGTAACAGTAACCGACAAGCAGTGAAGGGTCTCTCTCGCTCTGTCTCTGTCTTACGCACGCACGCACGCACGCACGCACGCACGCACGCACGCACGCACACACACACACACACACACACACACACACACACACACACACACAATCATTTATTTATCTCTCTGTGCCCCTAACGTTATTAGGGGCAGAGACTGTCCATTATTTTAGAGACCCCCCCGCCTCCCCCCCACAAAGCTCAGGTTATAACTGACACCCTGCCAGGGTTACATGATACCAGCCTGCCCACCCGCCCCCGTCTGCGCCCCCACACACCCCCACGCACACACACACACACACACACACACACACACACACACACACACACACACACACACACACACACACACACACACACACACACACACACACACACACACACACCTAGGGCATGTTACCTGTAATGTATTAGTAAAGTAAGTAAAGTCCTCAGCATTCATGTAATGGTGCTGTAAGTGATATTATTTGGTTAAAACTTAAAAGGTGGTTTTGTTTTGTTTTGTTATTTCTGGAATTCATTGCTAAGGGGGCGTGCTCTTACACAGAAAATACTGTCAATCACTGTTGATTTCGTCGACTAAAACCATGACAAAAATAATTGTCGACTAGCTTTTTCACAGCCAAAAACGAAACAAAAACGAAATATAAAACTAAGCTATAGAGCGTCGCAGTCCCTCCCCCTTTCAGAAAAACGAGTGGCCCAGGAAATGAAAACCCATTTTCCCGTAGGCATTTCTTATTTAATGTATTTAAAAACATTTCAAGCGTCGTACGAAGCCAACTCTTGTCGTGACAAATCATGACGACACACACAATTTCTCGGGCCAAACAAAGAATTAGAAAGTAGAAAAAACGGCAGGTTACAACACTTTTTTTGTTGTTTTTCTTCTTTGTAATTATTTGTTTGGCCCGAAAAATTGTGTGTGTTGTCATGATTTGTCACAAGAAGAGTTGGCTTCGTACGGCATTTAAAAGGTCTTTAAATAAATTAAATAAGAATGCCTATGGGAGAATGCATTGGGTTTTCATTTCCTGGGCCACTCGTTTTTCTGAAAGGGGGAGGGACTGCGACGCTCTATAGACTAACACTAAAACTAACATCCTGAAGATTTCACCAAGAAACTAGAAGCCCTCGGGGCACAGCTCTCCACCAGAATTGATATTTGGATACAATCTGAAGGACTAATAAAAATCACACCCGTGTGTACTGAGTGGTGCAACTCCCCTCTCCCCCTGCCTCTGTCTCTCTGTCTCTCTGTCTCTCTGTCTCTCTCTCTCTCTCTCTCTCTCTCTCTCTCTCTCTCTCTCTCTCTCTCTCTCTTTCTCTCTCTCTGTCTGGCACAAAAGCGCCACTTTTGCCCCTACTGGTACTCTAAACATAGTCACATAGGTTAAGACAGGGGTTCTCAACGTTTTTGGCTGGGGACCCCCGGAAATGCTTTGGCCATGTCTCGCGACCCCCGCCCTGCCCCCTCCCGACCCCCAATATAAATTGACTGCCACAATAACCTTAATACTAGAGACAATACACCATAAATAAATACTGAAACCAGATATAATCATGTACTACTGTATCCATGTACTACTCTTTATTCTGATGATGTCCTAACCATTATATTAGTCACATAGGTTAGGACGGACATTGCTGTTCCTTCCTCAAAAAAAAAGTGTTGCAAAAGTGTGAGGCCCAAAAGTGTTAAATGGGCCTCCTCTGGTGCTCAAAAAGGCATAATTGAAAAATGCAGGCCAGATGTTTTTCCTTGGGCTGTAGGGAGTACATGTGCATACAACGTTTTTACGCAGATCGGTGCAGTTATATTTGAAGACGTGACTTGGCCTGTTCTAGCGCCACCATGAGGTGATTTGAAAACTGTCAAGTGGCATTTCTTCCTCAGCCTAGTGGGAATATGCGTACACAGTTCGGACAGACACAGACGGACACACGGACGGATGGACAGAGTGCAAAACATTACTCTGTTACCATGCCTTCGGCCTGGTGGAGACAATATAAACTAGACTAAAATGTTGCGGAGGGACTAATGGAGAAGAGATCCAGTAGAACTAAAAGACAAGTCATTGTATGCTTGGTTTCATGCTGGAAATAGCAGATCTACAAGCTCGCTTGTACATCTGCTATTTCCAGCAGGCAAACAAATGTAAACTCAGCCATTACGATGTACTCTCTGTTGGCGTCTCTGTTGGCGTTGTCTAAAAAAACAAAGCAAAGGTCACTCACAATACACTTTAGAAACTAGGCTCTGAACAAGGCTTGAGAGCTTGAACAATCTGCCAAAAGACCAAAGTGCCAAAGACTGGAGTGAGACTGATGAGGGTGTAAACACTGCTGTCTTGATTGCAGAGGTGATTGAACGCAGGTGGTCACACTGGCAGGGAGCAGCTCTAGACACGCCCACACACAGAGGTCAGAACTGTGACCTTTTCAGATGGGTCACCAATTCCATGCGGCCAGGAGAGACAACCCCACAAATGCCGTTTATCAGGCAGCTTGTGTTTGCAGTTACCATTTCCTTTTTTGTTTTTTGTTTAATCACTTTTTAGCGTATATGGTTGGATGGAATGGTATCCACGACCCGAAAATGTATTGTATGTTTTCTAAAGAGCTGGAGAGAACAACAAGCACTCTGTAGCAATGATTAATATCGGAATATAGAGATATTTAACACTTATTTTAACAAAACTATCATATTCAGCAATCAGCACCTTCTCTGAGAATGTGAAAATGGAACCAAATGGACCCTTTGCGGATCCATTTGCTTCCATTTCTACACTGTCAGACTGTCAGAGTTATGGATTTGACTGTGTGCTCCACACGTTACAAAGGTCAACATCTCCATGACAATAATATGATAATGTAAGTGTGTGTTTGTGCGTGCGTGCGTGTGTGTGTGTGTGTGTGTGTGTGTGTGTGTACTGTGTGACTGTGTCTACATTAAAGCTGAACAAACATCATTTATGTTTATGGTTGTTGGACCAAACACATGCTTCCCTTAAAGCAGTGCTTCTAAAAGTGTGGTCTGGGGACCCCCATGGGTCCAAGGGGTCCCTGGCAAAATGTGCTAATATAGCATCACAATCAGTGGAACCATAATTTGTAACCCTTTGGATATCTGCTATTTGAAAAGGAAAATCTTGAAAATGTTTGAAAAACACAAACCTCGTAGGCTATAGGCTACCATGCCCTACAAAGCCACATTGCAGTAACTACGAACAAAGATAAATCACTGATAAATGTTTCAAATGAGATATAGGCTACAGTAAAATTATTACACTAATTGTATATCAGTTCTTGAGGTAAGTATTTATCCCCCTAAATCACAAAGGCTAGTATAAGGATACAAAAATAAGTCCAAAAACATATCTACTGCACTTTGGCTTTTATAGGGAAGTATAGGGGTCCCTCCCTGGCACAAAATATGTTTAGGTGGCGGTCCATGGCCAAATACAAATGACGTTACGTCCACGAAGGCTCAATTGTTTTCAACTATATAAATCAAATCTGTATTTTTTTTTAGAACAAGAACAACTCAAGCCAATGTGCTATACACACAGAACCAATATATACAGCGAAAATCCAACGATCAGGAATAAAACATGAAAAAGCATGATTAAAAACAATGCATATTCAACCACCACGTCAACGGATTGGAGTATTGATTGATAGCAGGGACGTGTCCTTTTACCCGTCAGTACAACTGCCTTTTCCAGACCACGAATGCCGCATTTACTATCACTATTATTGTGAGCTTGCAGATCTGCTATTTTTGCCCCTGCCCCTCTTAACACTCTCTGCACGTCCCTGATTGATCTGGTACGAGGTGGATGGCTGCTGTTTAACAGTTTAGCGGCTGCGACAGAAAAGGACAAACTAAGCTGCCAAACCAACCGGTTCACGTTGTGATTGAAGGGTTAATGCTTGAGCCACGGTGGACTTTAGTAAAGCATAATCTTGTAACTAAGGCAGAACAGCTGCTCATAATAAATTTGACTTTTTTTATTTTGTGTACAAAGCAGTTAACTGTGGGTTTAACTGCTCTGGTGAGCCAGGGTGAGCATGCATTTATTACGAGAATGATTTGCTTGCGTTACCTCATGGTTTTATGGGTATAGTCAAAAGAACAGTAGCTTCAGTTTATTTTAATCCTGTTTTCATTTTGGGTAACAATGCTGTTTAAGAGGGTGAAAAAGTAGTACCAAAAAAGTATAAAATCCAAAGGTCAAATTTACCAAGTAAACTGCACATTAAAGGGACAATTCACTTTCAAATAAAATAAACATTAATAAACATGTATTTTTAAGTAATAGAAAATTCACGGCCCCCTCACACATTAGAAGGTCCTTCTCATTAATCCCTATTCGTTTTCTTTATTTCTCTTTATTTTACTGTTTAAAAAGAGAAAACAATTGAATATGTTCACCTATAAATAATGACCAATGCAATGCCCAGTTTGAAAGAGGTAAACAATCTGGACACATTGGCTGCATAATTGCTGATCTAAAGAAGAGTCAAATAACGGGCCGATATATCACCAAACCGATGCACTGGCTTGGGCTCATTCACACAGTCTTCAGAACGTTGAGTCATAATGTAATCGCTTCGAGTGGGGCAAAGTAATTAACGAATGGGGGCTTTTACATTAGCATTCTGGAGAATCTTTCATTTTGCAAAGCACACGAAAGCCGAATAGAAAATTATGCATCGTTTAGGGACTTGGCCGGTCATGATTCTGTCAAGGCAATAAGTCCCAAATTGAGACGCAGAAGATGACACAGCACCCCTCGCTCACCGAGAGAGAGAGACACCGAACCAGACTCTCCCGGCCAGTAGTGGAGAGTAACAACAAGTACATTTACTTGTGCTGTTCTTGAGTGCATGTGTGCTGTCTTATCTGCTGTCGGGCAGAAACCTTCTCTCCAGATTCAAACTTTTTGTGTTATGTTGTAAATGTACTCATTGAGACCACGTTGCAACTTACAGTATCTGCCGCCGGATACAGACAGCCAAAATGAACCCGGAAGCCATATCGCCTAAAAGCTAACGTGGTTACCGTCATTTTCAAAGTCATCAGAAGCGTTAATATTGTAACCGCGAGGTATAGCGACGAGTCAGTAATGAGGCCCTAACATCGACGTTCTGTTCACCTCAATCTGAGATCAAAGCGATTTAAGATCGCGGTCATTACAAGAGCAGCATTTGTATTTTTTTAGGGGCGCTATGACCAGCTTTGTCTGTTTGTGTGAACACAAACATGATGATTTGATTGGCTGATCACCCCATACCGATGATGTGATTGGCTGATCACCCCATAGCGATCATTTGATTGGCTGAGCAAAGTACATAATATTATTGAGGATAAAAAGTGAGAGCAGAAAAGTGAAGACGCCAATAGTGATTGGCCGGAATGACATTTGTCCATCCAACCATCCATCCATCTTCAACCGCTTATCCGTAGTCGGGTCGTGGGGGCAAAAGCTCCACGAGAGAGCTCCAGACTTCTCTCTCCAGGGCAACATTAGTGCCTTCCTCCTGGGGGATCCTGAGACGTTCCAAGACCAGTGAGTCGATGTGTTTCCTCCAACTGCGCCTTGGTCTGCCCCGGGGTCTCCTCCCAGTGGGACGTGCCTCGAGGACCTCCCTAGGACATTTGTGATGATTTGATTGGCTGAGCACGGAATGTGATGTATGATGATGTATGATGATGAGAGCGCCCCTCACTTCACACAAGTGTGATTTTAATGTTTAAACCGGGGCCCACGCGTTTGCCCCGGCCTCGTTCCTTCCCACTCGCCACGCAGACTACTATAAAAGCATGTAGGGTACTTTTGAATGCTACCTGAACACTACTATACTACTACTTGATCAACATTTGACCAGCAGTATTATGACTCAAATATTGGGGGTTGAGTACATTTTGTCCACCGCTGATTGAGACATAGAACATGACACGGCTCTCTCTCTCTCTCTCTCTCTCTCTCTCTCTCTCTGACTCTCTCTGAGCCTTTCCTGGCCATAAAATTGAGAGGGAGAAACTGTCGATCGGGGAGAGAAGCAGAATTTGGCCCTCGTCCAAAATTCCAGGCGGGAGGAAAAAGAATGATGGTTATTGTTCACTGTAAAGCCATGCAGACAGACAGACAGACAGACAGACACGCTGGCTGGAGGTGAGCGGAGCTGGGCTTCGGATTTCACCTGTCTCCAACCCTCCCCCTTCTCCCCCACCCTGCCATCCAGCGTTGCCAGATTTTGCGAGAGAAATAAGCAACCATGGTCAGCGTTGATTTCGTGCACTATAAGACTGACGAAAAATGTCCGTCAGCTACTTTCCTCTGACGAGAACAAAATGAAAAATGAAATGAAAACCAAGCTATGACGACTAAAACTAATTTGGTCAACAAAAACTAGACAAAAATGTCAGGGAGGGTCTAGTGGCGAAGAGATCCAGTCAAACTAAAATGTGTAAAATTATGTTTGTTTTGTGCTCGGGTGTTGCACTCTGAAAATAGCAGATCTATACAAGCTCACAACACTCATCCACCTGGGTGACGGCAGACTGCTGGGCGAGCGCTGGCGCTTTGGCATGGGGTGTCAGATCAACATAATTATGGAATGAATTCTGTACTGGGCTGGCATATGGAGCGTGTATTGCGTGTACAGGGTTTGATGAGGTCAGATCAACATATGGAATGTCAGAACAGGAAGGACGGGTGGGGAGGATCAACATTATGGAATGTCAGAACAGGTCAGCTTCATCATATATCTAAGGAGATCTAAGGGTTTGAGGTCAGATGTAGAGTTGCTGGCTGGCCGCTGGCTCACATGCAGATATGGAGATATAAGGGTCTCCATGATGTCACGTGATTTCACGAGATGTCACCAGGCGTGACCATATATGGAGGTGTTGATGTCACGAGGCGTGACCATATATGGAGAAGTGATGTCACGAGGCGTGACCTTATATGGAGGCGTGGATGACTAACTAACTAACGGACGGATGGACGGGAGATGCAGGTTTTCATAGTAAATGTGACCTACGGTCTCAAGAAGCTCACAAAGCTCCATCACAATGCGTCAAGCTTTTAGATGGGCTATTTTCATGTAGTAGGGGAGAGCCGCCACTGTTGTAACGCGTCATGCTTGTAACATGCACGTTATCTCTTGATTGGTCAACGCCATCATGACGCCATCGCGTCAGTATGTGTACACTAACGTACTCTTCGTGCCCAGGAAGTTTTAAGTGTTTACCTTCATCCTACGGGGAGTTATTGGCGAAAAACTGACTTTTCTCAAAATGCGTAACATTTTAAACCTGGAGTAGGCCTATATGTGGGCTACAATTTTTTTCTTTGATGTTGGTGAATAAAAATCCACATGGATGTCTTCATGCTTATGTTCTTCATTAGTTTGCATCGTGTTTAGACGGAATGCACGTTCATTCTGGTCTGTAAGCAACACCAAAGAACAACTTGCAAAAGTGGGCCAATTGTAACACACACCATACCATTCAATACCATTATATGTCATATTTACATATTGGACATAGGCTATTGCCCAATATTACATGTTCAGCTGTCTTTCATTACAGAGTGTATTCTAAATTAGTTTAGGGTTGTATAACATTGTACAACTCAATCAATCAAACGTTTGTTTAATCAATGTATTTTCCCATTGAACTGACTCAAACGCCCAAACTGGTAGACCCGGTACTATTTAATATTTCCCTTATGTTTGATACATTTTCTCATCACATCCATGGTATGAAAACAATGTTAACGAGTTGCTTCAATGAAATATAATTGCTTTAAGCTGAAAACGATATGTTTAATGGCGTTTTTTAGCATTGTTACATTTATCACACATGCCGTTACAATTACTCCGACATGCGCAGCAAATGTAACACTGGAGCAGCGTCCACGTTCGGTTTAATAACTCCCTACCTGTTTTATCAATTAAAAAACTTGAAGTGGTTTATGGTAGCAGACATGTGTAGGTCCGTTGCCTGAAAATATTACATATGTAGATAAACGAATCTCTGAGTAAAAAAATATATGACTGACGATGATACAGAACCACCTCCCCAACAATAATGTCTAGCATTCAAAACAACTATTATCCTCTGGAAGCCTGTCTACTGTCTGTAAACAGTTCAACGGAACGTATATTAACAATACAAGTCTCCTTGTATTTGTTAAGGAGTTTAGGTGAGTTTGGGTTGGGGGTGGGGTACTAAATTACAGTACTGTACAAAACAGACGAAGGCCTGTTTTTATGACAGCCTCCACCCACGTCTGTCTGTGTGTTCTGTGTTGGGATGACTGATTAATCCTGCACAGTATGTATGGATTCAGTGGCCTTGTGGTTAGAGTGTCCGCCCTGAGACTGGGAGGTCGGGGTTCAATCCCTGGCCGGGTCATACCAAATAATAACAATTAGTACAATAATGTGACACGAGACAGTATCACGCTAAAGGTTCACAAAGTTTATTACACAAACAGGGAACATAGTGCTGGATCATAGTGATGTGACAACAATATATGAGACACAGAAAAGGCAGCAAGGCTGAACTTACGGGCGTTAACTAAAAGATGTCTATATCTATAAAGTACAATGCAGGCAGTACTAATACTATCACATATCAAGTACACTGTATCTCAAGTTCAGGTACACAGACTTACTTCGATGTACATGGACAACTCATAACAGACAGCCAATGGCATACATCCAAACAATTAAGAAATGGGCTGTGAGCTTGTATATTTTTGAGAACCACCACGTTCTAAATCGTACGAGTTTTCTGAAAAACGTATGTTGCTATAGCTAAAATCTAAAATTACAAAGATGCTTTCCCGGTATAAATATATTTAACGTGTTAAGGTGTGAAAGTGCATTTTACGGCAGATAAAATGCAAACAGAGCAGTCAATGTAATGTCAGGTAAACTCGCCTCACCAGGCTTTCCACCTCGGAGGAAAGCCTGGTCTCTGTTCCAAAAGTGCTGTGTGAACTGGTCTGGAGCGGATGATATCGTTACGTGTTGTGTTGTAGTGTTGTTTTGTAGTCATCAGGCAGGAACAAAAAAAACCCGGAAGAATAACAATGAAAGCTCTCATAGCCTGTAGCTTTTATTGAGATAAATCGGTTTGAGGGAAAAGGAAGTTCCGGAAGACTGATGACTACAAAATAATACTGCAACATGACGTAGCGTTATCATCCGCTCCCGACCGGTTCATTAACCCGAAATGGAATGGTGCCCAGGCTAATTGTCAGGTAACGGTTCAACCAGACAACAACACACTTTGACCTCTGGTAAAGTAAATGCTGCACACATGTTGATGTGATGGCTGCCTGCAGCTGTTGACCTTTGTATCGCATGCAGCATTAAGGCAGCTCGCTCTAACAGCTGCTTGCTGTTTGCTGTGCACCTTGGGGCCCAATTAACGTCGCCTGAGCCACCTGTGGCTGCACATAACAAGTGCACTTCCTCGGAATCAATACCTGGAGCCTAAATTACAGCCTTTCACTGGAGCCATGATTTGATTTTGTTTCATTTTTAACCTCTTAAACCATAGCATACTTGTACTTAGTTGACTATAGGATCCCCAGCCTAGGGCTGGAGCACTGCCCATTCCCCTTTTTTCTGGTATTTATTTATTTATTTGGAGTACCCAAATTATTATTTTTATCGTTAGTCGTCTTAGTCGTTCTGCCAATAAATTCCTTCCATTCTACAATTCCGTGCTGAAAGCGAGGAATGCAGGAGTACGCCTTTAGGATTATGTTCCACGACAAAGCCATCTCGTTTCGAGCTTGAAAATCCGCTACTTTTGATGTTTTTGTGTGACGGTGTAGTATGATCAAGTCGGGCGTTAATTTAAGAAGAAACACAAAAAGTTAGCTAAGACTAAGGCCCCATTTCCACAGGCAGCCACATTTATCCAGCCTGAATCAGATCTGTGAGACATCCAGATTGGAAACCGATTTCTTTCTTTTTCTTTTCTTTTCTTTTCTTTTTACATTCAGAGTTGGTTTCAAATCTGATTTCACGCAGTAGAAGTCAAAATGCAATGGGCCTTACATTGCAGACATCAGGCACATATAGCCATCAGAAAGCAAGGAGCAAGTGGAATCTATTGTTATGTGTCAGGAACACCTCAGTATTTGGACCCTTATGCAGAAATCCAGGCAACAACGTCTTGCACTCAAGCACTTTTATTTATAACTCAGAAAGCCCTCCCAGGGCATACATAACATAAAGTCCCACTCTTGGGAAACAGTGTTATAATCGAGCAAAGTAACCAATAACACAGAGTCCCTAATATACCGCGAAGGTGGGGGTCGTCCTGCCACCGAACAGGGAATCGGGGGCCCGCCGGACAGAGGTAAGGGAGAGCCAAGGGGAAAGGCCATGTCCAGCATCGGGGCCAGGGAGAGGGGAGGACGAGGGGGCCCGGGGGGGGGGGGGGGGGGGGGGGGGGGGACCGGGCGGCGGTGAGTCCTCGATGACTGCAGCAGGCTGCCGAGTGCGGACCCCCCTCAGTCAAGACACGGAGGACGAGGCGAGGGCCACGACTCCCGAACGAAGACCCCAGCAGCCTGTCAGCATCTCGTCATCGCCGACCCCGGGGGGGGGGGGACGACGACGACGACACTAAACAGCACGCAGCACACAAACCACGCCAGCAACACACACTCGGGAACCCATCCAAAATCACACAGTCAGATGGGGGGAAAACACACAGTAGTGAGAGACTGCACCACAAGGCTAAACAAAAACTCAAAAAATAAAGAGAAAGAACTCTACAACTGGGCTAAACCCTCCTCTCTCTCTCAGGGCAAGCAGCAAAAAAATGACCAACTTGGGCACAAAACAAACAAAGTTTCTCTTTCATTCTCCTCTCTTTCTCACCCGAAGACAGCTTGAAGCTCCCCAGCTGCATCGGTTCACTGGGCGCAGACAATTCAGCAGCTGACGTCATCAGAGACTCGGGGGTCTTCGGCAACACTCGGTGCCTCCCGCGGTCTTTCTCTCTCCTGCGTTCATGGATGCGATTGTCAACTTGGATAGCCAGCGATACCAGAGAGTCCAGGCCCTCTTGTAACTCCCGAGACACCAGCTCGTTCTTTACAGCACCAGAGAGTCCCGAAAGAAAAGTCGGAATCAATGCCGCCTCCGTCCAGTCGCTCTCTGCTGCTAACACACGGAACTCGATAGCGTAGTCAGCCACACTGTTGCGCCCTTGCTGTAGATTAAGCAGTCGTGTAGCCGCATCTCTGCCACGAACTCTTCGGTCGAATATCCTCTTCATTTCCTCGGCGAACAGAGCATAATCGCCGCACAGAGGTGACTGCTTGTCAATCAAGGCGTTAGCCCAGGCAAGGGCTTGGCCCGATAACAATGTGATCATGTAGGCTACCTTGGCACCATCCGTAGTGAAAGCAGATGGCTGTAGAAGAAAAACCAAGGAGCACTGCGTCAGAAACCCACGGCAATCCGCTCCCCCATTAAACCTCTCTGCGGGACGCACGGTTCTGTGGGTGTGACGATGGGGGGGCCCCCCGCCGCGGCCTGTCCAACCTGGACGCCACGGGGAGGGGGGGGAGCGACGGTGAGGTTTTGAACAGCTGCGACAAGCTGAGCGAGGCGATCATTCATCTCACCCAGAATGTTCTCATGTTGGCCCAAAAGCTGTCCTTGCAACGCCACCGCGCCTTGCAACTGAGCGAACCCCGCTGGGTCCATCCTATGGCTCGATTATACTGTCAGGAACACCTCAGTATTTGGACCTGTCTTGCACTCAAGCACTTTTATTTATAACTCAGAAAGCCCTCCCAGGGCATACATAACATAAAGTCCCACTCTTGGGAAACAGTGTTATAATCGAGCAACCTAACCAATAACACAGAGTCCCTAATATACCTCCATGCTCATTAACCAAAGTCTCTTCAGCTTAGAAGCGCACGTGGACACAGTCTCACAATCAGCCAGGGGAAGGGAGGCAACAGAGGGGCAAAGGTAGTGACGGCGGTCCAGGCGTGGTACGTCCTAGGACAGGACGTGACATGTGTTTATGTGTTTATAGTACAACACTCAGTCTCACTGTCAAAATGTAAACCTATAGAGATTATAAACATTCTATATGCTATGGATCCAGTAGAGCTCCCTCTGGCATACCCTCCTGTCAACATCACCCCATCTTCTGAAGAGTAATCTGCAAAATGGCAGGCTACAGGGTATAGCTTTCATCCTTTCTTGTTATTTAACTTTTGTGTTCAACCGATCTTTTGTTTGAGGGGACAGACGGATGAATTTTCCAATATACATTTTGTCACATGGGCACAAAAAAGTGTGTGAACATGTGGTGAAACCCCTTTCCCTGTTCTAGGATATCTAAAACATTAGTTTTCAAAGTGTTGTTACACTGGGCACAGTTGCTTTCCTGGTTTTAGGGGGTCCAGAAAAGTCTGTTTTGGTTGTGGTAATAATGTTGGCACTAACCAATTTGTCCCGTAGACATGGTCCTCTTTTAGAGTTGTCAGTTTTAATATGGGTCACAGCCACGGTGTAGAGGGTGGGTGGCCTTTCAATGTCATAGCGTTCCTGCACTTTCAGCTTTAGTCATGGAATCAGTTCTGCACTTCTAAGTTAACCACCTGACCTGACCTCACACACAGGATGCACTTCCTCCACCATGCACGTATACGTCATGTGGTCAGGAGTAATGTTCAGTTCAGCTCTGGGTTCTTGCATGCATGGGAAGGGATGTGTTGGACACCAATCTGCTGATAAGCATAGAATGGAATTAGTTATACAGGTCTGACCTAAAGCACGTGAGGGAAAACGCGCACACACAGATCTTTTAGGTGCTTGTAGAACTATATTGTTTTAGTTTCTCGATTATTCAACAGTAGAGAGAAGAAAGTAATTATGCTATTGGCGAAATATTGAAACAATGGCTGGTGAAGAACGGGTAAAGCGGTGAAACATGTCTGCAGCATCAGCTGCTTAAGTAGAAATCCACCCGCTGACGAACAGGTTCGTTTGTTGTACCAGTGCTACAACAGACGCGTTGTAGCACTGGTTTGGGCACCACGAAGGGTTTATCTGGCCCTATAACGTCCTGCAGGGACATTGGAGAAGATTCTCTCATCAGGTACAAGTGAAACTCAGGCCACTGCAGACAATATAGAGCACCGAAGTCTGACGTCACTTTCAGTAGAGGGCGTCAGTCCCCAGGTTCATGTATTTGTTTAGTTGCATTGAAATCCCCATTGAGGCGATTTGAGATCGCCTCATATAACAACTGTGTTTGAAAAATAAACATGTCACCCCGGCCGCTTCACTCATATGGATATGAAGAATCAACTGACTGAGAGAAAACGCTAATGTTACTGCTGCTGAATTAGTTAGATTTTCGCTAGAATATGAGTGACTGACTGTTGCAAACAATACAGAGACACCTCCATGACAATAACGCCGAGACAGCTTGTTTATTTTTGGACCACAACGCTTATAGTAGACGATATTAAGATCACCCCATGTTATTCTCCATAGAGAAATTACTTCCGTGAACCAGGGGAATCGTCGGGATGAGCGAGTTACGTCAGGACTTCGGTGCTCTATTGCAGAGACAGTTTGTTTATTCTTGGACCACAATGCTTATATGAGACGATTTTAAGATGACTCCAGTGTTATTCTCCAAGGAGAAAAACGTCTGCGACCCAGGGGATGAAGGAGTGATGTCAGGACTTCTGTACTTAATAGAAGCATTAGTTTATATAATGTATAGTTTGTATACACAGAGCACTAGGCATGAGAGGATGTGGAGTGTGTGGAGGAAGGAAGTGTGGATTCAGCACACCCTCCGGTCTATACCCTGCAACACAACTCACTTTTACATAGAACACATTATGGTAGGGCTCTGAAACATTTGTTTCAGGCCAAAGACATATTGCATAAGATTGTGTCGCGGATGAAACTTTTTCATATAGCTTCGTTGTTTGACAGCACTATAAGTGTATATGTGTTTATTTAACCCTGTAAAACCCAGATAAATTTCTACTTGCAAAAAAAACGATTTCAACCTTACTACTACTTTTTACTACTAGGACTTATCAGAGGAAATTATGTAAAAATAAATATATATATATTTCTTTTTTGCAAATGCACATTTATAATAATTATTACATTAATAATAATAAATTAATAATTTACATTTGGGGGATATCTTTCACAATAATTAATAAAACTAGACATTCTAATGATCACAAAAAACATATATAACAGTTATTTTACTTACTTTTATTAGGGTTAAAGGTCAAAGGTCATAGGTTAAAAATATATAATCGGATATTTTTAATTTGTGTGAATTTGAGCCTCTGGGGGGTATGTATATGAAAATATCATGAACAATGGCATTGTAATGAACATCAATGATGACGTTTAGGTGGAAAAAATAACATAAAAAAAATGTTTTAATTAATTAATAAAAATATGTTGTAGTATTGCAACGCTGTTTGTTACAGGGTTAACCACTTAAACCATCAATACTTAGTAAACTTCGCATAGCCAGTCCCGGCAGAGTAGTTCAGGAGGGAGGTTTTTCCCTAATGGGACTGATTGAGGGGAGCTACTGGGACGTAAGTCGGGACTTGATCACCCCGGCTGGGTCACCCGAAATCCCGATGACATTGGGAATACATCACTGAGGATATGTCCCAGGTGCATCCATGCGAAGCATTTTTGTTTTAGACCTTTCACTCTGAACTTGGTCTGCTCTTTTTTCCCTCTTCGCCAAAAAATTGCTGATCTTCAATCTCTTGTAGCTTGTTGTACTCACAAAAAAAGGGGGTTTATTTTTATTTTTTATATATAATTATTAGAATTATGACGTCATTAACGGGGCCTCCCGATCCTTAAGACCGCCCCTGCCTATCACACAAAGATTTGGCGGCCTCCCTGTTGAAGACCCCTGCATTGTGGTGTCAAACATGTCTCCATGCTACCCCTGTCACCGACTATTCTTCAAGGTTGATGCCACATGCACTGTCACCGACTATTCTTCAAGGTTAATACCACATGCACTGTCACCGACTATTCTTCAAGGTTAATACCACATGCACTGTCACCGACTATTCTTCAAGGTTAATACCACATGCACTGTCACCGACTATTCTTCAAGGTTAATACCACATGCACTGTCACCGACTATTCTTCCTAGACGCCAGGAAGAAGGAAGAAGGACTCTCCACTACATTATAGACAATGGGATCCTTAAAGATGGAGTGCCGTGATTTTTTTCCACCCTAAAACATGATCATCAGGTCTTATTGTTATATAAGGAGGTATAATTCTTTCAAAAAAGTGTACAGTATTTGTTAAAATGCTGTTTTTTTATGTGGACACGCCCACCAGTTCATTAGGTATGCCTGGTTTGCCTGGTGGGTGGTGATGGGTGGTGATCCACCTGAACTGAAGCCATGCACAGCTGTAGCTGTATGATAAAGGGGGAGGGGTTAGGGGAGGGCTGATAGTGTGGTGTCACTATATTACTGTTTATTTCATTGGCCCGTTTGACTGTCAAGGGGTCAGCCTCCAGGAAGAAACGCTAAATACAAGGTTGATACCTTAGGGGAGAGCCGCCACGATTGTAACTAGGGATGGGTATCGTTGGGATTTTTTCGAGTCCGGTACCGATTCCGGTTCTGCTTATCGATTCCGGTTCTTAACGGTTCCCTATTTCGGTTCCAAAATGATATAACAAACAAAAAAGCTCAATGTCAATTTAAGACATGTAATGAATAAATAGTGTAACATCCTCTTCCACAGTAGACTACCACAGTACTGTGGTAAAGGCCTACAGTTAGGCTACTGACAAGTTCAGATGCAAATAATAACATAAAAATAAAATGTATGATAGGCTATTTCATATAGGCCTACCGGTAATATCACATCAGAACAGTGCAACACTACAGTGCTTCAACGGGAGGGAGGGGGAGAGAGAGAGAGAGAGAGAGAGAGAGAGAGAGAGAGAGAGAGAGAAAAAGAAAGACGTGTTAGAGAGAGCGTCTCTCTCTAACGCGCGCGCGCGCGCGTGCGAGAGAGAGAGAGGGAGGGAGAGAGAGAGACGTGTTAGAGAGAACGTCTGAGAGAGAGAGAGAGAGAGAGAGAGACTTGTTGCTAACAGGGTCCTGTTAGCAACAAGCTAACAGCATACCGGTGGTACGTTCGTTCCATAAAATGAGAGATCCACAACGCGCATGGAGCTGCGCCAGTGCGCCAGGCTGCAAAATAGGAGGGTTGTACAATGAAAAGTCCCTTCCAGACCACGCACAGGGGTGGAAAAAGTACTCGGTCGAGTAAAGATACAAAAGTATTGGCATAAAAATATTTAAAGTACCACAAGTAGAAAGTACTCGCTATGCAGAATGTCCCATTTAAAGTTTTCAAATGTATACAAATATTTTGAAAATAGAAGATCTAAGATCACAATGACCACCTGTACTGGTCAATGCATCTATTTCAAGCCTATAATTAAGACATCCAGGGTCCTGGTGAATGCATAAAACCTTTGATTCTGTGAAAAATAATAATTATTGTGACTGTAGGTCGCAGATTACCGTCACGCCACCATATATGGCCGTCACTCCGTCACCCCTCGTGACACGTCACGCCACCATACATGGTCGTCAGTCCATCACGCCTCATGACACGTCACGCCACCATATATGGTCGTCAGTCCGTCACGCCTCATGGCGGGTTTTATGGTCATGAATCACCAGAATCCTGGATGGCCTGATTCTGGGCTTAGAAAATATACGCAAATCTACGCAAGTGCTGTACTGTACCTCTTTGTACTGTACTGCACTCCTTAGTATTGCACTGTACTGTACTGTACTGTACTGTACTGTACTGTACTGTACTGTACTGTACTGTACTGTACTGTACTGTACTGTACTGTAGTCCTGTGTACTGTACTGTACTGTACTGTACTGTACTGTACTGTACTGTACTGTACTGTACTGTACTGTACTGTACTGTAGTGTTATTGTTATTAGTGTTGTTATTGTTGTTCTTCTTATTATTATGATTATTATTATTATTATTATTATTATTATTATCGATTATTGTTCTGATGTGAGATTGTTTGTAAATGAGTGAGTTTACAAATAAGCTTATTGTTGTTATTATTATTATTATTAGTAGTAGTAGTAGTAGTAGTAGTAGTATCGTTATTATTACATGGATTATTGTTGTGATGTGAGCTTGTTTGTAAATTAGTGAGTTTACAGGTGACCATGTATGATACGACATGGGTACACCTTTTAGCTCACATCTTTTTGCTCACATGTTTTCGCTCACATGTTTTCAAAATAATGGCCGATTTTTCAGTGGAAGCAGAAAGCCACGCCCACTGCTATGCTCTATAGGGTTGCAGTGTTTAATTTACGTTTTGTAATAATAATCAGTGTTGGAAAAGTTAATAAAAAACTAGTTATGTTTAAAAAAGTTATATTAATTTACTTAATATTACTCCTTGCCAAAAGTAGCCTCGGAGAACACAGGCGTTTTGTTTATGCCAAAAGTAACTAAAACCAAAAGTAAACTAACAAAAAAAACGTAGTCTTATATTCAGGCCAATAGGGTACCTCAAAATTGTACTTAGTTAAGTAAATGTACTTGTTACATTCCACCACCGCCCACGCCCGAAATCCAGTCTGTATTTTCCAAGTTCCAACCCACACGCAGTTCCCAGGTCAGATTCAAAGTTTCCACGTCCAACAGTTTATCTTGTGAAAAACAAACAAACACAAATGCATCTACAAGCTCACTCACAATGTGTTTTAGCGCAGCTCGTTATGAGCTTGTAAAGGTCGGCTGTTTTCGGGAACATGGCAACATTTATAGAGATATTCCAGCAAAGTGCTTCACAATGCATGTCTTATCACGGCATCTGTGGCCTTTGACCTGCCATTCACGGTTTGATAGTGAGTCAAACATTCTTGTGAAAACATGTTTCGCAAGGAGCTGCAAAGTTATCTGAACCTGAGGCATTTTAAACACTATGTATATAGTGTTTAAGACACTGAATATATATATAGGGTGTAGTTGGTTAAACAAATGCTACCATTTTTCTCAAGTTGAACAACATTCTTGAGTGCTTGAGGCGTCTGAAAGCCCAATGCTCAATGTTCAGGTAGAGCTCTTTTTGTCTTTTTTGAGGACATGGACAATAGGCAAGGCAAGCCTATTTAGCCCATTTCAACTCCAGGCAATTCAATGTCCTCTAAAGCAGTGGTTCATAAAGAGAAAACTTTAGTTTTTTTCAACCAAGGTTCATGTTTTAGTTTGTTATTAGAGAAACTAAAAGGTGAGTGTTAATTTTCTTTCATTTGGTGCTTTCTTAATTGTTTTGGGTATTTTAGCAGTTTTTGACAGGGGGGCGGGGGCATTCGAGCATGGGGCTAAGTATGTATTTTTTTTACAAAATATTATGGCGATTTATATTTTATTATTTACTATAGTCCTAATAAACCCCAAGAAATTACATCTGACCACAAAAGATAACAGGATCTATTGAATGTGACAAACTGACATATTGAGCCTATACACACACAGTAAGCCTACCCCCAGTAGGTAGATCACATTCAGTAGATCCTGTGATGTATATTACTGTGTGGGTATATTAGGACTATAGTAAATAATACAAAAATAAATCACCATAAAATGTTGTAAAAAATACATATTTAGCCCCATGCTCGAATGCCCCCCTGTCAAAAACAGCTAAAATCCCTAAAACGAAAGAAAGCATCAAATGAAAGAAAATGAACACTCATCTTTTACTTTCTCCTAAAACATGAACCTTGGTTGAAAAAAACTAAAGTTGTCCTTTAAACGTTTTAACGAACTAAAACTTGAAAAAAGAGGAGTAATCCGAGCACTTAAAAAATGACAGGACCGGCATGACTATACCGGCATGTTTTCGACCCACTGGTCTGCTGTCTGGGGCTAGTATGAAGCTATGCGTGAGAGATGCGGAAGCACCGTTAAGCAATCACCATTCGTGTAGCAAACACCCAGAACTACACACGTGTGTGCCTGAGCACCACACTGATAGGTACGTACATGAGTAATAACACAGGAACAACTCAGGAACAATCAAACGATTGACATACTAAGGAGGCTATTGGAGGGAAAAAAGCATATATATATAAAGCAAAATTACAGCAAAGTTTAAAGGAACATGGAAATGTTTGTAAGACGCTGTTCTAAGACAAGTGACTAGAAAATGTAGTATTGTGTTTCACCATTAAATAGGAGCCAACGTGTATGAATGAATCACTTACTTGATCTAAAAAGTCACTATTTATAGGACCAACTCGGGCATGTATTTTAAGAAGACTAATGTTCTTAGGCAACAAGAACAATAACGTCTCTATTCTACGCCTCGGTTCTAGGACTGCTCTGCATTTGTCGGGGAACTTAATTATAAAAAATCGAATCATGTGGATCCACATGCAAACAGCGTGTCTCCAATGTGGATCTCAGACTTCATGTGGCCAGCTGGGACATCAGTCGTCTGTTTGAGGCTCCCTCCCTTTCCCTGGTTTCTAAATCCAAGGCGACCCTTTATCTGACGTAAAGCCTTTAAAAGGGGCTGGTTTTGCTTAGAAAACTACAAGAGAAATTTATATCCAGCATATTACGCATCTGCATATCATAGCTGTTGGGCAGAAACCTCTTCGTGCCATCTGCATATTTTAACTTTTGTGTTTTCTTTTTGTGTTTTTTTTTTAACTTTTTTTCGTAAATTAATGCCCTATACTGGCCTACTTGATCATACTACAGTGTCACATAAAAGCATCCAAAATAGCAGATTCACTAGCTTGTACTAAGCATTAAAGTATGAGGTATAAAGTACAGCAGCCTTGTGTTCCTAAAACAGAAAGTTTGGTTATTTAATTGGGTATTGGGTAAGACTGACGTTATGTATCTTTCAGGACCTTCCACTGCTTTGTCTCAACCATTGCCGCAGATATGTCGTCTCCGACTACAGGAAATACGTTGCCTGCGACCATGAGACCCGTTTCTGAATCGGTCTATAAGCAGGGTCCCCAGCAAAAAGTGATACTAGTAAAGCATCACAATCATGTTTATCACTTCGTCCATGTTCTATACGTTGGCTATTCAAAAATCTCCTAATATAAAAGCTCACAGTGCACAAATGTTCTCTTTGCCTGGATCCCTGGCAAATGAGGGTCCGCGGCCTCATAAATATTCATTTGAAAAAGTTTGAGAACCACTGCATTTTACTGGTCTTGAACACTAAAAAAAGGAGAAGTTGGTATTTGCTGTTAAAGCAACAAAACATAGTGTGTGGGATGTGGTGAGATACAATGGGTTAGCCGGTAAACTAAACTTCCTCTCGACTTCCAGATAAGATGCTATATGAGTAACGCTGACACACGCTGACTCCGATTCAGTTGTGAGAGAGCACACAGAGTACTACGTTTAGCCTACTTAAGTGAAAGTAGCAATTAAGTAAACAAGGCCAAAAAATATAGCTGGTCGGAATAACGTGCTCCTTCCACGCGCTACGTCCGGCCGGGGAAATTCCCCCCCTGTCAGGTGAAAAGAAACAGCTTGGACTCTTCATGCATAGAAGGAAGCATGCGGTAATCCCAGGATTACATTAGAAAATTGACACTGGGTGAAAAAATGGGTTGCAAAATTGTTGGATAAAAACGATAGAAAAAAAGAAAATATCAAGATGATCAGTTCTTTTCAAGTTTAACAAAATAGTGCCAGTAGACTTGGGTGAGGTGCTGAAGTCACAATGAAGCCAAATGAAAGAAAAAGAAAAGGAGGCTCCGTACACTCAGAATTGTGCAAAATCTTGTATTAATGTTGTATTAAAAAGTAAAATATTTGCCTCTGAGATATTCAAAAATGGGGTTAGTCCTTTGCTGCAACGTGTAACTTTCCTCTTCTACCCCGGATTTGAAACACGGTTTCAAATAGAGCCTTGCCTGCTTGCTCAGGGGATGATCTTGACCATCAAGTGAGACATGACCTTAAACACAATCTAAATGTCTCAAGAAGAGCAGGGAGACAATACAACCACCTCAACTATATAAGTTAAATTGTATGAACATGCAACCATTCAGATTGGACAATATTTCCATTGAAAAAAGGTTACATAGTGCCACTTAAAAGTAAAAGTAAAATTTGTAGTTAAGTACAGTATACTCAAATAGCTCACTCATTCTTGAGATGAGGGACAAAAGTGGAAAAAACATGTCCCACACATAAGAGCCTTATTTATGTTAAAAATAAATTAATTCATCAAAATAAAAGCACTTGCAAAGTTAAATGTAATACAGTTGTGTATTATTATGCCATTCATTTCATTATAATTGTTTTCATATGCCATCTGAATTAGTTAAAAGCAGGCACTGTACCCAAATGACATTTTGTCAACTCCGTCAGACGTCAACTCCGTCGGGTTTTGTGTCTGACGGAGTTGACATGTATCTGACGGAGTTGACAAAAGTGTTCCTAAAACAATAAAATGATAGTTTTTGAATAATGGGACGTATTCTAATTTGGCACACAGTTAGAGCATGCCTTAAGGAACATTTTTGGCTATAGGGCCATCACAGATTTGTCTTGTGGTGACCATGGCAGCCATTTTCCAAAATTGCCGCCACCTGATGTTATTTTACAATAACTCAAGTTCTACACCACCTAGGATCTTGATTCTGGTGACTAAGACTACATTTTCAAGGATGAGGGATACAGTGGTACAATTTAGATTTTCCCTGTGACCATGGCAGCCATTTTTCAAAATGGCCGCCACCTGCTGTTATTTTACAATAACTCAAGTTCTACACCATCTAGGATCTTGATTCTGGTGACTAATCATACATTTTCAAGGATGTGGAATACATTGGTACTATTTAGATTTGTCCTGTGACCATGGCAGCCATTGTTTTTCAAAATGGCCGCCACCTGCTGTTATTTTACAATAACTCAAATTTTAGACCACCTAGGATCTTGATTCTGGCGACTAATAATACATTTTAAAAGATGAGGAATACAGTGGTACTATTTAGATTTGTCCTGTGACCATGGCAGCCATTGTTTTTCAAAATGACCACCAACCTGCTGTTATTTTACCAATAACTCAAGTTTTAGACCACCAAGGATCTTGATTCTGGTGACTAATCATTACATTTTCAAGGATGAACTTTCTCTGGGAGGGGTCAGGGCTTATTTCAGGTGCAGGTTGAGTTGCTACTGACAGGACATTAACAGTTTGACTGTTTTTTACGATTAACCCGCATTTTAATCAACCCCCCTTCACTGCCGAGATTGTTGTATTACCTTTAGAGCATACGCTGAATTATTTGGGCTTTTAATCCGCGAAAATCCATCAAAAAAAGCTCCCGTGGTTTGTTATGATCTGTGTGTAGCATCCACCATCTTGGTGCACCCGGAAGACGCACACAAGATTGGTTTCAATGAGGCGTTGCAGCCAATGCATTTCCATTGGCCTCAATTTCCCAGAAGCCCTAGCAGCCCACAGCATGTGACGATTTCCGTTTTCGTCATCACAGCGAAGGCATCCAGTCTCATACTCCGCGACGAAGACGGATTTTCTTTTGATTCATTACATTACGGCGGATTAAACACATAAAACAAAAGGCGGGTATGTCCGATACGGCAGCGACATTAACCTGGAGTAATCCATTCGGGGCACGGAAACTGTTAAAAGGAGGTGGGCTTTCTGGCCTTTGACTTGTCCCTTTCAGGTACAGACGCGCAGTTTGACTTTACTGGCCACTGCAGTGTGGCGTTGTATCTTGGTGTTCTGGGGCTCTGTTATAGTCAACTTACATTGTCTTGGCTGGAGATTGCTTTCCTGCAGGGTCCAGCCCAGTCTTGTGCAGATGGCTGCTGGCCCACCTGGAGGCCCCAACCTCACTTGTTCGGTTGGTGTGATTAGGTGGGGTGGTCTTCCCCAATCAGGATGAAGGGTTTGACCCTTTCAAACGGCAGTCTGGCCAAGTGTCTGTATTTAGTTGTGAGGCTAGATACAGGATACGATTGCTCACCCAGCCCCAGGTGACTTGAGGTGAAGGCTCCTTTGATTTGGTAACATTGCTGTTGACATGCTGGGGACACAGAACGACACTAATGCCTTCAGTGTCTGCACATCCTGCCTGATAGTCCTGAAGGCAGATCTTCTGTCTTCAGTCTTTCGCTCACTGTTCACTGCTCACTGTTCACCTCAAGCAGGTCTTCAAGGTGTTTGCCTTTGCACAGGCTATATGGCTAGGACTCGTGCTTCAACCACTCAGAGAACTCCAACATGGTGTTGGTTGCTCCTGGGCCGCAGAGCATTGTGCGGCAGAATTCAGCTCTCATCTCTGGTGGCAGCTTGTTGAGGAGTCATGCAACATGTGAGCCGCATCTAAGTTCTGTGTCTCCCTCTGGGCCTAGGGTAGACACTTGCTATTTTCCGTAACACTAATTGGTGGGGCTGTCCAAACTTGTTGTTTAGGTGTCAATCGGGTCTCTGTTGGTTGAAGTCGGGTCTAGGTGGTCTAGAAGATGAGTTAGTCAGGGGTATTAACCCATTCTGAACGGGCACCCATTTTGGTGTCAGCATCATGTTATGCTTTAGCTATTTAAAAATAGCAGATCTACAAGCTCATATCGCGCCACCGAGTGGCGCGATACGAGCTTGTAGGTCTGCTATTTTTTGAAAAATCAAAGAACGACTGACATTTTTAGAATCTGATCTCAGGTCAGAATGGGTTCATCAGACCAGTGTGTGTCCGGCGGAAACCTCGTATGAATCTGATCTCAGGTCAGAATCGGTTAATACAATCTGGTAATAAATTCCTTATCAAGAATTTTCTTCACCAATGTGTTTGGAAGGGTGTCTACTAATCAGGGCTTATTTCAGGTGCAGGTTGAGTTGCTACTGACAGGACATTAACAGTTTGACTGTTTTTTACGATTAACCCGCATTTTAATCAACCCCCCTTCACTGCCGAGATTGTTGTATTACCTTTAGAGCATACGCTGAATTATTTGGGCTTTTAATCCGCGAAAATCCATCAAAAAAAGCTCCCGTGGTTTGTTATGATCTGTGTGTAGCATCCACCATCTTGGTGCACCCGGAAGACGCACACAAGATTGGTTTCAATGAGGCGTTGCAGCCAATGCATTTCCATTGGCCTCAATTTCCCAGAAGCCCTAGCAGCCCACAGCATGTGACGATTTCCGTTTTCGTCATCACAGCGAAGGCATCCAGTCTCATACTCCGCGACGAAGACGGATTTTCTTTTGATTCATTACATTACGGCGGATTAAACACATAAAACAAAAGGCGGGTATGTCCGATACGGCAGCGACATTAACCTGGAGTAATCCATTCGGGGCACGGAAACTGTTAAAAGGAGGTGGGCTTTCTGGCCTTTGACTTGTCCCTTTCAGGTACAGACGCGCAGTTTGACTTTACTGGCCACTGCAGTGTGGCGTTGTATCTTGGTGTTCTGGGGCTCTGTTATAGTCAACTTACATTGTCTTGGCTGGAGATTGCTTTCCTGCAGGGTCCAGCCCAGTCTTGTGCAGATGGCTGCTGGCCCACCTGGAGGCCCCAACCTCACTTGTTCGGTTGGTGTGATTAGGTGGGGTGGTCTTCCCCAATCAGGATGAAGGGTTTGACCCTTTCAAACGGCAGTCTGGCCAAGTGTCTGTATTTAGTTGTGAGGCTAGATACAGGATACGATTGCTCACCCAGCCCCAGGTGACTTGAGGTGAAGGCTCCTTTGATTTGGTAACATTGCTGTTGACATGCTGGGGACACAGAACGACACTAATGCCTTCAGTGTCTGCACATCCTGCCTGATAGTCCTGAAGGCAGATCTTCTGTCTTCAGTCTTTCGCTCACTGTTCACTGCTCACTGTTCACCTCAAGCAGGTCTTCAAGGTGTTTGCCTTTGCACAGGCTATATGGCTAGGACTCGTGCTTCAACCACTCAGAGAACTCCAACATGGTGTTGGTTGCTCCTGGGCCGCAGAGCATTGTGCGGCAGAATTCAGCTCTCATCTCTGGTGGCAGCTTGTTGAGGAGTCATGCAACATGTGAGCCGCATCTAAGTTCTGTGTCTCCCTCTGGGCCTAGGGTAGACACTTGCTATTTTCCGTAACACTAATTGGTGGGGCTGTCCAAACTTGTTGTTTAGGTGTCAATCGGGTCTCTGTTGGTTGAAGTCGGGTCTAGGTGGTCTAGAAGATGAGTTAGTCAGGGGTATTAACCCATTCTGAACGGGCACCCATTTTGGTGTCAGCATCATGTTATGCTTTAGCTATTTAAAAATAGCAGATCTACAAGCTCATATCGCGCCACCGAGTGGCGCGATACGAGCTTGTAGGTCTGCTATTTTTTGAAAAATCAAAGAACGACTGACATTTTTAGAATCTGATCTCAGGTCAGAATGGGTTCATCAGACCAGTGTGTGTCCGGCGGAAACCTCGTATGAATCTGATCTCAGGTCAGAATCGGTTAATACAATCTGGTAATAAATTCCTTATCAAGAATTTTCTTCACCAATGTGTTTGGAAGGGTGTCTACTAACATATCCCACATTGCTTTATATTCAACCACCCTAGGGAAACTTTTGACAGCTGCTGAAAGTTGGGGTACCATCAACAACCTATATAAGGCAAAATGTTCATTATGCTTTAAGTAGCATGTGACATGTCAAACTAGGGAGTTTTCATGATTCTGAATGCATTCCAAGCATTAGCTATGCACGAAGAACACTCCTTGGGCTGAAAACGGCCATAGCCGTCATCACAAAATGAGGTCAGCACATTTGGGCAAGTGGATATATGGCCGAATTTAGCCCAAGGTGTTTGGACCCCTAGTTTGGCCATAGACTCCCTAGTTTTGCCATAGCCACTTGGTATGGTACCCAACTTTCAGCAGCTGTCAAAAATGCCCCTAGGGTGGTTCAATAGAAACCAATGTGGGATATGTTAGTAGACACCTTTACAAACACATTGGTGAAAAGATTCTTGGTAAGAAATGTATTCACAGATTTGACATTATTCTGATAATATTCCCTGACTAAATTGGTAAAATAATAGCAGGTCCACCATTTTTGAAAATGGCTGCCATTGTCACAGGATAAATCTAAATAGTACAACTGTATTCCTCCTCCTTGAAAATGTAGGATTCTTTTTTTTTTTTTTTTTTTACATGGTTTTCATGTTATAATATTGAAAATAAAGGTTGAAATGACGGATTTGAGAAATTGGATATTTCATAATAGTGTGATATTGGAACAAAACAATATTAAAAGAATTGTATTACTTAACTTGATTACTGAAAGCCATTATAAGATAACTGAGGACTTTATATTATTGTTGAAATTCAATTAAAAGGGATTTTAGTGTGTCTGACGGAGTTGACATGAATCAGGTATTAAGTGCATAAATGTCCCATTTTAGAAAGAAATGTTATGCGAAAAACCTGTTCCTTCTCAAGATTGGTAGTTGAGACCTGTGTCTACAAATACATCTATTTGATTTGAATGCATCTTAAAAAAAAAGAAATCTAGTTTGAAAAAAGTTTTGTCCCTTATCTCAAGAATGGGTGAGCTATATACTTGGTTGCTTTCCACCGCTTCTTGCTTCAGCCACATTTCTCTCTCCCCCATTTGGGACATTAAATCAAGTACTGAAGCGATTATTTGTCAGGCTAACTTTGGGTGCATTTGCTTTTGATCAGATTTGAGGCCTGCCTCAGCATTTGGCCGCAGCAACAGTCCCTTGTTTTAGTCTTAGCACAGCGGCTCCCAAAACCTTTTTCTCTGGACCAGGGCCCACTTGTAAGACCTCCAAAGAAGTGTCCGCGGCGGGCCACACATAATATTTAAGTGTTCAGATGGGTGGGCCGCGCGAGAGCCATGTACATTTGAATTACTCAATTAAAGGGGAATGCCACTCATTTTCAACATTTTACTATGTCATTAATATACCTTAGAGCTGTTGTGTGGAAATAATAAAGTCCCCCCCATTCTGTGTTTCCTAGAACTGGAGGTATGAAAAAAAATATTAATATTGTGAATCACATCTTGATGATGTCATCAAGATGTGATTCACAATGTTAATGATTTCCACACAACAGCTAAGGTATATATTATTGACATGGTAAAATGTTGAAAATGAGTGGTATTCCCCTTTAAATGGAGCAATAGCAGTATCACAATGAATATTCATTCATTTTTTATTATTATTTTTTCAAAGTTTTAAAGAAAATGTATCTCGACTTTTTTTAAGTGGTCACTTCCTTAAGTGACTATGTGTGTGGGTGGGTGTGTGGGTGCGTCTGAGCACGAAAACAGCATGGTTGCAACTCTGTCATTTCATAACCGTTTCGGACGCGGGGCGGCTCGCCGGAATCGGGCCGGCACCCTGGGTGCGTTCCTGTGGGTCTGGAATTGATATGTCTGTGGCCCACGGACCAAATACATATCAACTTATATAATTTGTAGTGTTAAAAAAATGCTTTTAGAATATTATTATTTTTAAATAGCAGATCTACAAGCTCACGTGTCCCATCGTTGCGTGTGGTGGCGAGCATGTAGATCCGTCATTTTCAAAAAGCTAATAACATAATGTAGGTTAATGTGGTTCAACTGATTTTGATGCTTAACTTATTCTGCTGTGGGGACCACCTGGAACCCTCCCAAGGACCCCTGGGGTTCCCTGGACCTCACTTTGAGAACTGCTGGCCTTTCAGTTCACCTCACCTCACCTCACCTCTCTCTCTCACACACACACACACACACACACACACACACACACACACACACACACACACACACACTTTGATGTACATTAGGCTTGCAGTCATCAGCGATTTGAGCCCAGCTGGGAGCAGGCCGAACACAGATGGGATTGAAACGTGACTTTGTGCCCAAAATGTGGATGTGGGGGCACTAGTAATCAGTGTGATATACCTCCCCATAACAAACCAATCAGCTACTTTATTACAGTGGGGTCCGGAGACCCCCAGGGGTCCCCAGCTAAAAGTAGTCCAAACCAGTGTGACCACATTAACCATCAGCTAGCATATACATGGAGAGAAGAGAAGAGAAGAGAAGAGAAGAGAAGAGAAGAGAAGAGAAGAGAAGAGAAGAGAAGAGAAGAGAAGAGAAGAGAAGAGAAGAGAAGAGAAGAGAAGAGAAGAGAAGAGAAGAGAAGAGAAGAGAAGAGAAGAGAACTGTCCTTGTATGATGGCATCCTAGCGGTTCTATTGGGTGTAATTGCTTGGTTAATTGGTGGGACACGCTCCCACAAGTCATCCATTTTTCTCTCGCAATGAGTGAGAGCAGGTTGGGAATCGGAGAGCCCGTTATAAGTCCACCAGATCATTTGCTCTGTGCGTTTCTGGCCAATGAGATTAAATCCCATCAAAGCAACGCATTAGAAATATACCATGGAGTTTTATTTAGAAATAAATAAATCAACAAAGATCACAGTCTTTCATGTTCACTGACACTTTCTTCACCACCAGAAAAAAGGAAACCCTGACAGTAGCTGTCGGGTGGAACCCCCCCCCCCCCCTAAAAGAAGAACACGTTAATTTATAGAAATGTAAAAATAAATAAAAAATAACCTATTTTCTAGTGGATCCAATGGGGTTATTAGAATATTTAACCACAATCTCTTGTTAATACTTTTCATTGGTTGAACATTTATAAAACACACGCACACACACACACAAACACACGCACACGCACACACACACACACACACACACACACACACACACACACACACACACACACACACACACACACTTCTTGGTGCCGGATCCACTTGCAAAGTGTTGTATAAATAGCAAAAATAGCCATCGTGAGCTCGATCTACAAGCTCACAACTCAATTTTTTGCTATTTTTATGCAACACTCTTGTACACCAAAGTAGGACATTCATTTGCGTAAAAAAAGATATATACCTACTGCATAATCGTCTGTTGGGCGGAAACCTCATTATGCCCAAAACCTCATATGTCCAAAACAACACTAAAGGTGACAATATGGGCTATGGAGATAAGAGGTTCCTGCCCGACAACAACGATATATATATTACATATAAAATAAAAACGTGAAATATAGAGAAACCGTTGGGTTTCTACCCGACAGTAACAATATGACAGCATGAGTCTTTGGTAGAGCAGGTTTCATTAAAGGAGAATTCCAGACTAACAATTTCATCTCCTTAATCGGACGTTATTATATCCAAGAACGAGTGAGGAATTACATGGCGTTAATGTCTTAACGCCATTGGGGACAAAACACTGTAGAGTATCTGGTCATTATGAAAGACAGATGTGTCGGGATTTTTATTTTTTATTTTTCAAGCGATCAAAATAAGTGAATTAGCGCATGGCCCAACGCTCACGCTCTACCACTCGTTCTGGGATATATAATAACGTCACATTACGGTAAGAAAATGGTTAGTCCGGAACTCTTTTAAGCGCAGTAGTGTGTCTAACACTGAGCCACTGCCAAACATATACACAGTATATGGTTGTAAATCACTGCTGCTCAACAACCGGTCCGCGGCCCACCATGGGTCCAAATGGACCCTTACAGGCCTGTGACTCTGAGAGCGTACAAATAGAACCTTTTGTTTATCATCACATTCTCAGTGTTAACTGTGGCAGTGTACAACAATGGAACCGAATGCATCCGGTTCCATGTTTGTACACTCTCAGAGTTACAGACCCTGGAACCCGACGTTGAGAAGCAGTGTTGTTAAAAGAACCGAATGCATTCGGTTCCATCATCCATGTGTGTACACTCTCAGAGTTACAGACCCTGGAACCCGATGTTGAGAAGCAGTGTTGTTAAAAGCCACCGGTCATTGAAGCATCTCCTGAAAGCGTCTTCTTTAGTAGCATAACCAGTAACACTTGCTATGCATCCCACTATGTCTAATACTGCTTATAGTTTATTCTTATAATTCAATTACAGTTATATTAATCTCTGGCGACAGACTGTGCCGACTCATTTTCTCATTTTCTAAATGCTTCCGTCATACAGTACAAAGGAAGCGCTGAAATCGATCTGACAACTTTGTGTAAATTTGTCCGACTCTAAATCAAATTTGTCGAAGCATAATGTCGGGCAGAAACCTCCTGTCTCAGAATGTTTACTTTATACTACGTCGTGACACGAAAGTAGCAGATCCACAAGCGTGGAACGCGGCACGAATCAACGCGTTTCGAGTGTGTGTAGATGTGTTTTTGACGTTTTTTATTATTTGAATCCTGGACATAATCATGAGGTTTCTACCCCTAACAGATGACTGGTTCCTTTCTCGGTGTTCCAGACTCTATTATATCGACTCTATTATACTGTCGCATTCAGAGGTTGTGGAATAGTTGCTATGCAAGTGGCTATGTGAGACTGCGGTTAAGTATACTGTATACTCATAAAGGTACAACACCTGATAAAGTCTGTTGTAATGATGTAGTGCAAGGTATCATAATACTTCATAGTTATTGGTGTCTAACTGACTTTTTCGTTTGGACAGACAGACTCATAGTGCATAGTACAGTCATTCTCATAGTTGTAATACAAAATAATAATAATAATAATAATAGCACTAAATCAACAGTCAGTCAGAACACACAAAATGTTTCTTCCTACAATGTAACTATACAATATAGTTACTTACAGTGACTTGCTGTATATCAAACTATAGGTCTTTATACCAGTGAATTATTATGTTATAAATATGATATGATTGCAAAAGTAAAAAAATAAATAGAAGCAATTATGAAGTATTATAATACCAGTACTTGGCATTACAATATGCTTTATCATGTTTTGTTATGAAGCATTATGTATTAACATACAGTGTTGTTGAGGAGTTTGTAATGTGTCGCAAGAATATTTATAATGCATTACAAACGTAGGATGCACAGCACGTGTTACCGCAAAACCATATAGTTTCAGAACCATTGCAACATTATATATTACACATTTCACACTTCTATTATTTTGTTAACAGTTACAGCGAAGTTGTACTGTGGAGGTACAGTACAGGCACTCTTTTCAGTCTATAATGAACCAGCTTCCTCTGAAGTTCCACTTAAACCCCATTATGGTTGACCCTGGAGTCCCTCAGGGCTGCATACTTGTGTATTTTCTGTTTTCTTGTTATTGTGCCGAAGGCTTTCGCCGAGAATAGCAGATCGACGAGCTCACGCGAAGAGCTTGTCGCTCTATTTTCTGCAAAGGCTTTCCCCACAATGCGGATGTTGGGGTTCAAGTTGTTGATGAAGGGCCAGATCCTGGAACGGGCATTTCTTTCTATAGAACAGCGGTGCTCAAACTTTTTGGACCCCATGAATTGATCATGTATTTAGCCACGCACCCCCATCTGAAAAAGCTTTCATGCTAGGGACCCCCATAAAGCCCAAACCACACCAGTTGCAACTCCTTGCAACTAGTCACAAACAACTCCTTGCAACAAAACAGTTTTAAGGCCAACCACACCAACGCTTGCAACTGCTATTGGGGATAATGGTTGCAAGTAGTTGCATGTTGCAAGGAGATGCGTCGTACATCATTGGTGCCTTTTGGGCTTAAGGGAACTTTTGTTTTTACAAGCTACAAGCTCATAACTTGTTGGGCTGTGGGCGGTTCAAAAACCTGGAACTCCAGCCTTTCTCTTTCTGGAAACGTACAGTAGCATGCTGAAATAGATGTTGTTTTCTGTGAATTAAAAAATATATTTAAAACAAAGTTTGAAATCTTGATTGAAACTTCCAAAGTAGGCAGGTTTCTGATCTGTCCACAGCCCTCCTCTGAGACGGAGTGAGTAGACAGAAATGGTGACATCTCATAACGAGATGCAACTCACTGAGTTGCAATGAGTTGCATCGGTGTGGCTGACCATGAGTCCCTATACCGGTGTGGTTTGGGATTAAGGGGAAAACAGGGCCTTCTCCCCCCGGCCCAGGACGTCCCCTGCTGCCCTTCAGCCCTCCTCCAGCAGGCGCTCCCAGCGCCGCCGTTTCTCCTCCAGCTTCTCCTCCAGGCACCGGATGAGCACCGGGTCCACCTTGGGGTCGAACTTGTTGGCGAACCAGTGGCCGTAGTTGAGCAGCCAGCGGAGCTCGCCGGCGCCGTAGATGCACACGCTGCGCATGTGCGCGCCGGTGCACGGCGGATACAGCCGGCCCTCCAGGTAGTTCCACTTGACCAGGCGCGTCTTGCTCGCCAGGTCCGTGATGTCGGGCCGCGCGCGGTCCACGCCGCCCGGCGCGCCGGGCACGCGCACCACCGTGGCCCAGAAGTGCTCGTCGGGCGAGTACGTGTCGGCGGACCACGCCAGGAAGTCCCGTATGGCGGGGCTGCGCGCCACGTGCTCCACCAGCGCGCGCGGCAGCACGAAGTAGGCGCTGCCGATGAACACCTGGATGCCGTGCGGCGGCGCCTCCTTGGCGTGCGCCGTGCGGACGGGCAGCCGGCGGTACTCGTACGGCACGTCGCGGAGCTCGTGGCGGAAGCGGAAGCGCTGCTTCTTCAGCTCGCTGGGCCGGCTGGACTCCAGCATGCTGGTGCCGTTGAGCCGCTTCAGCTCCGCCACCAGCTCGAAGTTGGACCTGACGGGGAGAGGAACTCAGTGTTGATCTCCTCGACTAATACTATGACAAAAAATGTTCGTCGACTATCCTGACTAAAACTAAATGGAAACGAAACGAAAACTAAGCTATGATGACTAAACCTAAGACTAAATATAATAAAAACTAGACTAGAATGTTAGGAAGGGACTATAGTGGACAACAGATCCAATATTAAGTCATTTTACACATTGCATTCACAGTAGATCTGCTGAAAATAGCAGATCTACAAGCGCACAAGCTATTTTCAGCAAGTGTAAAATCAGTCATTACGACGGCATACAAGACCCGCCAAAATATATTTTAGTCGCCTGTAGATTTAGTCGACTAAAACTAGACTAACACTAAAACATTCCAGGTGACTAAAATGTGACTAAAACTAAATTAAACCTATTCAAGAGACTATGACTAAAATCAAAATGTGCTGTCAAAATTAACATTGGACGAGACAGGGTTATAGCGGTTGTAAAGTAACTGATTGCATATTACTCTAAGTAAATTACTCTAAGTACTTAAATACTATACTTTATTTTATTGGCCCACTCTCTGAATGGACTGCCTCTGTTGAAGCTTCACACTCTGAAAATAATCAGGCTACTTTTTTCTATCGATTACTCACAACCCTAAACCAATCATTTAATGACCAGCAGTGGTTACCTATGGAGACACAAATCGTCTTCTTTGTGTCTCCACTGCTGGTCATCAAATTATTAATTTAGGAATGTGACTAAAACAAGTCTCCATGGGGTGAGTAATAGATAGAAAATTGAACTATCCCTTTTAAGTAATTAGTTAAGTCAAGTCAAATGTTTTTATATAGCACATTGAAAAACAACAGCAGTTGACCCAAAGTGCTTTCCAAAAGACAAGAGCAATAGACATTAGTCTATTCACAAAACAATAACACGACAGTAACAACACGACACAACGGATTCACCTGAGAGGGAAGTCCTGCCCGCAGAGGTTGATGACATACTTCCACTTGACCTCGGACGCCAGCAGGTCCGCGAGGCAGTTGAGGTCGGCGTTGAGCCGGCTGATGTGGGCGTACTCCACGGCCTCCAGCTTGGAGGCGATCCGCAGGTTGGGGAAGCAGCGGGCCAGGTTCCGCATGGCCGCCACGAACGCCGGCGCCGCCTTGCGGTCGTAGTGCACGCAGTAGAGGTTGTGCGGCGCGTAGACGGCGCGCAGGATGCGCTCCACCATGGGCGCGTTCTTGTGCACCACCAGCGAGTAAGCCAACGGGAAGCGGCGCTCCTCCTCCGACGGTGACACGTCGGCGTAGCCCCGCGCCCTGATGAATGCCGGGCAGTCGGAGGTCAGCGAGACCACGCTCTCGTCGTCCAGGTCCACGATGACCTTCAATTTAACAATTTAGGCATTTAGCTCTTAATCCAGAGAGAGACAGAAATCAAGAACAATACATGGCCCCACGATTTTGTAACCCATTCTTCCACCCAGTGTCAATGATCTAATCCTGGGCTCTACACTCCCTCTGCCAACCTGGGGAGAGCAACAGACTGACCTCATGCTTCCTTCTATGCATGAGCAGTCCAAGCCGCTTCTTTTCACCTGACAGGGGCGAGTTTTCCCAGCTGATCATAGCGCGTGGAAGGAATAGTCATCAAGATTCATAAGCAAGCTCAGAACATAACAACCGTCTAACAGTGGAATATCTATATAATGAAACTATGCATAGGGGGGCACGGTGGCACAGTTGGTAGTGCTGTCGCCTCACAGCTATGAAGGTCCTGGGTTCGATTCCCGCTCGGGATGCTGTGGGTGCTGGCTGCGTTTTTCCTCCTCCGCGTCATCAGTGCCCATACCCGAAGGCGGGGTTGGCGAAAGGGCCTTTCTGTGTGGAGATTGCATGTTCCCCCCTGTGTCCCCTAGGGTAGGTACCCTCACAAAAAACATGCAGTAATCCTGGTCTCTAAACTGCCTCCCCCTGGCCAGCCGGGGCACCTGATGGAGGGGAAAGGAACTGGTTGGAATAACGTGTTCCTTCCACGCGCTACGTCCAACCAGGGAAACTCCCCCCTGTCAGGTGTAAAGGAGCAACTTGGACACGTGAAGGAAGCATGAGTTCAAGTCCGTTGCTCTCTCCATGTCCCCCATATATGGGGACTAGGTTGGCGGAGGGTGTGTAGAGCCCAGGATTAGATAATTGACAGGGGTGAAAAATGGGTTACAAAATAGTGGAACATTAAAATAATAATAAATAAATATGCATAAACTGTACACTATCTAATTTACAAAAGTTGAGCCTTCATGGTTCAAGGTTACTTTAGTTTGTCTCCCAGGGGAGAAGTTAGTCTTGGACACGCAGACCCACAGCATACATAAATACAATGCAATGCAATACAATACAAACCAATAAGGTACACAGTGACTCGTACAGCTCATTAGGCCTATACTTCACCCTTCAGCATACAAATAATAAATACATGAATAAAACACACAAGACAACATACCTAGTGCAAATAAGAGCTGCACCTTAGCACCACCTTAGCAAAACCTTTTACCACCCTCTGCAAGGACTCCGTTAAGGACTTACTGACAGAGGGACAATGGAGTGCTTGAACCTATTATATTTCCACATATGGACCTCGTAGGTGTAGACACATACCCATGACAGCGTGGCATTGGGTTCGACCTCACGTTAGTTAGTTCGACCATTACTAACACTATCCCAAACCCTAACCTCACAGCCTCACAGGAAGCCACAGGTGATTTGTAACCAGCAGCACGGGTGATTTGTAAACCCGCAGCACGGGTGATTTGTAACCCCCGGCACAGGTCGGACTAACGGGAGGTCTGACTTAAGTGCAGCGCCCCCCCCCCCCCCCCCCCCCCCCCCCCCCCGCCTCCCATGATCTTCCCTGCCATTTTACCAATCTAAGGGATCTCAGCTAAAGTTACCTTCTTGCGTATCTCCAGCGCCTTTCCAATCTCGACGGGGTCCAGCTGGTAGACAGCGGTGCAGTTGATGCTGTTGTAGCGGTGGGCCTGGGCTCGGGACGCGGCCCCCACACCACCCGCCGTGATGCCATAGGGCTCGATGTAGAAGCTGTTCCGCACTGTCACCTTTTTAGCGAGTGGTGGGAAAAGTATACTCAAATGTTATTGGACTTGAGTTAAAAAGTATCAGTACTGGCATGCAGCATTTTTTACTTGAGAAAAAGTACAAAAGTATTGGCATCGAAATGTACTTAAAGTACCAAAAGTAGAAAGTGCTCGTCCCGTTTCAAGTTTTCAAATGTATACAAATCTTTTGAGATTAGCAGATCTACAAGCTCACAATGCGTAAAATGGCTGAAATGGATACAGGGCTGAAGTGGTTAATGTAATGTGTTCAATACAAATCTACAAAGTAACTACCGGTAGTAACTAAAGATTTCAAATAAATGTAGTGGAGTACAATAGCTAGACCAGAGAGGTAGTGGAGTAGAAGTAAAAGTATTGGGAAATGGAAATACTCGAGTAACGTAGGCTACAAATACCTCAAAATTGTACTTAAGTATTTGTGTGAATCTACTTATCCAGCACTGCCTTTTTATAATTATCAGTAATCTTGTCATGGATAATCACGTATTTCAGTTATGTTGTAGATTTGTATTTTTAAACTCCAATATTGTAAATTCTATGTATTCGTATTTTGTTGTTTACAAATCATGTTCTATTAATGTTTTTTATGACGTGATGTAAGCCCTTTGGGTGCCTTGCCTCCTCCTGTCCTGGCTCTTTACTTTTTATATTTTGTGTACATTTATTTTCGTATTGTTTTTACATTTGTGCTAAATGCATAAAATCTATTCTAATCACCTTGATGTACACCAGCTTGAGCAGGCACACCACCAGCAGGGACAGGGAAAACAGGAAGCACTTGTGTCGGAATTTATGGAAGGACCCGCATCGTATTTTCATTCTGCAAGGAGGGAGAGAAGAGGAAAAAAAAGTCACAGTTTAACTTGTAATATACCGCACATGTAAGTGCCATTAATGACAGTAAAGCACAACCTTGAGTGTAATATTGCGATTATACAACAGTTACCCTTAAAAAGAAACCACAATCACATCAACTCAATTTCATTATAACTGAGATATTCAATTAAGAAAACATATATTGGCCCAGGCCGTAGCGTAACGGTCTGGGCACCGGACTGGTGATCCAGTCGCGGTGTGCCGCGGGTTCGATAAAAAAGGCGTAAGCCGCAAAAAAATATCTTAAAAAAAAAAAGAAAACATATATTTTTAATGACCGATGTAGCCACTTACTACGACCGAAAATGTCCCATGAAAACGGCTAGCCTAGTCACCCAACCGGCTCCAAGAGCGGGTGGTACATATCTTTGGTCCGACGTACTAACAGTCCGACGCGCAATAGTCCGACACTCTACCCTCAACCTAACCTAACCTTACGCAGGAACGCCTACTGAGTGGCAAGAAACTATACTTTCTGGCCTTGACAGCCCATGCATCCAAACAGAAAAGTCCTACCTGATTGCATTAAACAACGTTAAACAATGTTAAACTCACTTTGCCTGTTGCTTTGCCACTCGTTGTGCCATTCACTTTACCCTCTAAGACCCAGCGTTGCTTTTTAGCAACTATTTTATTTTATTTTATTACTAAATTATTATAATTTCTTTCTGTTCTTTTTTCACCTAAACGTCATCAGTGATGTTCATTGCAATGCCATTTCAATGCCATTGGTCATGATATTTGCATATAAATACCCCCCACAGAGGCTGAAATTCACACAAATTAAAAATGTCTGGACTCTGTGTGATTTTGATTTTTTTTTAACCTAAGACTTTTGACCTTTACCCTAATAAAAGTAGGTACAATAATTGTAATATATGTTTTTGTGATCATTAGAATGTCTAGAACATGTTTTATTCATTATTGTGAAAGATATCCCCCAAATGTAAATTATTAATTTATTATATTATTATATAATTATTATATAATTATTATACATTTTCCATCAAACTTTATTTTTATTTTTATTTTTTTAACATATGTTTTAGTGTCAGTCCTAGTAGTACAAAGTAGTAGTAAGGTTGAAATCTATTTTTTGCAAGTAGAAATTAATGCGGGTGTTAGAGGGTTAATGCGCATACCCTCTATTGGTATGTCGCACTAACGTATGCCCGTATGCCGTATTTATGTTTTGATTATGAGTTCCATCATGCTCGTTTAAGCACGGCTATATGGATATTTCAACCAATCAGATTGCTTCCTCGAAACATCCTGTTGTACAATTAGTCACAAGCTCTCAAGCTCTTCTAAATACTTTCCATGCATGGGTTCAATATTTATAAAATCAAAAATAGCAGATCTGCAATTTGTGCTGCTTTTGGGTTAAACAGTTCAGGCTACGTTATAAGTTACTATCTCTCCCATTCATTTGTGAACCTTTTGTTGGTTCCAAACATTTCTACAAAGTCAACAAAACCCACTGATGCACCCACCCAGACTATGGCTGTACGCAGGCAAAATAAATCATTGTCCACAGATTGAATTCATTTTTGTTTGCATATTTACTGAACCATTAAAGTGCATTTACAAAACAAACAGTTTCAGTTCCCTGTGGCATTCTCATGGTGCCGGTAAAAAGCTTTTGTCCACCCAGGTGCATGCCGTTGCTCAATCTCCCAGGCCTATACTTAATGCTCTCTCTATCAATCAATTAGGCCTGGGGGGTGGGAGAACGTGCCCTTGGTGTCAATCAGATAATCTAATAATCCAATAATCTATCGAACTAATACCAAATAATGTAAAATAATAAATAATACAACAATCATGATAATAATAATATACAAACAAAACAATGAGGATGGCTTCTACAATGTGTATGCACACTAATTTGATTTAAAGTAGGCCTACTCCCAAAATGTCCCATCTCACAAGTTTCCAAACTCCGCCCTCGGGTATGGGCACTGATGACGCAGGCCAGCGCCCACAGCGTCCCCAGCGGGAATCAAACCCAGGACCTTCTAGCTGTGAGGCGACAGCACTACCGACTGGTGCCACCGTGCCCCCCGCTATAGTTGCAACTCTAGTCTGGCCATTATTAGCATAAAAGCTACGGAAAGATTCTGTATTTGTAAATGGAAGCATATGGCATATAGCCAATAGCTGATGCCAGAATCTTAATAATAGAAAATACAAATAAAACATAGGCCCACATTAAACTTCCCTTTTCTTTTCTTAAGTTGTCACCCCACTGTCACCCTCCTGTGACCCCTACTAGGGGTCCCAAAACATAGTTGACACCAATGATGGGCCCTATTATCCCTAAACATCTTTGCCTTTTTTTTCTTTTTTTTCTACTATTTTGAAAACATTTTGACTCCTTTAAAATGTTTTTCAAAATGGTAAAAAAGGCACTGATAAAAAAACCAGGTCCATTTCGGTATTCAACAAACAAATAGCACTTAGTGCAGTACTGCAATTCATTTGGTTGGCAACACTGCCTCACTGTCCAGCATGCAAAGTGTGCTATAATATATAGGACAACTCATTTGCCTTTTTATGACAGCAAATATTTGGATACACAGTCAAACCCTGAGTGTTATATTTAACTCTGAGGATGGATATATATATATATATATATATATATATATATATATATATATATATATATATATATCAAATGGACCCTTATGGGTCTGTAGATCTATGGAACCAAGTGGACTTTGTATTATAAGTCGTACCTAGGCTAGAACGTGGATAAATGTCTAATAGCAAGCACTCCGGTTTCACTTTCAGTAATATTTGACCAGGACTGGAGTATATAAACTTTCCATGGACTTAGTTTGTCCAGCACTACAGCGCAGTAAAAGAGACCTCTGTGTGCAACATTTGGGGGGAGAAAGGGGGCAAACAAGAAAAGAAACAAAAACTTACCTTGCACTCTAAAACTGTCTGTGGGATTCTGACAAGTGCCATCAAAAGGTTTTCCAGTCCCAACAAAGTCGCCTATAGGAACATAAAGACATGCTTTTTTTGTCTGTTTTTTGCGAGATAACAGTTAAATACCAAACTCAAATTTGTCTGATATATTTACAGATGATGTGTATCAGTAAGACTTCACTCATTCTACACATGAAAAACAAAGATTCTAAACTTCATAGGTTGTTTAAATTACAATATAATTTTGTCCTTTTAGTTTAATGACAACTTTTAGACGAAATAAAAAAGGAATCACACAAATCATGCTGAAATACAACGTGTTAGTCTTTGACTCTTTGAAGAGTATATAAAAGGTTGCGATGAAGACTTTACCAGCTTGGTGGGGAAGCTGCTGTAGTCATGAGTGTGCTGCGGGGAGGTGCGGTGCTGTCCGGTGCGGTGGTGATGCATGTGCGTGAGCCGCGCTGTGCAGTGCGCGGTGCGGTGCGGATGCTCCAGCTCCACTGTGGACGTCTGTCTGGTCAGAAGAAGAATCCTCACGCACGGAACGGATGGATCTCATGGCTGGAAACCAGTGTTGCCAGATATTGCGAGAGAAATAAGTACGCTATGGTGCCCGTGGCATGGACGGTCAATGGAAACGATGGAACCCAATATAACTCTAAATGCCAAACATTTACATCGGGCTGTTTGAAAATAGCAGATCTCAAATACATATTAATTATTTTAAAACAGGCCTAACATATTGTTTTATTTTATTTCTTTACCCTTCGTGTTAAATTGTTTAACTACTGTCGGCAATATCTTAAATTGTGCTTGCTAGACATTTCTAAACACCCCCTGCTTTTATTTATGTTTTAACCAGGCATGTAGAACTCTGGCCTTCCCTGTGATTATGAATGAAAAATGTATATTAGCCTATAACATGAAAATGTTTAAGAACCACTAGTTCAAACTTTAAACATTATAGGAAACAAGGCAACTACACTTTATAAACTGAAATACACACCCCGTCCCCGTCCCAATTCTCCCAAATGTAGGCTACCCATTCTACATAGTTACTGTGAATAACTCAATCAATCAATCAATCATTCAATCAGTCATTAAGACATGTGAATCCCTTGACTCCTTCAAAACCGCTCTCAAAGGGTACCTATATGGCTGCAATTCGAAACTGGCCTCTGTAAAATCTGAATCCCCCCCCCCCCCCATTTCCCCTCACTGTATAATGTATATTTTCCCTTTTTTGCTTCCTATATGATAAATTCATGTTCTGTTCTTTAGCTACATAGAAATGTCTATTTGTATGTCCCTAAATGTTTGTATGTCTCTAAATGTTTTGATGAATTGAACAATGTGGACCCTGTTGTAAACAAGTGTAATGCTTAATTGGGTCGTCCACTCACAGTTAACAGTCTTTGTATTGAGTTTGTGCTTAAAATGTACTGTAAATTCTACAAACTGTTAATACATATTTCAATCAATCAATCAATCACTGAAAAACGAGCCCAAAGGCGCTTACACTAAGCGGACATGGCAACACTGATGGAAACGCACACTCCGTTTTTCCTCCGCCCACTTCACCCGCAGTTACACACATAATTGTTTCCCTTTGGAATATCGTGTGTGCATTTGCTGCTGTCGGTACCAGATGCATGCCACTGTTGCCAGTACTTTCTGGGATGAAAAGATAAATTATTTCCTTGTTTTCTTTCTTCATAGATTTTTTCTATACTTTTTTTTAATATTTTCTTTGAAAACCTATTCCACTGTTATCAGTGAAAAGCATGGGGAAACTATGCTTTTCTTAGTAGTCTGAAACCCCCGGACCACTGGTTGAGAACCACTCACCCCATTATAAGGAAGATTTCTAATTTGAAGTAAAAAAAAAAAAAAAAAAAAAAAATACATTTTTCAAGATCTTTCCAAATGGATTTTTTTTAAACTAGCAGAGATCCACATAACGTTCACAGCTGTTGTGAATGTGTGCTTGTAGATGGGACTATTTTTAATTGACTACACTCACTACAGTAACTATAAATTGTTACTCATTTTGCTGGGAACCACCTGAAGGGGAACCCTTTCGAGGACACCCAGGGGGTCCACAGACAGACCCCCACTTTGAGAGCCACTGGTCACACAAGTCTTTTCCTTTTTCATTTCAATATTTCTTTATAATTAGGCTGCATGTGCATTATCAAAAGTACTTTAATGGCAAATTATCAATATACCTCTGATGTATCTCTACTTGTTGATATAGGATGTGAGTCATAATATAATGTGACGATAAGGATAAATCATGAAATCTGATCTCGTTTTCCCATACTTTTCAGTTTTCACTGAAACAAAAGTTCAGCACTGAGCAACAGCGACCTCTGCCCTCACATATTTCAATGGGTGACCAATTTCGTTGTAACTTAATTTGCTGGACCCTCTCCTGTGTGCTCTGGGTGAGCGGAAAGGTCTGAAATGTATTTATTTTCATCGTGAGGAGTTTTAGTAGGTACTAATCATTGAGCTACAACACATTCATTATAACAACGGAAATTCTGCCAGTAGTTTTTGATTGATTGATTGACAAATGTATTAACAGTTTGCAGAATTACAGTACATTTCAAGCACAACTCAATACAAAGACTGTTAACTGTGAGTGACCCAATAAAGCATTACACTTGTTTACCTTGTTCAATTCATCAAAACATTTAGAGACGTACAAATAGACACTTCTATATAGCCAAAGAACAGTAGGCTATGCAAAGTGTGGTTGGTGTGTGGGTGGCTACTTAATATAGTGCTTTAAGTGTCAATTTAACTCTGAGGATGTACATAGGGAATCAATAGACCCTTATGAGTCTGTAGATAAATGTAACCAAATGGACTAGATAGCTGTGGAAATAAGGTCTATCTCATCATACAAGGAGTTTGTTAGTAGTAGTAAGTATAGCGTTACTAATCATTAGGCTAGATCACATTCATTATAACAATGGAGAAGTTAATGAAATTATTTTTATTTTTAACAACTTCTTTTTAAACAATTTCTTTTAAAATAAATAATAGAAAACAACAATTCAAACCTGTAAAAACATAACACCCCAAACAAAAACATAAAAGGGGCATTTCTTACTATATTAATTAAAGCTAACTTGTGCAACAGCAGTGCTTTAACTTAAAACATACAACAAACCTTTTTCCCCCTTCCCCCTGACCTAAAGCTTGCACCCAAAGCCCATCTATACGATATCACAGCCACGTGTTGTGGGCTTATAATAGATCGGCTATTTTGTGGTCTGCGACATATAGGCATCGATCGGACAGAAACAAACAAGTACAGTACAGGGCCCAGAGCTGAATACCAAATGACTCGCCCCTTTACCAACTCGCCCCGGGCGTACAGCCGGCAGAATTGCGCGGCCTTGTATTCCCAAAGTAACCTAAATTAATTATGCTTAAACATTTAATCCTAACCTTATTCCTAACCTTAACCTGCCTAAACCTAACGCTATACCTAAACTTAACCCCAGTAAAACCTAACGCAAAACTTATTTCTAAACTTATTCTCAGTAAAACAAAATATAGAATATAAGAACCGCCGGACCGAGCGGTCGGAGTGAGGTTGGCGTAAAAATCGAGGGGCGAGATGGTTTAGGGGCGACCCAGAGCTTTGCTATATTATAAGCATGGCCAACAACATGCAACAGGAACAGGCTAAGGAACGGAGAAATCCTCCCAGGTCCCCCAGAGCTTTGTGTGGACTACAACATGCAACAGGAACAGGCTAAGGAACGATGAAGTCCTCCCAGGTCCCCCAGTCGTCACTGTTAAGAAGCTTCTCCCAGTAGCGGTCCATGATGTGGTTGGGCACCCACTCGTCGTCCTGGATCAGGCGGACGTGGGTGACTTTCATCAGAGGGTTCAGAGGGTGCCTTGGATCGTAGTAGGACACTGTGGGGACATAACAACATATAGGCTTTTAACCATAGGCGGATGTGGGTGATGTTCATCAGAAGGTTCAGAGGGTGCCTTGGATCGTAGTAGGACACTGTGGGGAGTGGGGACTAGCCCTGGTCCAGTGCGTCAGCAAGTCTCTCACTGACGCCCTGTCGGACACCCATCCACTGCTCTGTAGCAATTTTCCTACTGCCGTGCGAGGCTTTGGAATTCCCCGAAAATAAACAAAACGACGTAACTGCTCACCGAAACAAAGCCTGCTAGACCTTGTTAAAAGGCTATTCTCAAAGCTGGGAAGTGTCTCAGGTCCCCAGCTTCTCTCTAAAATGCACTTTGTGCCATTTTTATAAAGCAATGTTGGACAGAGTAACTTCTTCTACTATGGCATTTCCGGGTTGTGACTGCGCCGATCCACTTGGATGCATTTTATTTCATGACAAAAATAATTTGTAGAGCTTCTCAAACCTTGCCTGTGTTTAAATTACGTCTGAAAACTCACTTGTAGGGGAGAGCCGCCAAGGTTGTAACACTTTGCACGTTTCATTTTTTTACTCAGAGATCCGTTTATCTACACATGTAATATTTTCAGGCAACGGACCTACACATGTCTGCTACCATAAACCACTTCAAGTTTTTAAATTGATAAAACAGGTCGGGAGTTATTAAACCGAACGTGGACGCTGTTACAGTGTTACATTTGCTGCGCATATCGGATTAATTGTAACGGCATGCGTGATAAATGTAACAACGCAAAAAAACACCATTAAACATCGTTTTCAGCTTAAAGCAATTATATTTCATTGAAGCAACTCCTTAACATTGTTTTCATACCATGGATGTGATAAGAAAATGTATCAAACATAAGGGAAATATTAAATAGTAGCCTACCGGGTGTACCAGTTTGGGCATTTGAGTCAGTTCAATGGGAAAATACATTGATTAAACAAACGTTTGATTGATTGAGTTGTACAATGTTATACAACCCTAAACTAATTTAGAATACACTCTGTAATGAAAGACAGCTGACTGAACATATAATATTGGCCAATATGTCAAATATTTGTATATAATGGTATTGAATGGTATGGCGTGTGCTACAATTGGCCCACTTTTGCAAGTTGTTCTTTGGCATGTGGATTTTTATTCACCTACATTGTAGCCCACATACAGTATACTCCAGGTGTAAAATGTTAAGCTTTTTGAGAAAAGTCAGTTTTTCGCCAATAACTCCCCGTAGGATGACGCCCGGTAAACACTTCAGACTTCCTGGGCACGTAGAGTACGTTGCTGTACACATACTGACGCGATGGCGTCATGATGGCGTTGACCAATCAAGAGATAACGTTCATGTTACAACCATGACGCGTTACAACCGTGGCGGAACATACTGATTAAGAGTTGCTACATCCACTGCATTATGTCCTTATGTTGCCCTGTTTGTATGTATCCGTATTGTTGTTGTTTTTTTTCTTACTTTAAATGCTTAGTATGAGGTATAAAATACAGCAGCCTTGTGTTTTTCAGGACCTTTCACTGCTTCGTCTCAACCATTACTCAATGGCTCTGGTCTCAGCCACCGCGGTGGATATTTTGACATTCCGTTTTCTTTTATGTTGCCACTGAATTCGTCTATTTGAGTGTGTGTGTGTGTGTGTGTGTGTGTGTGTGTGTGTGTGACTATTTAATAGACTATTTAATAATGTGAGAGACAAAAAAGGTACTAAAATACCCGCATTAGAATGAAGACAACTATAGCTTTCTAACATTCTAGCTGCATTTTACTGTGGGATGGGGAGAGTGGAGAACGGGGGGCATCTATGAAACAATTCAAGGCCACCATGTATGTTCGGGACAGGATTATAGGCTGATTCAGGGCACATGTATTTTGGTGTGGATTTCTCCTTTAAAGCACGGGACAGTATTGTCACAGCTCCCGTCGTTGTGGAGAAATAACTCCCGGCAGGATGATTAAACCCAGAGGTGAGGCAGAGGTGTTTCATCGTTCTGAAGGGATGGATGAGCGTGCTGGGGTGGCCGCCATGCCGCTAGTACCTTTAGTCCGCTGTTGTTGCGTTCACACGGGCAGATGAAACGATGGCAGTCTACTGTTCTTTGCAGCTATGACGCGTGAAGCTGCCGCAAATTAATATGCTGTGATGCGTTTTCGCATCGTTTAATTTTGCCCATCTGAACGCACCAAAAGACTTTGGTTCTCAAAGTGACGTCCGTGATGGTCAATTAGTTAAAAACAGCATCACAACAATTTGAACCACTTTATCCATATTTTATATGTTGGCTATTCAAAAATAGCAGATCTACAAGCTCACAGTGAATCACTTTGTGCCGCGCCGCGAACGTGTGCGTCTTTGAAAAACCTTGGAATCTTTTGAATAATAGACGGTATGCACATGCATAAAGTGAGTGGAAAATCGAGTTGCAAAGTGAGTTTAACGTTGTTTAATGATAGGACTTTTCTGTTTGGATGTATGGGCTGTCAAGGCCAGAAAGTAGTTTTTTGTCACCCAGTAGGCGTTCCCGCAAAACTTCCGGCCAGGTATAATGATAATGTCAGATGACACGTACATACCCTCCATTTGGAATGTATTTTTTGTTTGTTTTTAAACATAAATTCAAACGTTTTCAGATGGGGGTCCGCGGCCAAATATAGATATATCAATTTGGTTGGTCCTCGACATGAAAAGGTTTGAGAATAACTGCGCTACGAATGCCTTTATTTGGAGGACAGTCCTTGGACCCATTCACCTCTAGGCTTTACATCACAGATTGTTTCTAGCTTCTTGCATCACAACCTGTTCACAACACCACTCTATGTGGGCAGATGTACGCTGTAGTGTACTGTACTGTGTACTATACTGGGGAAGGACAATGAATTATTCAAGTGCATGAAAGCCACGCTCCAGCGCACACACAAGCTGTCCTCTGTGCTAATTTAAGAACATCGTTCCTAAATGTGTTGACGGACACAGCATGATGGAGGTCTTCACGGGTCTGACCCGAACTCAAAAATACCCGACGGTACAGGAGACCCGTGCGGGTTGGGGTCCATACTGTATGTTTTATCATGGTGGTCACTCAGGTTGGCTCAGATTCTTCTACCTCGGGTCCCACACTAGGTCTGGTTATTGTTATCTGTAAATACCCGAGTGGATCCAAGAAGACCCTGATCAAAGACAAAAGACCAGATGGAGGGATTACATCTCCACACTGGCCTTGGAACGCCTCGGGATCCCCCAGGAGGATGTTACTATAATATTGAGACCAGATGGAGGGATTACATCTCCACACTGGCCTTGGAGGGCCTCGGGATCCCCCAGGAGGATGTTACTATAATATTGGAACGCCTCGCGATCCCCCAGGAGGATGTTACTATAATATAATATTATAATATAATATTAGACCAGATGGAGGGATTACATCTCCACACTGGCCTTGGAGGGCCTCGGGATCCCCCAGGAGGATGTTACTATAATATTGGAACGCCTCGGGATCCCCCAGGAGGATGTTACTATAATATCGGAACGCCTCGGGATCCCCCAGGAGGATGTTACTATAATATCGGAACGCCTCGGGATCCCCCAGGAGGATGTTACTATAATATCGGAACGCCTCGGGATCCCCCAGGAGGATGTTACTATAATATCGGAACGCCTCGGGATCCCCCAGGAGGATGTTACTATAATATCGGAACACCTCGGGATCCCCCAGGAGGATGTTACTATAATATTGGAACGCCTCGGGATCCCCCAGGAGGATGTTACTATAATATCGGAACGCCTCGGGATCCCCCAGGAGGATGTTACTATAATATTGGAACACCTCGGGATCCCCCAGGAGGATGTTACTATAATATTGGAACGCCATGGGATTCCCCAGGAGGATGTTACTATAATATTGCTCTCTGGTGAAGCTGTTGCCCCCGCGACCGACTACGGATAAAGCAGTTGAAGATGGATTTATGGATGGATAGTTCATATTTGTGTAGTAGTTCATGGAGACTTTTAATATACTTGTGGATATCTATGCATTTATTGTGCTCTATTTATTGAATGCTTTGATTTATAATACGGGTCTGAATGGTATAGTCAAAGGCTGGCTCCTCCAGCTGAGCATAAAAAGGCAGAGCTACATATCGTTGCTGTCGGGAGGAAACCCCTAACTCAATTTTTGAGGTTTCAATTTTTTTTCCTGAAAAATGAACATTTTGGAGTTAGGTGGTTTCTTCCTGACAGCAGAGATATGATGTGCTTGTCCTGTTTTGTATGTTCAATGGTGAATGCATACACCTTTTGGTTGCAACCTACGATTTGGCTCTGTACCGATTCCAGCCATAAAGACTGTCATCCTAACAGATCCATCATTTAAAAAATGAGTCAGAACTAATTGGATCTTGGATCGGGTTGAATTTACAAATTTGCAAAATTCAAAAGCTTTGAATGGGGGGGAGATGCTGCACATCCACTTTAGAGTCTGTGCTGGTCCCTGCTACATCTTTCTCCCAGCTAGGGGTCCTTGCAAAATGTCTGTTGGTGACCAATGGTTTAGGTGGAAGCATTTGAAAACTGCGTACACCAATTAGGGTTCAGCTCGGTCATTTTGGATCCGTGAAGAGTGCCAACACACAAGACCTGACCAAAAATCTGCATTAAAGACATACAGTACTTCGTTTAATGCTGGACGGCTGGGCAGGCTGCTGGGGACGCGGGACGTGTGGCGTGGGATCCTCGTGGGCCGTTGGATTTTCAGATGGAACGGCTGTTGGCAGTGGTGGAAAGTAACAGTAGTTATTTACTCGAGTATGCCCCAGTACATTTACTCAAAGGGGAATACCACTCATTTTCAACATTGAACTATGTCATGAATATACCTCCAGTTCTAGGCTAAACGGATGTATTTTTTTGTATATATTTCCACACAACAATAACAATATTTCCACAGTTATATTAATGACAGTTCAATGTTGAAAATGAGTGGTATTCCCCTTTAAGTACAATTCAGATTATTATTATTATTATTATTATTATTTTACTTTACTTTACTGGAGTATTTCCAATTTCCAATACTTTTAATTTTACTTCACTACATCTCAGAGGAAAATATTGTACTTTTTACTCCACTACAATTATTTGAAAACTTTAGATTTTTGATTATTATTATTATTACCCACTTAAGCCCTATATATTCCTTTGCTATTTGAAAAACAGCCGATCTGCAAGCTCAAAACATGTTGTTGTGCGACGGGTTGTTGTGAGCTTGTGAAACTGTAATAAACAATAATAGAAAACGAGCGGAATTGGACATTCCTTTTGGTACTTTAAGTACAGTTTGATGCCAATGCATTCGTACGTTTACTCAAGTGCATTTTGAAAAACAGACTTTTACTCGTAAAACAGAGAATTTCTACAGTGTTGTATTGATACTTTTAATTAAGCAATTAATAAAAGTGCTTTTTTTCCACCTCTGGCTGTTGTATCTTGGGCACAGTCGCGTGGTCCTGGTTCAGGTGGATTTGGGGGACAGACGTGTTGTTCCGGTGGATTTGGGGGACAGACGTGTTGTTCCGGTGGATTTGGGGGACAGACGTGTTGTTCCGGTGGATTTGGGGGACAGACCTGTTGTTCCGGTGGATTTGGGGGACAGACGTGTTGTTCCGGTGGATTTGGGGGCCAGGTGCGTGGTTCTTGGGGACAGTCGCGGGGCGTTGGAGATGCTGTGCTGACCACAGACGGCGGTTGTTGTTCAGCAGCCTGCCAAAACAATGAAAAAAGCAAGTATTGGCGTCAAAAATAAACTTAAATGCCTACTCGGCCCATAATCACAATCATATTGGTTAGTAATGCATTAATGTATTAATCGCTTTAATGTTGCAGTTATAGCTCTTATGTGGTTCTGTGTAGCTCAACCGATATTATATTATCAGTTTTAATGAGCTGTGAAATAAACAAATGTATAATGACGTAAAAAGTACAAGTTTAAAACATATTGAAGTAGTGATTAAAATATCAAAGTAGTGAAAAGCGCACGCATGCACGCACGCACACAACCATGCGCGTGCACGTCTTGGAACTGACACACCGGGCTGTGGGAGTTGCCTCTCTGGCACTTAGCTATTTTTAATTTTCTCAATGAGACGGAGAGCAGGGTGTATTTGGGGGGGGGGGGGGGTGTTGCAGAGCTCTGCAGTGCACGCTCAATAATTTATAGAGCTACTGTACGTTGAGCCTCGTCTCCCGCCTGCTGGCAACAGTCTCTACATCAGTGGTTCCCAAAGTGGGGTCCGGTGACCCCCAGGGGTCCTTGAGGGAGTTCCAGGGGGTCCCGAGCTAAATGATACTTAGGAACCAAATGGACCCTTATGTGTCTGTAACTCAGAGACCCTAACGGGTCCATTTGGTTCCATTTGTACACTCTCAGAGTTAAATTAACATTGATTTTACAATATAAATTGAGGGTCCCAGAGATAGAAATGCCATTAAATGGGGGTCCGTAGACTAATGCATGTCAAACTGGGGGTTCTTGAAATTAAACGGGTTGAGAATCACTGCTAGAGCCGTAAAGATCTTCTCTTATGGGGGTCCCTGGCATATCTTTTCAAATGGGGGTCCGCGGGCTAATTAGTGTAAATGTGGGGGTCCTTGACGTGAAAAGGTTTGGGAACCACTGCTCTACATCACCACGAAATGTATAGCCCACCGTGACAAAATGTTTGCTGTTCGGTATAGTGCACTGGTTCCCAAACAGTGGGCCTGACTCTGGACCCAGTTGTCGGTCGCGGACATAATATTTTTTTAAAGATTTTTTTTGTGGCTTTTCTGCCTTTTATTGATGAGTTTCTAGTGAAGATTGACAGGAAAGAGGGCGAGAGAGAAGGGGAGAGACATGCAGCAACGGTCATCATGAACGGGACTTGAACACGTGGCGCTGTCAGGCCTGAGCCTTATATATGGCATGCGACCTGGACCACTAGGCCAGCGGGCGCCCCGACATCATTTTTATAGGTCTTTTTATATTTTGTTTCCTATATTTTGTATATTATTTCAAAACATACAAAATACATTCCCAAAAAAGACATTTTCACAAGTTAAAAACAATGAATTTCTTTCAGAAATGTCATGAAGAAATGCTGTAATGCAAAAACAAAACAACTAGTGTGGGTTGCCAGATGACGGCTGGTAATGGTCAATTTGCGGTTGCAACACAGCCAATAGGTTGATGACAAAGGGCTTCTTAGCCACTTTGAACCCTAGAGCCGTGAACCTATTCTGGCGCCAACATTCAGCAAAAATAGCAGATAGATTTGGTGCAAAAGGAAAAAGAAAGGGGACCAATAGGATTCGGTAAACATAGTATACCGTACATAGTATACAGTACATTACATACATACGACATACATTTTAGTCAACTAAAATCTGTGATAAAAATGTGATTTTATTCAAAAGACTATGACTAAACTAAATCTAGATGTTGAAGTCAAAAGGAACAGGACCCATGTCTCACCTTGGGGAGCTGCTGGACATGGCTGTCCACAGGCGGCGGGACCAGTTGCTTTTGTTTGAGGATGAGCCGGAAGAGCTCGTCGGGCATGCCGGCCAAAGCGTGTCCTGCAGAAGATCCCACTACGAAAGATCCGCCACGGCCAGACGCACTTCCTTGGACGCCGGCGGTGGATTTTGACTTCTTCTTTTGGGGGACACGGAAATATGGCTCGCTGTTGTTTTGAAGGGCAGAGGGGGCAGTGATTTGTGCTGCAGGCGAGGGTGTGCATGGACGCTGAACCTGGGAGGTTGTTATAATTGCAGGCGAGGGTGTGCATGGACGCTGAACCTGGGAGGTTGTTATAATTGCAGGCGAGGGTGTGCATGGACGCTGAACCTGGGCGGTTGTTATAATTGCAGGCGAGGGTGTAGCAGAGAGAGGTTGAACCGGGGCCCTTGGGGTGACACCGGGCGTGGACAGTGGAGTGGACAGTGACTTAAATGAGACCACCACCACCTTTAGAAGGGCAGAGGCGGCGCGTGCAGGCGAGGCCGTACGGGGAGGCTGAAACGGCACGGCCCTTACGGCCTGAGGTGCACAGGATGACGACGAGACGGAACGTGCGGAGATTAACGGGCGTGGCGTAACCACAGGCAACAGAGTCGAGTTGGTCTGAAGCGTGTCTGACGTGGTCTTGGATGGAGTGGAGACTAGTGACCCGGATGTGACCGCGGGTTCCTCACTCACAGGTAACTCCGTCTGGCTGGGATTCAGACTTCCACTGCTCCAAGCGCCGCCGTGCCTCTCCCTCTCCTGTGAGGGAGAGGGGCTGGAGCAGGGAGAGGGGCTGGAAGAGGGAGGGGGGCTGGAAGAGGGAGGGGGGCTGGAGCAGGGAGGGGGGCTGGAAGAGGGAGGGGGGCTGGAGCAGGGAGGGGGGCTGGAGGAGGGAGGGGGGCTGGAGGAGGGGGCGTTCAGCTGCTGTCTGCCCGTCATGGAGCCGGACGTCACCGTGTTTCCTGATGGAGAGAAAGTGCCACCACGGCATGGTGTCTCACTCTTATCTGCGGTGCCGTGGCCAGAGGCACTTCCCGGTGCGACAACGCTCACATCTATTTTCACAGGCGTTGGAAACTTCCCCTGTTGGAGTGGTGCTAAAGTGGGGGGAGGCGGCGGCGGCACAGGAAACGACCGGGAGTTCTGAAGGGCAGAGGCCGCGGCGTGTGCAGGCGAGAGAGGCCGAGCCTGCTGGGCTTTTCTGACCGGGGGAGGGGCGGCGGACAACAATGAGACAGGACCCGCGGTGATTAGCGGTGTCGAGTCCGCGGCGCTGCCAGCTGTGGAGGTGGAGGGAGCGTGTGCCTGCTGTATGCCCGCTGTGGAGGTGGGGGGAGCGTGTGTCCGCTGCATGCCCGCTGTGGAGGGTGTGGGAGCGTGTGCCCACTGTATGCCCACTGTGGGGGTGGAGGGTGTGGGAGCATGTGCCCACTGTATGCCCACTGTGGGGGTGGAGGGTGTGGGAGCGTGTGCCCACTGTATGCCCACTGTGGGGGTGGAGGTGGTGGGAGCGTGCGCCCGCATGCCCGCTGTGGGGGTGGTGGGTGCGTTCGCGACCTTCCACACCACGAGCCGTACCCTCAGGTTGTTCCGCTTCTTGATGGCGTGGGACAGCCTCCTCTGCGTCGACGCCAGGGACTCGAGCTGGAGCCTCAGCTGGCCCCGCTGAAAGGAGTCCCGCACGATCCTGCCCAGAGACAAACGAATGACTGACCTGTACACTGGCTGCACCAATACAACAATTCTATTTAGGAGAGGAGGGGTGGGGGCATCTTTACACACAGCTGAATCTGGGAGTGTTGATTTAAAGTTTAAATGCGTATTGTTGAAAGGTTTAAAGCTCTATATTCTGATAGTACGTAATTGTTGCTATATAGAGCAATGTTTTCCAGTCCATGGACCCCTTAACTGAGTGAGAGATGAAGCAGGGACCCCCGCTGCATAATTGGATTCAGGTTACTGTTGAAACGACTTGAAACCCTCAATACTTAAATACGTAAACTTGACCTTTGGCTCAGTGACATTAGGGTCTGCTCTTTTTTTTCCCTTGTTCCGTCAAACCTCTCCGAAAAAGCCAATCTAAATTACAAGCTCACGACGCGTTGTAGATCTGCTATTTTCTGCTAATGTCCCCCCCCCCCAGAAAATGTATGCGAGGGTTCAAGTGGTTAATACCACTCAGGAAGACTAGCTGGTTGCTATCGCACCAGCTAATGGGGATCCTAAATAAAAAATCAAATCAAAAAAATAATAATAATAAAGTTCCTATGACACAAAGATGACTCCCCCCTGCTGTATCTCGGAGGACCCCCGCCAGTTTGTTCATCAACAGGAGTCTCCCCAGCTCTCTGCAGCAAACACTGATGAGAACCACTGTCATTGTGTAGGACGGACTGACCCGTGCATGTACTCGATGTTGTCCTTCTTGCTGCGCTGTTTGGTCAACATCTCACGCAGCACCTCGCGGCTCTGTCCGAGTGCCGCTTCAAAGCGACCTATAGGAAACACGACGACAGTTCTTCAACACGCTATCCGGGGGAAAGCATCCGTGTCATTATTCTATATATAGCAACATAGGTTTTTCAGAAAACTCTTAAAGGACCACTTCACCACTTTTCAACCTATCTTCATATAATACGGTAGGTCCTCACTAATAATCATGAAAGAAATGGTGCAATTTTTTTCTACTCGGTCTGTGTCTCATAGTAGGGCTGTGGGCAGTTCAGAAACCGTCTTCCAGTGACATCATCGATGGGGAATACAAGCTAATAGAAACGGCAGGCTTTCTAGTCCTGAAAAGTTGCAATGCGAAAATGGAAGCCATTGTTCTCACGATAATGAAAATCGAAATATTTGTTTAAAAAAATAATCTGCCTAATGATGATGTCTGGAAGACGGTTTCTAAACTGCCCACAGCCGTCCAATGAGACACAGACTGAGTAGAAAAGAATCGTGCCATTTCTTTCATGATTATTAGTGAGGACCTATTATATGAAGATAGGTTGAAAAGTGGTGAAGTGGTCCTTTAAGAATTAGAACATCGGTTTAGAACAGTGTTTTAAAAAAATAGCAGATACACAAGCTTATACTGTATACGTATGTTGCTCATACAGCAAGCTTATACATCTGCTATTTTGGAGCATTTTTGAAAGTGTGAGAACCCCTTAGACTAGGGCATTTGTAGAATGGGCCTTAATCGTTGCAAGTCAAGTAAGACAAACAGTGAAAAGCAGCACCTGCGTCCTGGGACCCCGTCAGCTTCCAGGATGCCATGGCTTCCTGCTTCCTCTCCACCTCCGCCAGATCCGTGACCATGGCTTCATGTTGACTCTGATCAACGTAGAAACAGTACAGTAAGTTTTTACTTCAGTAAAAGTATCAATATACTGCCATACTACTCCGTTAAGTGCCAAAAGTACTCATTATGCAGTTTTCAAATGTGTAGAAATCTTTTTGAAAATAGCAGGGCCAAAATGTATATACGGCTGAAGTGGTAATAATACAAATCTACAAAGTAACTACTAGTTTTCAAATAATTATAGTGGAGTAAAACAAAAAAAAATTGCCTCTGAAATGTAGTGGAGTAGAAGTAAAAGTACTGCAAAATTGCAATTATTCCAGTAAAGTAAAAGTACCTCAAAATTGTACTGAAGTACAGTACTTAAGTAAATGTACTGTAATAGTAGTTACTTTCCACCACTGCATAGCAACGTACAGTAACATTACATACAGTACAGAGCTGTGACCAACGTACAGTAACATTATTACATACAGTACAGAGCTGTGACCATGGATTCATGCTGATTCTAATCAACACAGCAACGTTCAGTATCATTTTTATACACAGGTTTCTTGTTTACCAACATTAGTGGATGCAGTGCTGGTGAACCAAGTACTCAGACTAGTACTTGAGTCAATAGATACTCTAAGTACTGCAGTAGATAGATACTGTAGATATATTGTGTACTAGAAACAGTTTATTTTATTATTATTTTTATTATACACAAACAAAACATTCTGCCTTTTTTCCCCACGCTTTGCATAAAAAGTCTGCTAAAGCAAAAATTCCTTTCCTAAAGCAAAATTCCAGTTTTTCATAGTCCTCTAACCAGTCCTCTAACGCAGTACTTGCGTTTAAGTTTCGGTGCCGGGAGGGTAATGCAGTAGAGATAATGTTTTACTTAAGTATACAGTACTGCACACACATGTTGAGTGCTGGCAACATGTTTTCTTGAGTAGGCCTACAGTACTACACACACACACACACACACACACACACACACACACACACACACACACGTTTCTGGCATCTATGCCTTAGATCCATGTCATCCTTCTGTTGCTTCAGAAGGACATTCACATATTGATTAAACGTGTTTATGCTTCTAAATTGACTGTGCCTGTAGGGACATAATGCCCTTCTTTCTTCTGTTGTTTAACCCATTTTGACCTGGGAACAATTCTATAAATGTCTTCTAAATCCTGACAGTTTTCTGAAAAAGCTATGTTGTGTCAGTCGTTCTTTGATTTTTTTTAAATAGCAGACCTACAAGCTCGTAGCTATGAGCTTGTAGATCTGCTATTTTTACACCAAAAGGGGTTCCTGCCCAAAATGGGGTAACAGCTGATGGTGTGGTGGTGGTTGGTAGCTGGGTGGTGATCTGTGTATGAATGTATGATGTACTTTATATACTTGTATTGTATGTGTTGTATTATATTGTATGTACGTTGTTCATGTTTCTATGGGACCCCCTCGTAAATGACATGCTATCCCTTCAATACAAATCAGACCCGTCTGAAGTGAGTACTGGTACCAGTATGGTACTGTACTGTACTGTACTGTACTGTACTGTACTGTACTGTACTGTACTGTACTGTACTGTACTGTACTGTACTGTACTGTACTGTACTGTACTGTACTGTACTGTACACAGGGACAGACCCAGAGACAGACCCAGGGACACAGCCACACACATAGCTGTCTATAGGAGTGGTTCCACCACTACAAAAATCTGAAAATTGCACTGGCATGCTAATAGTATATAATATATTGCCTCCAGTGTTGATTTTGTCGACTAAAACTAAGCTTCCAGACTACTTTTACTGACGAAAACTAAATAAAAACGGAATAGAAACTAAGCTATGATGATTAAAACAAGACAACTGACAATTTCATCAACAAAAAATATACAGAGTAGAATATCCACATATAAATAGAAGACAAGTATGTTTGGTTGCGGTCAGGCGTTAGCAAAATAGCAGATCTACAAACTCACAACGCGTCGAACTGCAACGTGTTATGAGCTTGTAGATCGGCTATTTTCAGCATCCAAACAAGTGTAAAGTCAGCCATCACGACGCCATCACGGCCCGCCAAAATATTATTTTGTCGACTAAGATCGACTAAAATCTTATATAATATGACTAAAACTAAATGGAATTTAATTCTAAAGACTATATGACTAAAACGAAAGAAAAATTAAAATGAGCTGACAAAGTCAACACAGCTTGCCTCGGCTGCTTTCATCACGTCGTCACTGTGATCGTCGGGGAAGAAGACCCAGCCGTGCTCCCGACAGCAGGAACAAGACCGCGGTATCTTCTTCCTGTTCAGCGTCCCCGTGACCTGGCCACTTCCTGTCGAGGACGTATGACCTAGAAAAAAAACCCGCGTTGATTCACACCACGGCGCTGGCAATAATTATGACCACACTCTCCACCTACAACTAAGTACTTGTCTACCCCCTTGTTCCTTAGAACAGTGGTTCCCAAAGTGCGGTCCGGGGACCCCCGGGAGTCCTTGAGGGAGTTCCAGGGGGTCCCCAGCTAAATGATAGTTTGGAACCAAATGGACCCTTATGGTTGTGTAACTCTGAGAGTGTACAAATGGAAACACGGGTCCATTTGGTTCCATTTGTACACTCTCAGAGTTAAATCAACATTGATTTTACAATATAAATTGGGGGTCCCAGAGATAGGAAATGCCATTAAACGGGGGTCCGTAGACTAATCCATGTCAAACTGGGGGGTCCTTGTAGGTCTGCTATTTTAGAAAAATCGTGAAAATGCGGCACAAATCTTCAACATATTCTTTCAGAAGACTTTTTTTTGTTGACGTCAGGCCTAAATGGGTTTCAAGATCTGGAGAGACGAGGAGACCCCTGTTACTGAACAAACAAGCACTATCAACAACTATCAGAATATATCAAGCTTCGACATTTTGTTTTGTACCTTGCGGCGCAGATTTTTGGACGACGGACAACAGCAGTTTGACCCTGCCATCCTGTGCCAGGTCCAGGGCGCTCTCTCCTCGTCCGTTCTTCTCCCCGTGGTCTGCGCCGTGCAACAGGAGCAGTCGCACCACCTGAGAGTTACAGACGACAAGCCAGAGATTGTCTCATCCTTTTCTCTATACCAGCCATGGCCCACTTAAAGATCTCAACATCCTGGCTGCCGTGTTAAGTGGTCAGATGGGTGGGCCACATGTATGTATTAAATGCACGCACATTTTGTGTTCCGTCTTTGATCAATGGCAATAACACGTTATTCCTATTTATCGTGATTATGTATTATGTATTCTGTGGCTTTTTGTGTTTACTTTTTACAGGTTATTACAGACAAGCAGTTCAGTCAAAACAGTTCAGTTTTTTGTACCCCGTCCCCCTCCCCCCGCCCGGAAACAGAAAACATAGATGCAAAGATAGAGTATATATACACAGAATGGATATAGAAAATAAGATAGCACACAAATACACAGAGGACAAAAAAAAGGTAAAAAAACGTATGTGGCTTTTTACGCCTTTTTCTCCCTAATTTAGTCGTTATGCCAAACCTTTTCAAGGTTTTAACCCTCTAAGACCCAGCGTTGCTTTATAGCAACAACAACTTATATTTGAATTAATTACTTAATTATTATTACTAGTCCTTACCCGTTGTGAGATATTTGCCCCCCCCCCCCCTTGTGGCCGTGAAGGGTACTGCGCCCGGGTGCGTTTGTAATTGACTAATACATTAATTAATAATCATTAATGCGCCCTCCATATGCATATGGCCAATGCCTGTGTGAAAAGTGGGAGTGATTGGTGCAGGCATTATTATTATTTTCTGTTATTTTTTAAACGTCATCAGTGATGTTCATTGAAATGCCATTGCAATGCCATTGGTCATGATATTTGCATTAGTCCTAGTCCTAGTAGTACAAAGTAGTAGTAAGGTTGAAATCTATTTTTTGCAAGTAGAAATTAATGCGGGTCTTACAGGGTTAAAGAACATATATATATATAGTTTTTAATAACAATGTTTGCGAACGCAGTGAGCCACTTACTATGACAGCAAGGGCTGAATGTCTGTGTGTGTGTGTGTGTGTCACGCTGTTACACCACCCGCCCGCCACCAGAGGGCGCAGCTGTAGCACACACACACACACACACAGGGCGCAGCTGTAGCACACACACACACACACACACACACACACACACACACACACACACAACCACACACACACGAGCTGCGTTCGCTTCCCGCGTTTGCGCGTCTTACTTGTATATTATCTTTAAAATATTAGTGTTTTGCGGATTATTTTGGGGGCAATAGAGGGTATGCACGTGACATCATACTACTTTCTGGCCTTGACAGCCCATAACATCCAAACAGAAAATGTCCTATCTGGTTGCATTAAACAACGTTAAACAATGTTAAACTCGCTTTGCCACTTGATTGCCACCACTCACTTTATTCATGCGCATACCCTGTTGTCCCCGGTCCACAGGTTGAGAACCCCTGCTTTAAGCTAATCAGTGTGTTTGTGTGTAGAGCACCTTGTAGTGTCCTGAGCTGGCAGAGTCATGCAGGGGTGTGACTCCGTCCATGCTTCTAGCATTCACATCAGCTCCAGCCTGGAGAAGCTCCTCTACCACTGCCCCGTTCCCTCGCACGCAGGCCTCATGGAGAGCAGTCCAGCCTGAAACACATAAACACAAGCCTCAGGGAGAGCAGTCCAGCCTGAAACACATAAACACAAGCCTCATGGAGAGCAGTCCAGCCTGAAACACATAAACACAAGCCTCATGGAGAGCAGTCCAGCCTGAAACACATAAACACAAGCCTCATGGAGAGCAGTCCAGCCTGAAACACATAAACACAAGCCTCATGGAGAGCAGTCCAGCCTGAAACACATAAACACAAGCCTCAGGGAGAGCAGTCCAGCCTGAAACACATAAACACAAGCCTCATGTGGAGAGCAGTCCAGCCTGAAACACATAAACACAAGCCTCATGGAGAGCAGTCCAGCCTAAAACACATAAACACAAGCCTCATGGAGAGCAGTCCAGCCTGAAACACATAAACACAAGCCTCATGGAGAGCAGTCCAGCCTGAAACACATAAACACAAGCCTCATGGAGAGCAGTCCAGCCTGAAACACATAAACACAAGCCTCATGGAGAGCAGTCCAGCCTGAAACACATAAACACAAGCCTCATGTGGAGAGCAGTCCAGCCTGAAACACATAAACACAAGCCTCATGGAGAGCAGTCCAGCCTGAAACACATAAACACAAGCCTCATGGAGAGCAGTCCAGCCTGAAACACATAAACACAAGCCTCATGTGGAGAGCAGTCCAGCCTGAAACACATAAACACAAGCCTCATGGAGAGCAGTCCAGCCTGAAACACATAAACACAAGCCTCATGGAGAGCAGTCCAGCCTGAAACACATAAACACAAGCCTCATGTGGAGAGCAGTCCAGCCTGAAACACATAAACACAAGCCTCATGGAGAGCAGTCCAGCCTGAAACACATACACACAAGCTTCATGTGGAGAGCAGTCCAGCCTGAAACACATAAACACAAGCTTCATGTGGAGAGCAGTCCAGCCTGAAACACATAAACACAAGCTTCATGTGGAGAGCAGTCCAGCCTGAAACACATAAAAACAAGCTTCATGGAGAGCAGTCCAGCCTGAAAAACATAAACACAAGCTTCATGGAGAGCAGTCCAGCCTGAAACACATAAACACAAGCCTCATGGAGAGCAGTCCAGCCTGAAACACATAAACACAAGCTTCATGTGGAGAGCAGTCCAGCCTGAAACACATAAACACAAGCCTCATGGAGAGCAGTCCAGCCTGAAACACATAAACACAAGCCTTGTGGAGAGCAGTCCAGCCTGAAACACATAAACACAAGCTTCATGTGGAGAGCAGTCCAGCCTGAAACACATAAACACAAGCCTCATGGAGAGCAGTCCAGCCTGAAACACATAAACACAAGCCTTGTGGAGAGCAGTCCAGCCTGAAACACATAAACACAAGCCTCGTGGAGAGCAGCCCTGCCTGAAACATATACACAGCATTATTTCAGACCAACCTGTATGTTAAAAGTGTCTCTTTCAGTTGCAGACAAAAAAGAAACGATTTAAACAGTGCAGTTTGGGTGATGGCTGATAATAAGAAGATTAAAACGAATTAAACACACTTTCTCGCAATTGTTGAATGAATTAATTAATTAGTTTGTACTGTTAAAACTATTAACTTTTTTATTTTATTTTATGTTTTGTGCAACTGAATTAACTGATAAAGCTTGATTAGTCCAGGTTAAAGCTCAACCTTTCTTGGTGTAAGAGCAAACCGACCGATGAATGGCTTCATGACTGGATTACCGTCCTACTACTAACCTGCGTTATCCTTTAGGTTGATGTCGGAGCCAGCCTGAATGAGGACTTGAACTTGGCTCAGGTCTCCTTTTTTGCAGGCCAAGTGAAGCTGGGTCTCTCCCAGTGTATTTCTCTTGTCACGGTGCCTCGTGATGGAGGTCTTCCCCTTCGCTCCATTCCTCTTCTGTCTCAAACCACTACCTCCTCCTGAACCGCTCGCCCTGGCCTGAATCTATGGATGGACAATTCATCGGTCATCACGTCGCTATTGGCCGGTGTTGGCCTTAGATAGCAAAATATCGTTATCGAACAGGTTTTGAATGTGAAGCTATAGAAAAAGCCTTTTGTGACGACGAAGGCTGCAGATTTCTATCAGTGTTTTCTGGGTAAGCTTTCCAGTCAACAAGTTGGAATACTACATTCAAGCTGTTTATGTTGGGATATGGGCCAGCATTTCAACAACGGTGCATCCATAGCTATGGAGTAAATAAAGTCATTGCTTTTTCAATTTCAGTGTTTATATATATAGGCTATTTGAACTAGTTGTTATACAGATATTGACCATAACAGCATCTGTGTGGGCCAGAAATGTCACATGGGTGCATGATCCCTACCTGAATCGTGTCTTTCTTGGCGACGCCGCCGCTGCCCTGGCAAACACCAGAACCACGCAACAGGCTCGGTGAGCCTGCCGCCGCCACAGACGCCGTGTCGCCGCCCTTCTCTCCTCGCTCCTCTCGCCAGCTCTCGGAAGCGTCCAAAAGCTGACCGTCCTCTCCTGGCAGCACTTGCCCGTCCAAGGAGGACGTGGCCGTTTCTTCCGCTAAGCCTATGGACCCAAAGTCAGGCCGTAACGGCGGAAGATGCGCTTGTTTCTCCGCCTCGTCCGCGTGGGCCAAGCGGCTGCTCTCGGACCAGGCCAGCTCTGATAGGGTGGTGCAGTCGGAGTCGGGGGAACAGGCGACGGTCAATGAGTCCGCCTCATACTGTGGGATACAGGGATTTAAAGCAAAGTCAACTCAACTTAATAAGACTATTTGCACAAAGGCCTAGAGCAGTGGTTCTCAACCTTTCAGGCCGTGACAGGTCGTTTTTCTTTGAAGAGAACCTTTGTGCCTGATGAAGTGTTGTGACACTGCCAGTCTGCCACATAAATGTGTGAAGAAATGTATTTCCTGTCCTGGTGTGAGTATTGAAAGAAAATGAAACAATTTTATTTAACACCGAAATGTAGTGTACGGGGGGGGGGATTTCTTTTTTTTTGTGTAGTTAAACCATGGTCCTTCATGTTCTGTTGGCAAGGTTTGCTCATAGGGGGAAAGCTGTGGGGGAAAACAAGTTAGCAATACAGTAGTTCCTGGAAGTGAGATACCAGGAACATCTACAGTATAAGAGCAGTATTGCATTACTGCTCTTGTTGTCTCCACCAGCCGAAGGCTAGGGGGAGAGTATGTTTTGCACTCCGTCCGTCCGTGTGTCCGTGTGTGTGTGTGTGTGTGTCCGTTAGCAGCTAATCTCGGCCACCGTTAACCCGGTCGATGCCAAATTTTGCACACACACTCCCTGGATGCCAACGATGAACCTCTGCCCCAAACTTTCCAGAACGGCCTGTTATAGCGCCACCAAGAGGCCGCTTTGTGCAAAACAAGTTTTTGCACAGTACACCTACAGATTTTGTCCAAACATCACGCAAATTGGTACACAGTCTCTCTAGAGCCATTCAACGAAACCAGTCTTTCAGATTTCCAGAACGGCCTGTTATAGCGCCACCAGGAGGCCGCTTTGTGCAAAACAAGTTTTTGCACAGTACACCTACAGATTTTGTCCAAACATCACGCAAATTGGTACAGTCTCTCTAGAGCCATTCAACGAAACCGGTCTTTCAGATTTCTCAGACTCCATCCTGATTGGTTAAGATTGGCTTCCAAAGTTCACAGGAGTGCTCAGTTTCAAACAAAATGCTGCAAATCATGAACACATCGCGTGATTTCCGTGAAATTGTGCACCCACATTCCCACTAGGCAGAGGACGAAATGCCACATGAACAATTTCAACTCAGCCTCAAGGTGGCGCTATAACTGGCCGAAAAGTGTTTTTACCTCTAACTGCACGGATCTGTGGATAACTTTGTATGCCAACTCCCTAGAGGCCAAGGAAAAACCTTTGCCTGGAATTCTTCACATCTGCTCATCCTGGTGGAGACCTGTGCCCAGTAGGGCACTTCTTCTAGTTTTTTTTATGTTTATGCCTTGCTTTTCTCCATTGCTCTGTAAAGCACTTTGAGCTGCATTTCATGTCATGAAAGGTGCTATACAAATAAAGTTTTATTACTTGCGCAAGCAGAGCGCGCAAGTAATAATTTCGCCCAGTCTCTTTCACCGTGACAGCTAACCCGCTATTTGATGTGTATGCAAAAAAACATAAAATCTGTGCCTGTTTTGCTGGGACCAGATTACACAAATGACCATATTTCTTATGTCATCATTGAGAGCTAGTCATACGTATGGCGCAAAGTAACCACAGTATACCGCTAATCAACTTACACCAAATACTCTATATAGTATACGTATGTCTTACGTCATCATTTAGAGCTAGTCATACGTATACTATATACATAATCAGTAAAATAAAATAGCAAATTGTGCCTGATCTGCTAGGACCAGAGTATGTGGTGTGTATATGTATGACTAGCTCTCAATGATGACGTAAGAAATATGGTCATTTGTGTAATCTGGTCCCAGCAAACCAGGCACAGATTTGCTGTTTTCTTGCATAAGCATAAAATGGCGGGTTGGCTGTCACGGTTTTTGGCGCAAAGTAACCACAGTATACCGCTAATCAACTTACAACTACATACTCTATATAGTATATGTATATGTATACGTATGTCTTACGTCATCATTTAGAGCTAGTCATACGTATACTATATACATAACCGGTAAAAATAAAATAGCAAATTGTGCCTGATCTGCTGGGACCAGAGTACGTGGTGTGTATTTACTTGTTACTTGCCACGCGCAAGTAATAATTTCGCCCGGTCTTCGTTCATCGCAACAGCCACCCGCCATGTTATGCGTATGCCAATAAAACAGCAAATCTGTGCCTGGTTTGCTGGGACCAGATCACATAAATGACCATATGTCTTACGTCATCATTTAGAGCTAGTCATACATATACACACCACGTACTCTGGTCCCAGCAGATCAGGCACAATTTGCTAGTTTATTTTACTGATTATGTATATAGTATACGTATGACTAGCTCTAAATGATGACGTAAGACATATGGTCAGTTATGTGATCTGGTCCCAGCAAACCAGGCACAGATTTGCTGTTTTATTGGCATACGCATAAAATGGCGGGTGGCTGTCGCGGTATTTGGCGCCAAGTAACCACAGTATACCGCTAATCAACTTACAACTACATACTCTATATAGTTTATGTATACGTATGTCTTACGTCATCATTGAGAGGTAGTCATACATATACACACCACGTACTCTGGTCACAGCAGATCAGGCACAATTTGCTATTTTATTTTACTGATTATGTATATAGTATACGTATGACTAGCTCTAAATGATGACGTAAGACATATGGTCATTTGTGTAGTCTGGTCCCAGCAAACCAGGCACAGATTTGCTGTTTTATTGGCATACGCATAAAATGGCGGGTGGCTGTCGCGGTTTTTGGCGCAAAGTAACCACAGTATACCGCTAATCAACTTACAACTACATACTCTATATAGTATATGTATATGTATACGTATGTCTTACGTCATCATTTAGAGCTAGTCATACGTATACTATATACGTAATCAGTAAAATAAAATAGCTAATTGTGCCTGGTCTGCTGGGACCAGAGTATGTGGTGTGTATATGTATGACTAGCTCTCAATGATGACGTAACTATAATAGGAGATGTCAATGAAGACCATTATACTGAAAAAGATAGAAGTATAATGTGAAAGTATTATTACAGAAATTGAAGTTAGAGACACATATTACTCTGATCATGATTTAGTATTAATATCACTATAATCCAAGATGAAAAACATTTAAAACAATTGACAATTTACAATAATAAAATAATTATACTGTATAATATATTTTAATTCAGTTTATATACCTTTTTTTCCATCACATATCAATGATTTATTTTTCTTTGAAAAACTAAAAAGGGATCTAGAATATATCTACATCGATAAAACTGTATTTCTTATATAGATAGAAACTTGAACCATACTTAATAATACTAGGTGTTTATATGCATAAAGTAGGTAGGTAGCAAATAGTTACACCTTATAATTATACATTTCAAACGTTCCTTCACAGATATACTGAGATTTGACAGTTTACAGCGGTCGAAAGTACTTGTGCGCTCTGCTTGCGCACTAGTTGGCCATTTATGGCCTACTAGTGTGCAACAAGCAAGTATGCACTCGACAGAGTGCAGTTCTAGTTATTATTATTATTATTATTATAAAAGAAGTGAGGCGGTCGGAGGTTCCATGTTGGGTATAAAAAAAGAGTGTTTGGTGGTGGTTTGTGAAAGAGACTCTTCTAAGGCCAATACTAAACCAGAATCAGAAATCGATAAACCACAGAGTAGTTTCACCGAAGGACTTTGTGAAGGGGAAGAAAGGAAGTTTTGTTGAACATTTCTGACAGTTTTGTACAAAGGAACCTGTTGTGGCCTCCTGACTTCAAGGTTGGGTGAGGAATATATTTTTTTCTCTTTCTGAGCAATGCATTGCCTTTTTATTTGCTGACTTTATGGATTACTTACTATTTTTCTACCATTTTTACTACTATTTCTCCAAATGCAGCTAATCAGATGAGACATCAGTAGAATGAGGCAAAACACGGAACATTAATTATGCATTTGTCATTTAGAACAGGGGTGGGCAGGCAACTTTGAAGATGGAGAGGGCCACACTCACTCCAGAGGGTCACATTGCATATGTTGTAGAAAAACTCACACCTGTGTGAAGTGAGGGGCGCTAATATATTAAAGTCTAACTCATGTTGATTAGGTGATGTAATGGTGATGTAAAACAAACGGTGCAAACACAAACATTAAACGCCATTAACAATAGAGACAATATGACTACATTTTCCCTTCATTGTCAATGCGTTTACAAAACAAACATTGAACTAAAGACAAACATTAAACCTGTGTATAGGAGGGACTCGCCCCTCAAAAATAGCAGATCTACAAGCTCAAAACGTGTCGCACTGTGATGCATTTTGAGCTTGTAGAACTGCTATTAAGTGATGCGGCATGTTGCCCCCGGGCCGCCAGTTGCCCATGTATGATTTAGAATAGGAAATGCAGTAGTGGTGTAAAAAGGGAACTTGGCAAGACGAAGCTGTTTAGTAAACATGAAACTGCTGTCATCACTATTTTTATTTGTCTCATCAGCAACAACTGTTGCACAGCGATGGCGAGGACAGAGAATATGGAAAGTCACTTTCGGACAAACTTTCAACTATGAAACTCGATGAGGTGCTTTCATCTGTATTTCAAAAGTCCAATAAATCATGTTTGCCGTTTTTTATATCCCATGATTTTGCAACCAATTTTTTCACCCAGTGAAAAAATCACCCAGCTACACTTCCTCTGCCAAACTGGGGGGGCAGCGGACTGACCTCATGCTCCCTTCTATGCATGAGGAGTCCATACATAGGGGAGAGTATGGGCACTGATGACACGGCGGAGAGAACATGCCCCCAGCGCACCCAGAGGGAATTGAACCCAGCTGTGAGGCGACAGCACTACCGACTGTGCCACCGTGCCCCCTCTCATGTTTGCCTTATAGCTTAATGTGCACACCTGCCTTTACTTTTCAGGTGAAAAACAATTTGACTTATTCTGCTGGCATTATTTAAATTGGCAGTGCACATTTAAACAAAAGTGCTGGTGATTTATCTCAAGCCTAAAAGGATTGCCCGACCCGGTTCTCACTTCCAATTTCACTTGTTTATCCTGTATGAGTTCTCTCTGATTGGATGAAACTGGTATCCCGAGCTGAACATTTTATTTTCTGTTTACTAAACAGTTGGAGAGCCAGCGAGACCCCAAGTCACAGAACAAAACACTCTGTATCGTAGAGATGCACAATATTGAAATGATCACCAATATCTGATTATTTGCAGTGTCATATCAGCCGACACCGATTCCGATACTGATATATTATATTTATATTGAACTCATTGTGAATTATTTATCTATTTTTTTGCTGGTGAAATTACATGGCAAGCCATTGATGACGGTCACATTAGTGTCATCAATTTTTTTTATCACCGATATGGCCGATTTCAATACGCTACCGCTTATATTGTGCATCTCTACTCTATAGCAATGCTTAATGTCAGAATATAGAGTTGCTTACCACTTAATGTAAATGAAATTAAATATCACTTACACCTCCTTTAAGGTCAGACATCGCAGACAACGGCCTTTGATTGACGTTGACAATCGTGTTGTTGACGTCGTCTGAACGGACCTCTCGTTCATTGTGATCTCCGGCGAGCAGGGAGGGCGAGGAGGGCGAGGAGGGCGAAGAGGTCGAGGACGGCGTGTCGACAGATTCGCCGTGCACCGACGGCGAGCCGTCAGCGTGTCTCGCCGAGTCTGAACTTGGCTGAAGCAGCGACACGCTGCATTCCTGTGAATCTGAGATGGGATGGCGCAGGGTTAGTAGAATTAACTTGATGATTTATTTTATTTTATATTATCCGAATGACGAAGACTAGATTAGAAAACATATTTTAGTTCAGTCAGACAACTCACAAATAGATTTAACCAATATTTATTATAGAATGAGAATACAAGTGTGCATACGATTATTTGACTTGGCGTTCGGCTCTGCTGAATTTTCTCCCTGCTCGGCACGATTAAACACCACCACCGTTAAACATAAAGAGCAGGGAGATAGAGATATTCAATAAAACCCCATGGGGAGCATAAATAACAGGGCCCACCGGTGGTGCTGGGGTGGTGGTGGGAGCAAACATCACATAACAACCAGGAACCACATGCAGAGGAAGGGAAGGCAGGAAGAGCATGCAGTCCGCTGCCACATCAGCGAATGACGTGTGGGACTTGCACACACTTATACACCCACATAGTAATGTAGCATATTACCCACTTGAGTATAGTATGCGCCTTTGAGCATGGTATGAATATGAACCCCCTCGAGTATGTCTGACTGAACTAACTCTGCAGGCTACGCATCATTTAGCTGAAATAAAATAATCTTTGAAAAAAATCGTACAGATCTACAACTGTGTCCAATCCTGGCCCTGACTAAGCCATACTACAATCATACTATAATTAAGTCAATGTCTGTCTGAATGTGTGTCTGTCTGTGTGTCAGAAACACCGCCGTATCTCCTCACCGCCTACACCAATCGCTCCCACTTTTCACACAGGCATTGACCATAATAATATGGAGGTCTTAACGAAGCCCTTTTTCCAATTTAAAACACCGCCGTATCTCCTCACCGCCTGCACCAATCGCTCCCACTTTTCACACAGGCATTGACCATAATAATATGGAGGTCTTAACGAAGCAATTAATGAACGGCAAATACAGATATTTATGGCAATATCTCACAACGGGTAAGGGCTAGTAATAATAAAAACACTAAAACTAGTAAACTATACTAAAACTATGTTAAATGTTAACTAGGTAAAAACCAGTAAACACACTTTAAAAACGTCAAAACAAATCAAAACCAAACTGAAAACAATAAGACAAATAAAAAACCCCAAATGACAAAAACAGAACTATACTAACCTTGGGTGGGAGCCGTCTCTGCCTGCCAGTTGTGACCTGCGTTGGTTTGGTCGGTGTCGTCTAATGTCTTCGCGGACATGTCTTCACACTCATCCGTTAGAAGGACATGGCGGAGGGAGGGAGAATGTTCAGCGTGTCCAGGGTTAAGTCGGTGGCCGTCGGCGCCGCAACTTTCAGCCTCACTGACTGAGCAAAATGTACATCTCTTCAAAGGCTCTTCTCCCGCCAGCATTGCTTCCTGTTGATACTCGGGATAATTTACTGATGAGGTTAAAGCTGTACATGGACAGACTGGACAGGCTGCATCGGTGTGCAGAGAGACAGGTTCATCGGTGTGCAGAGAGACAGGTTCATCTGTGTGCAGAGAGACAGATTCATCTGTGTGCAGAGAGACAGCTGCATCTGTGTGCAGAGAGACAGGTTCATCTGTGTGCAGAGAGACAGGTTTATCTGTGTGCAGAGAGACAGCTGCATCTGTGTGCAGAGAGACAGGTTCATCGGTGTGCAGAGAGACAGGTTCATCTGTGTGCAGAGAGACAGGTTCATCTGGGTGCAGAGAGACAGGTTCATCTGTGTGCAGAGAGACAGGTTCATCTGTGTGCAGAGAGACAGCTGCATCTGTGTGCAGAGAGACAGGTTCATCTGTGTGCAGACAGACAGGTACATCTGTGTGCAGAGAGACAGGTTCATCTGTGTGCAGAGAGACAGGTTCATCTGTGTGCAGAGAGACAGCTGCATCTGTGTGCAGAGAGACAGGTTCATCTGTGTGCAGAGAGACAGGTTCATCTGTATGCAGACAGACAGGTACATCTGTGTTCAGAGCGACAGGTACATCGTTATCTTCGGCTGGTTTCTCATTACATCGTGGTGTTGTTAAACGATGCTCTTTTCCTGTCGAGTCATCGTTCAGGCAATCTGTGCGTTGACTGTCAGATGCTGAGTCATTGTTCGGGCGATCTGTGCGTTGACTGTTTCCTGTTGAGTCATTGTTCGGGCGATCTGTGCGTTGACTGTTTCCTGTTGAGTCATCGTTCGGGCGATCTGTGCGTTGACTGTTTCCTGTTGAGTCATCGTTCGGGCGATCTGTGCGTTGACTGCTTCCTGTTGAGTCATCGTTCGGGTGTTCTGTGAGTTGACTGTTTCCTGTTGAGTCATCGTTCGGGCGTTCTGTGCGTTGACTGTTTCCTGTTGAGTCATCGTTCGGGCGTTCTGTGCGTTGACTGTTTCCTGTTGAGTCATCGTTCGGGCGTTCTGTGCGTTGACTGTCACATGCTGAGTCGTGCGCGTCAGCCACTGGCCGACCTGGTGCTGTATGGGCAAAAAGCAGACGTTACTTACGAATAACAGTACTCGAGTAAAAGTAATGTTACTCCAAAATGATAACGGCTCGAATAGAAGTAACATGTAAAATTCATGGAATAATTGCGTATTGAGTATGAGTAATAAAGTATGTAGTGCTGTGTGCCCACCTCTGGCAGCCAGACAGCCATTCACATCCAGAGTATCACTCTGCATGAGGAGCTCCAAAATACACGGATATTTGACACTTTTCTTCTTAACTTTTGTGGGAAAGGCAGTTTCTGCTGACAGGATGTGAAGAGGCCGTTTCATAGAGGTGGTTGTTGGCGCCATGGCATCTTGCAGCTGTGTGCCACCCTGCAGCTGTGTGCCGCCCTGCAGCTGTGTGCCACCCTGCAGCAGTGTGCCACCTTGAAGCTGTGTGCCACCTTGAAGCTGTGTGCCACCTTGAAGCTGTGTGCCACCTTGAAGCTGTGTGCCACCCTGCAGCAGTGTGCCACCCTGCAGCTGTGTGCCACCCTGCAGCAGTGTGCCACCTTGCAGCTGTGTGCCACCCTGCAGCAGTGTGCCACCTTGAAGCTGTGTGCCACCTTGAAGCTGTGTGCCACCTTGAAGCTGTGTGCCACCTTGAAGCTGTGTGCCACCTTGAAGCTGTGTGCCACCTTGAAGCTGTGTGCCACCTTGCAGCTGTGTGCCACCCTGCAGCTGTGTGCCACCCTGCAGCTGTGTGCCACCCTGCAGCTGTGTGCCACCTTGCAGCTGTGTGCCACCCTGCAGCTGTGTGCCACCCTGCAGCAGTGTGCCACCCTGCAGCTCCATGGCACTGTGATCGGAGGTCGTGGCTGGTGAAGGAAGTCCTGACTGAAGAATATTGAGTATAGTGGGAGATCCGATGAGCTGCAACATGAAAGTAACACTACATTATAAACATGCTCTGTGAATGAATCCTAGAGCTGTGATTCTCAGCCATTTCATTTTTGAGGCCGAGAAGTAGTCGAATCCGTTTGTTTTGGGAGGTCTGAAGCTTAGTTTTTAGTGATTTAGTTCAACAACCCATGTGCATTGTGCATTCTACATGAGCGGTACTATTACAGTACTGATGCCTTCAGAAACAAACTACAATGGAGTATTAATACTTTTACTCAAGTACTGGGGTTGAGTACTTTGTCCACCACTGTTCATGGTAAATCGTGACGTCTGGATGTGCACTTTATTAGTAGAAGTAGTCTTGCATAGCCAGACAACTATTCCACAAGCTCCGAATGCTATATAGTCTGAAACTACACATGTAGCTCAGCAGAAAAAGGAGTAACACAGACAGACAGACAGACAGACAGACAGACAGACAGACAGACAGACAGACAGACAGACAGACAGACAGACAGACAGACAGGAGGCTGTCTAACATGTGAGTAAAAAGAAATGAATTACCGGATTAAATGACATTAAAGAAAGAGGGATTTTCACCGACTTAACCATCCAATTTTTTTGTTTGGGTAACACATTGGCATATTTTTAATTCATCATTTTAATTCCAATAGAAAGATCTGCGATATACATACTATGGTTTATTTTCACAGGGCAATGCTAGTGTATTCTATAGTATTGCCACCAGATGGCGGGAACGCACCTTTATGCTGATTTTGACCAAATAGACGAATCTGGCGAAGTCACTTCCGGTTCAACGATCGAAAACATCTGGTAGTATTTTGACCCTGAGTCACTAGCTTGGCTGTCCGGAATGCTAAGCTAACATCATCTTTTTCATAACTAAGTCAAATTAAGCTCAAATCAAGCCCAAAACATCACAAAATATCACATTTTACGCAGCGATGCACATAGAGATGGCGCGCGTGCACGATAGCGCACGATCGCGCGGATTTCGGCCGGTTTTAGGAAGATTACATCCAAAATTAGCCAAATTAGCGAAAATTTTTGCTCCGTTGAACCCCCGATGACTGACATTGATTGACAGTCCGTCATGTCCGTCAACGGGAGGGTTGCATTTTTAGCATTAATCCGTCATTTCCGCCAACGGTAGTCCAAGGGTTAAGGGAGCATTACACCCACCTGCTGGTCAGAGATGGACTGACACTGTGATCGACGCACGTCATGTCCCATCACGTCGTCTGCGCCTGACAAACACACATAGCGACACAGCGTATAATAGTGCTATTTAAAGATGCTTAAAAAAAACACACACGTGTATATGTGTAATGTTGTCGTGAAAAGCATACAGAGAAGGATTATATTGAAAATAATGTTCACACAAAAACAATTACACGGACAAAAAAAAGGTTTCAGACCTGTTGAAGGGTCACTGCGGGTGGACCTCTCGTCACGCTCCATGGAATCCTGACCACATGACCTCAACGACCGCTTTCTGGAAGTGATGAAAGTGGTGTAAAGTAGTGTAAAGAAGTACACTTACTCAATTTTAGGTACTTTTACTTTACCGGAGTATTTCCCATTTCCATTCTTTTACTCCACTACAATTATTTAAAAACGTATTAAGCCCTATTTAAACTTTAGCTATTTGAAAATAGCAGATCTACAAGCATTAAATGTTTTTTTTTATAGATTTGAAAACTTGAAATGGTAGTCAGTAAAAAATGTGAGTACTTTTTCCACCGCTGGCTTTCTGAAAGTGTGACTAGAACAGAGCAGATGTACTCTTGTAGGCCTACTGTACTGTACTGTATGTCCAAAACCGTCGCCATTTTCTGGAAATGGAAAACGGAACCTGTGTAGCTCTTGTTAAAGCTTCACTGCGTAACTTTAAAAAAAAAGAATAAAACAAACTGTCCAATCTGTTTGCTAGAGTATGTTAATACAATATAAACTATAGAGTTAGCCCTTCACTAAGTCCCTCCCCAACCCACCCTTGTCCAATAGGCACGTTAGCAGCGAAGAAAGCTTGACCTGCATATTAGCAACCATTGCTAAACTATTTGGATTGGCATTGGACAATCGCTTTTTGGGGTGGGATTTAGTGAAGGGCTAATTGCGGCGGTTATGGTCTCCCTGCTCTTCTATTGAGACATTCAGATTCACATTTTTGGCCTGATGGTCAAGAATGAATGCATCCACTGAGCAGGCCGGCTCTATTAGCTCAATGGTGAAAAGAAAAAGTCAGCACTTAATAAATAAAACGTTGAAAAATGGAGACCGCTAGTTTCTGCCTGACAGTGACAATATCATGCCCCTGTATATTATATGTGTCTGCTTGTGTAGAATAACTGAAGCCATTCAGCCAAATGGAAATGTTCTTCCTTTCTAAGCCCTGGCGTGTACTTACATGTCTCTCATTGGCTCGCCGGGCTGGCCTACAGCACAGCACGCGTGCACACACACGCACACACGCACACGCACACACACACACACACACACACACACACACACACACACACACACACACACACACACACACAACAATAAGAGACACAATGGACATACAACTTTCAGATGGCATCAATTAATGTGACATCTGCCGCTCCCTACTTTACATAAGACATAAGCACTGTAATTGTTCTCCTGCGCCTGCTGTCACTGTTGCATCTAAGTTGATGAACAGGACACAGGGTCCCATAGGATGAGAGGGGGGATTGTTGGGACCAGCGTTCAACCAGCGTACGACATTCCACACATCTCCGTACACAGGCAGTCACCACAGACAAAGAGCAACGTTTCCCCCCCCCCCATCATGTATGATAAACAGGCTCGCTGTCACACGCCTCCGACGTTATACAGTTCTGTACATACTGTACTTTTAGTGGTCAGTCCGAGAGAGGAGGATAAGGCTGGCAGGGCACTGTGTCAGGCACCCAGAACTTGAGGCAAGTAAATTGACCCTATGGGAGCCAACCACAGGGCAAAGCCAGGAGGGGAAAGGAGCGTACCACCTAATGTACAGTAGACGTGCTGCGGCGGGAAAGCTTGGCTGACAACGCTACAGGACTCAAGAACCTGATGTTGGATAGGACATTGACCTCACTCTCACAGTAACAACAGTGGTCATCATTTGCACAGAAACTGCCTCTCTCTCATATTATGTTCTTTTCTTTATTATTATTATTTCTTTTATGCCTTTTTCTCCCCAATTTTGTCGTTTTTGCCAATATGCAACATTGTTTCTCACTCAACAGTAAACAAACCGACATGGTATCTGCACAGGCATTGTGATCATGTAGATCGGCTATTTTCACAATATTTAACTGTGGAACCGAGTCAAACTAAATGCAATGCCTCAGCTGAGTCAGTCCTACAATTTCAAGTGCTTGTCGGGTGGGGTGGGGTGGGGGTCCCAGTTCAAATAGGATTATTTTGGAGGGGGGTCTTTTGGGAGCGTAGCTAACTTGCTGTATATGTGACAGTGGCTGTCTTACTGTGTTGTGGCTGGATGCCACCGCTCCTCACTCCGGGTGACTGTGTCACCACTGCTACGGTCCTGGAGTCTACTCGCTTCAGTCGCAGGGAACTGTATAGGAGAAATTAATACAAATAATAATAATAATAATAATAATAATAATAATAGTCATTGTTATCGTCGTCGTATTATGAGCTGAAATAAAACCAAAGGAATAAGAATCAATTATACTCCACCACGTGGGGCTGTCACCTGCCAAGAGAAAACCGATCTAACCCTCAGTCAAAGATATTCAAGCTTGTAGATCTGCTATTTTTTTTTACCATTTGTAGTATGTATAGTACTGTATATTGTCTTGTTCGAGAGACCCGAAACCCAGATGACCTTGGGATACATCACTGAGGATACGTCCCAGTTGCATAGTATTTTCGTTTGTAGTGACTCATAGGAATAGACTATGTGACAACCAGGTATAGTCTGGTGACCACCGGAGAGACGGGTGACAGCCGGAATGTAGACGGCACCCCGGTGAGCAGTATGGGTTAGCGCCCCAGCCTGCATCCTCCGTGAGGAGGAAGCCCAAAAACCTTCGGTGAGGCCTTTAGGAGGGCCATTCGAGCCGAAAGTGGAGTCTGCAGTACTACCGTTGCCCAGCGGTGGAGCCTGCAGTACCATTGCGGGCCTTGCGGCTCAAGAATCCACCACTCCTGAATGAAGTGTCTGGTGCTGGGAGTCTGCTGCAACGCACAGGTCCTGGCAGTACTCCTGGTGAGAGCAGGAGTGGACCTGGTGAGACGTAGGAGGGGCCCGCACAGGAGGCAACCCACAGAGCCTAGTCCCTTCACATACCAGAATTGTACCTCTCAGTCCCGGCATAGTAGTTCCGGAGTGGTTCCAACGGGTTGTGTGGCCCTGGTCTTTTCCCTAGTGGGTCTGATCGAGGGTAGCTACTGGGACGCAAGTCGGGACTTGATCACCCCGGCTGGGTCACCCGAGTGAGGGGTATGATGTTCGAGAGACCCGAAACCCCGATGACCTTGGGATACATCACTGAGGATACGTCCCAGTTGCATCCCGGCGATGTATTTTCGTTCTGTCTAATGTCTAAAACTGTAACTTTTTGCAAACCTAGCATATATACAAGCTCAAAACGCATCGATTTGGGGTTTCAGCTTGTGGATCTGCTACTTTTGATGCTTTTGTGTGACGCTGCATGTAGTATGGTCAAGTAGGGCGTTAATTTACGAGAAAACACAACAAGTTGAAATATGGAGATAAGAGGTTTCTGCCCAACAGTGACAATATGGTGGTTATGGGTAAATTATAGATATTTTCAATTGAAGAAACGGATACAGACAGGTGGCAAGAGTGACCTCTGGTGGTCAAACAGGGTTTAGAAAGATGGGGACACAATGGTGTGCCTACATACATGTACAGTATCTATATAGTGTAAGCTTTACATTCTACGCCTTTTAAGGAGTAGTGAAAATAGGCAATCTACAAGCTCACAAAGCATCGCATCGCAATACGTTGTGAGCTTGTAGATCGTCTATTTTCACTATTTTAGCGTCCCGGGAAACAGAATTTTTGAGAAAGTTTAAGAACCCCTGTAATCTACACTAAACTGGTCAATCTTTGTGTAGCACTATTAAAAGAAAAGGCGCCTATATTTTAACCATTATTTTATACTTTGGCAATTCAGAAATAGCAGATATACAAGCTCATAGCATGTCACTTTGTGCTGCGATAAGAGCTTATATGTCTTCTATTTTTGATAAATCGTGAAAATGCGTGCAAATCTTTGAATTTGAATATGTATTTTTTTTTAAGCGAATGATTTTAACTCAAATCGTTGCTTCTGGGGGTCCCTGGAATAAAGCATCTTGAGATGGGACGTCGGTGGCCAAACACATATAACTTTGGGGGTCCTTGAAATGAAAAGGTCTGAGCACCACTGATATAGCAGCATAAATGACACATAGCCTGCGGAGTCAGTTCAGTCGGTCACACTCGAGGGAGTTCATGCCGTGCTCAAAGGGCGCATTCTATACTCAGGGGGTTAACATGCTGAATTTCTATGTGGGCGTATAAGTGTGTGCAAGTCCCACACGTCATTCGCTGACGTGGCAGTCAGCTGACCAATTGGGCGGGCTACTTAAGCTCACTAGTCTGCATGCTCTTCCTGCCTTGAAAAATAGCAGATCTACAAGCTCATAGCGCGCCACCGAGTGGCGCGCTACGAGCTTGTAGGTCTGCTATTTTAGAAAAATCGAAGAACGACTGACATTTTTTTCTCAGGTCAGAATGGGTTGATCAGACCAGTGTGTGTCCAGTGGAAACCTCGTATGAATCTGATCTCAGGTCAGAATGGGTTAATGTTCATGATGGTTAATCGTGCCGAGCAGGGAGTAAATGCAGCAGAGCCGAACGCCAAGATAAATATCGTATGCACACTTGTATTCTCATTCTATAAAAAATATTGGTTAAATCTATTCCGTGAGTTGTCTGACTGAAGTTATAACAAATTCAGAAAACAACCGCAGTCCTTTTAATGGCTAAAACATGTAAAAAAATATATAAATGTTTATATATGTACCTTTCATCTTGCCGGGCCAGTTTCCCGGTGTGACGGTGGATGCTGACGTGCTTCTTCAGGTAGACCTTGGTGCAAGAGGTGGCAAATGGTTAATCCAACTAACTGGTTATAAATGAAAGAAAATAATATATCATCAAGTTTAATAGAAAGAAATGCTTTTTTTTTTACATTCGATTAACGGAAAAGTAATTGATAGAATAATCGCTAAAAGAAGTCACGGCGGTCGTAGTACCTTGGTGTGAAAGCCTTTGTCGCAGATCATGCAGCGGAAAGGTTTGCCTGTAAAAGCCCCGTAAAAACTGGTTATGTTTATTTAACTCGATTATATATTATTTTCTTTATTTATAACCGGTTAACCGGTTATAAATTTTCACGATTTTTCAAAAATAGCAGACCTACAAGCTCGTAGCGCGCCACTCGGTGGCGCGCTATGAGCTTGTAGATCTGCTATTTTTCAATAGCTAAATTATAACATAATGTTTAAAAACACCAAAAGGGGTTCTAAATAAAGAAAATAATATATAATCGAGTTAAATAAACATAACCAGTTTTTACGGGGCTTTTAGCTTATCTATAATGCATTGTTGCGTTGTGGATCGTTTTTTTCCCCCAAGCAACACTGTTTAAATAGGTTTTAAGTGGTTAATAGACTACGTCGACTCGCTGATATATAAAACATAATAGAACAAACGATCAAAGGAAAACGCGGTTCTCGTTTATACGATAAAACAGAAAAGCAGTCGGTAGAACAATCGAGAGAGGAGAAGAAGAGAAGAATCAAAGAGTCACGGCGGCCGTATAGTACCTTGGTGCGGAAGCTCTTGTCGCAGAGCGCACAGCGGAAAGCTTTTCCTGCGTGTGTCAACTTGTGGCTCTCGAGCGCCGCGGCCGTCTTGAAGCTTTCCCCACAGACGTGGCACTCCAAGGTTTTCTCCCCAGCGTGGCTTCGCTCATGCGCCTCTCCTCCTCCTCCTCCTCCTCCTCCGGTCTCGCCCTCCTCGCCCTTCTCCTCGCCCTCTCCGTTGACGACATCGTCTCCTCCGTGTGGCGTTTTCTTACCGTCTGCGCGCGGCACATTCGAGTCACCGGCGCTTCCGACGACGGAGGTCTTTTTGCAGCTCGTGCTGCTAGCATGCGCCCTCTCGGCAGGCCTGTCACAACGATTGCATCATATGCAAATTATAAGAAAAGGCATGAATAGGTCATCTACAAGTACATGTATAACATTTTTAAATATGCCAATAATTTCTAATGACATGTAAGTTATTTGTCATATCTGGCCTGTGCAATTTTTGATCAGGCCCTACCTCTCTGGAGAGTAGATCCTCTTGAGCGCGTTAAGCGCCGCCAGGCGAGGGAAGTGTCTGAGGCGGTCTAAAAGGCCTCGGGGACGCTTTGCATCAGACTGTGTGAGTAGGTAATGACCCGTTCCCTCCGTCTCTCCCTCCTGCTCTGACGTAGTTTCATCCTGCACCGGCAAAGTCGGGGTGACGAAATTAATCAAATGATTGATTGACCCGTTTAGAGACCTGAGGCTGGTTCTGCTGAAAGGACAACTTGAATTTTTTTCAACGTTTTAGGTTGTTATTAGAGAAAGTATAAGATGACTGTTAATTCTTTTTCATTTGCTGTTGTCTTTCTTTTTAGCGATTTTAGCTATTTTTGACAGGGGGCGGGGGCATTGGAACATCATTCGAACATAACATCCTTACACAATTTTATAGCAATGTATTTTTATTTTTATTTACTATAGTCCTACTAGACCCCAGGAAATTACAACTGGCCACAAAATATCACAGGATCTACTGAATGTGATGTGAATGTACTATAGGGGGCTGCCATACTGTGTTGTATGGCTCAACAGGTCAGTTTGTCACCCCCTTCACATTCAGTGATATTTTGTGGCCAGATGTAATTTCCTGGGATCTGGTAGGACTATAGTAAATAATAAAAAAATAAATGGCTATAAAATGTTGTAAAAAAATACATATTTAGCCCCATGCTCGAATGCCCCCACCCCACTGTCAAAAACAGCTAAAATCCCTAAAACGAAAGAAAGCAGCAAATGGAAAAAATGAACACTCATCTTTTACTTTCTCTAATAACAACCTAAAACATGAACCTTGTTTGAAAAAAAATAAAGTTGTCCTTTAATGTATTCTAAATCGATAGTTCGCAACGTTTTCGCAAAAAGGACCCCCCCCCCCCACACACACACACACACACACACAAATTGACATGTATTTGGACACATTTTTCAAACACTTTCAAGCTGTTTCCAAAAATGTTCAAAAATAGCAGACGTAGACGTTCAGTGTTTTGTGAGCTTGTAAACATTTGCCCCTCCAGAATAGGGACGCTAGGATTCATGTGATTAATTGAAGATGTCTTGGGCTCAGATAACTTGAGACAAACATTAATGACATTGATTATTCAACTAATAAATAAGATCTCTAGGTTAAGTCACACCTTTCCGCGTCGCTCTGCTCTGTGAGATTCCACCAGTCCTCCTCTGGAGTGCGGTGTGTCCGTCGTGTGTTTCACTGGGTGGCTGTTGTGCCCCAATGTTTCCCTGTACAGGAGACAGCGATACTTTATGCCTTTACTCCACTATCTCAGGGGAAAATACTGTACTTTTTTACTCCACTACAAATATTTAACAGCTTTAGTTACAGAAGCTACTTTGTAGATTTAGTCAGTATCCAGAAATGTAGTTACTGGCAGAGAGTAGTTCTCTGCCATAAGTACCCCCATAACTCTGACAGTGAACAAATGGAACTAAACTGTGGGTCCATTTGGTTCTATTTGTACAAGGGTCCATTTGGAACCCCACTTTGAGAACCACTGATACAGTTGATTATTATTACAAAACATTACATATTATATATTACAAAGTATTTCATATTTAGAACTACTGCAGTAGTTGGGAGTACTTCTTGCCCCACCTGTAGTTGGGTTTGCCTCGTGCTGCGGTCCTCTTGGACCTTCTCTCCAGTCGTTGGACAGGCCTGGCCTCCTTCCCAACGCCACTCCGGGTTATGGACCCAGTCGAGGTTGGCAACTGGTGCCGGAGATCTGCAGAGAAACCGTCAAATAGTCATGAATAATAATAATAATAATCTTAATTTTTTTAAAGATATCTTTATTTAGACAAACGGGTCGTTACTTACAATTTTCAATGCAAGCAATAGAACATGCATTTTATTGATTAGCTTTACCCATTCTAGTACTTGAATGAACGTGTTATAACTATAACAAACCACTAGGTGTCAGCGTTGCATTAGGAGCCTTCACTATAGTGACCCTGGGAATGTGCTGAAGTTGCAGTGGTGAAAGTACTTTTGTTCTCTTTACTAAAGTAAAATAAGTAACAATACCACAAAGTAGAAATACTTTGTTACATGCAAAAGCCCAGTATTAAAGATGTGTCCCAGTTCGATCCCGAGCTCTCCCCTATTTGTTCCCAATAAGCAGGTTGGTGCATTGCATGGTTTCCTCCGCCATCGGTGTGTGAATGGGTGAGGTGAATGTAATGCACAATCTATGTAAAGCGCCTTGGATAAAGGCGCTATATAAATGCAGAGTTTACCCTTTACTTTAAAAGAATATAAGGATTGGAATAAAAATTTACTATTTATTAATATATAATTCTAGTCCTGATAATGTGTGCAATTCTTGGAATATATTCTTTCACAGCGAACGTTTTTTATTTTAACTCGTAACACTTGATTCTGCGGGGGGTCCCTGGAACAACATAATTTCAGATGGGGGTCCGTGGCCCAATTACATATAGTTTCTGGAGGTCCTTGACATGATAAAATAGTTTGAGAACCACTGATATAGAAACATAGGTTTTTCAAAAGAAAATCAGGATTTAGAAGACATTTGTAGAACCTGGTCTCAGTCCTACATGGGTTATGTAAATGTGTACACACCGTCATCTTCTTGTGGGACACCGCTATCAGGTCTCTTCCGAGCGTCACCTGTGGACATTCTGAAGGACAAAAAGGACAACACTTTTCTTTTAAGATATTTGCGGGCTTTTCTACCTTCATTGGATAGTACAGTGAAGAGTGTACTGTGTAATGTACAGAGAGTGATGCACAGCAACGGCCGCCGGGCTCGGTAATCTCTGTCATGCTGTGTTAGACCACTAGGGCCATCAGCGCCCTCAGATTAAACTTTCAATGTTTCAGCAATAATGGGGAAATAAGCAATACGCTCTTGACTAAAACACAGTGTACTGTACGCATTAGAATAGCCAACAAGAAAGCCAAGTGAACTACATTTTTAGTTGACTAGCCTTGATGTACAACTTTGCATATATTGTTGTATACTATACATTATTATGATATAATATACTAATGCACAACTGACCTTGTTGAAACCCCTGGAGTGTGTCTCATCTGCAGGCAAAAAATATTTAGAGCTATTATATGCAGTGTAAATGACAGTATAATGCGTCATTGGAAAACAACAAGGTGAATTAATTACCTTCTCCGGTGTCAGGTTCAAGGTCAAGAGTCTGTGCGTCACAACATCTATCTTTGGAGAACATTCTGGAAAAGCAGAGACATGATCGTTCATATCACTTTTACCATTATGGACAAAAACAAATGGGCCAATGCTCTCCCATATCAATATTGTGACGATATGGATCTTTCCACATAAATTAAATTGCCAAACTAGCTGATCTTAAAGCTCACATGGTGCCACGGTGCGCCGGGTTGTGCCGTTGTGACCTTGTAGGGCCCTACATTTTAATGAAAATATAGGGCTTGAGTAAACCCGTTAAAACCGGGGAAAGTATCTGTGTAATTTTCTAATATTGTGTTGGCTATTCATCTGTTATTTTTGATCATTTAAAAAAAAAGGTATTTTCAATTTGGAATAATTTGGAATTACAGAAAAGTGTGAGAACTACTGATTTAGAAGTAAGTAAGTAGCCTTTCCGAGCCATGAGGCCCATAGGGCAGGAGCCTATCTCCTGTTTCTGTAGCGTGAGGCAGCTTGATGTAAAAGTACACCCCCTGGACATGATGCTAGTATGTCGCAGGGTCTTACCCCCAATCCAACCCTTGATGCTGAGTGTCAAGCAGGGAGGCACTGGGTCCCATTTTTACAGTCTTTGGTATGACCCGGCCAGGGATTGAACCCCAACCTCCCAGTCTCAGGGCGGACACTCTAACCACAAGACCACTGACTTAGAAGGCCTTTGTACAATCTACCTCAGGTCTCAATTGGTTAAAACCAGGAAAAGACAACAATCATCACAAAATTACCATTATGCAAATTTCCAGACAATATCTAGTTTCGTGTCACAATATCGATATTGTATCAAATCGATATTGCCAAATTATATCAAATTGTATGTTTGCTTGCTTATGTCAACATAAATTTCGTTTTTCACTCTGATAAATGCCAGTAAAGTATTCCACAACATACTTACCCATAGGACATGGGCATTCCATAGTGGTAAAGTTTAATCTAAAAGACATGAGACAGAAGCAGAAAAAATACAAATCTAATCAGATAGGAATCGACATTTGCATTGGCGAAATAAAACAAAGCCTGCAGTGCTCCAACATTTATTTAGCATCAAAAGGGTGTAAATTATTAAAGAATAATTATCTATCAATGTTATTCTGATTACTGACTCCTATCAGCCGAGGTGTCATGGTCTGTCTCTCTCCGTTTGTCTCATCTCCTGTCTGCAGTGCACATGCTTGTCTGTCTGTCTGTCGGTCGGTCGGTCGGTCGCTCTGCTTGTGTGCCTTTTTTCACACTGCAAGCAAATACGATTTGTTTTTCAAGGACTTTTAGGACTGACTGTCCACACTGTTATTAAATGTGATCTTTAGGACTGGCAGAGAGTAGTAAAAACTACTATGGTATGGTCAGTACAGGGGTCGAACCCGCAACCTTGGCATTATTAACAGTGCTCTAACCAACTGAGCTATAACCAGCCTGGATTTCCAATGGCGTTGCTTATCAGAAATCTTCAGAAAAAGCCAATCTACAATAGAAGCTTGTACATACCGTACATGGTATATTTTCAGCAAGATGATACACATACGATGAAGAGTATGAATCATGGCCATGGCGTTGTTTGCAGTTTTTGGGGGGCCTATCCGCGGCCGCCTACTAAAAATCATGCTGTGGTGGCTGGTCATGATTGTGTTTACCCACCACACAACGAATCAACACAAAACATTCAAATAGATTTTCTTATAATTGACTACATTGGTTAATCTAATTAACATTTCAGTGCCATCACGGCCGGCCAAAATACAACATTAGACGGACGGACGGAGTGCAAAACATACTCTCCCCCCATGCCTTCGGCCTGGTGGAGACAATAAAACATTTTAGTTGACTAAATCAACCGTACAGTATGTCGTCAACTAAAACTAGATTAAAACTAAAACATTTCAGATGAATAAAATATAAATGGAATTGAACTAAATGGCATTGTATTCAAAAGACTATGACTATCATAATGTTCTGTCAAAATCAACTCTTCTGCACCTGTCTTCACTCCCTCATCAGCCCAACACACAGTATGTACTCACCTGTGGTCACTGCATGGACTCACTCATTCTCTGCCAGGTGTGGTTCTGGACTAGTTGACCTTCTCTGACTGACCTGACTACCTATACCTGGTGGCTTCTACAGCGACATTTTGTAAGCTTTGCCTCTAATTATCCACAAATCTGCTCTGCTTGCTGTTGCTTTGCATTTGGGTTCATCTCGCTCAGCATTTTTTGACAAGGGATTTAATATATTTTTGCTGGGTTTTGTTTCAATGTCATTAGAATCACACGCTCTGCATTCATCAAATGACCACACCTGGATTATTGCATGTATTGTTTAGCCCTAGAAAGAATGGCTGTGAGTGTGACATTACATTCATTTCATGTATTGCAGAGGATAGGGAACCTCAATGTAAAACTGTCATAATTTGCCCAACATTTCAAATTAAATACGCCTATACAGCAATCTATCAGACTTTTACATTTTTCCTTCAACTTCTTGTTTATGCCTCAAAATGACTGGATGTAGGCCTACATGTTTAGTAGCAATTGTAGAAATATTAAACCTTAATTGTTGAATGTTTAAGCACAGAACTAAGTTCTGTTCTGTGAACTAGAACGGTGGTTCCCAAAGTGGGGTCCTTGAGGGAGTTCCAGGGGGTCCCCAGCTAAATCATAGTTTGGAACCAAATGGCCATTTAGTTCCATTTGTACATTGTCAGAGTTAAATTAACATTGATTTTACAATATAAATTAAATGGGGTTCCATAGACCAATGTCTGTCAAACTGGGGGTCCTTGAAATTAAACAGGTGTCAATTTGGGGGTCCTTGACATGAAAAGGTTTGAGAACCACGTTCCCCTGTTCTAGAACATGACATGCATTCTTACTATTAATTAAGTGGGGGGAGGGGGGATTGCCAATTTAACACCGAGGTGCCCACTCTTCCTTTAAATTGTGCCCAGTGCTGCCCACCCTGGCCTATAACTCACATTACTCCCAGAGTCTCAGTACTCACCCAATAATGAATTTCTGCAACTTTCGAGTCAGATATTGTCGTCTAGTTCCATATCCATTTGAAAGTTATGGCAGAAAACGTGTTTAAAAAATAATATCTCCACTTTCCCTTCCACCACGTTTCACACTTCACGACAGCGCGACCATGACTACAAATTGACAGCCATGTGACGATGAACTAATACTACAAACACCATAGCATAGACAGTTACGACATTGAGGGTGGGCAGAAAACCGAGTGGAATAGTAAGACAGCCACGTGGTTCATGTATTGTAGGCCCTTCTCGCGCGAGCGAACAGACTATACCCGTGCATTCCGTAAACTTCCATCTATGTAGAAGACAAGCCTGGCCTGGCCCCATGAAGTGGATGGATCGTTGTCGTAACTCTCTTACTCTATGTCTCTGGGCTACACCAACACAAATATGACATCCCCGACCTAATTGCAGCTGCTATGAGTAGGCTAACATGAACAATCACCAACTTATGGAAGCAATTGGACAGCCAGTATCAATCACATATTAATAAGCTTTTCTGCAATCTAGCTAAAATGCACAGAGCCTTATTTCTAGACCTATGAGCGTTATAACGTAGGCCGGCCTCTGGGGGTCCTTTCCTTTAATTGTGTCAAATTGTAGACCTACAACTAAAACGGAACCAAATGGAGATTGAGAAGGGTCCATTTGGTTGCGTTTTATTGTACTCTGAGACTCAGTACAATGATGACACACAAGACTCAAGATGGCAGCTGTCCTGAATATGAACGTGAGATCATGGTGCCTAATCTTATAAAACACATAACTCCACATGACATCCATGTTGAAATGTTGTGGAAAGGAAACCCACTCAAGACTGCAGCAGTTGCTACTTATTGGTAGGCATTAATCACTTCACTAAAGTCAATTTAGTTTAGTTCACAGTTCACACTGTTACAAATGCTGTAGTGTATTTTGAACTAAAACATATATTTTGTACCTGCTCAAATAGAAATGAAGGCCGCAGTCTTCTTCACCTTCATCAAACTGCAGCTCTTCCTCTTCAGAGTCACCAACAATAGACGTCATCGTGTCAATGTTTTATACAACTCCTCTCACCTCTTATGTATTGAAAACAAAGACTTCAATGTGCCGCGAAAACGTCCCCCCCCCCCCCCCTTGATTTCCGGTCTCGTTGTCAAAGAAAGAACAGATCTATAAGCTATCTGCTCGTCGTGCGGACAGCTGAGCTTGTAGATCTGTTCTAAACTGCAGTCCCGCGATAATAACGTGATGATAATGATCTTAAAACTACAAATGGTTTTAATATGCTGAATTGATGGAAACTGTGAATGTTTCAGTGTACACTGTGCAAGCCATTTGTCTGTTTTTATTTTATATATATATATATATAGATATAGCCTATTTTAGATAATGATATATGATTGATTGATTGATTGATTGATTGATTGATTGACATCTTATAAACAAATGTACAATGGTGTGCAAACCCCCCAACCCTAATTCATGACCATGATGAAAATATCATATTTTGTATTCCTCTGCAATTTATTTGACAAATACGTTTGCAGATTTTATCAATAAACTACCGTAATTAAATGTTATATGTTTATAGGTTAAGCTATATCCAGTCGGCTATAGGGCCATAAAAAAGGAACTCCATGTTTTCCAGCTGCAACATTAATGTGTGATGAACACATTTACCCATTTAAACCTGAGGAGATTAACAGGGGTCATATCATAGCCATGCTGGCTTTGTGGTGGACATTTAGGGGGCAGGGTCCCATGTTCATCCTGGATCCGATCATCCGAGCAGGATCATACTGGAGCAGGATGTCCCACAATAACTTGGGCCATGTCATTGGACAGTAAAATAAGCAATGTTCTCATTACAATGTAAACATTAAAAAAAAAAAAAGTACAGCCTACCATTTTTGACGGGCTGGAAAGGGGCACTTTGAGGCAAAAGGGCATGTAATGGGCCAAAGACCCTTCATTCAAGACCCTGAAAAAAACGCTGTGTGTTGTTACAGACACCCGGAAAATAAATTGTGTAAATGCGATCATCGGTTATTTAGTTATGGGCTTTGGCTTTTGACCTAAAACGCAATCCGGGACAATAATCAGATATAAATGCATTTTTCCTAAATGTGATAACATGTAGGATCGGATGGCAGGTGAAATGTTCAGTTCCGGTTCATTTCCGGCTGTATCTGTTGCTTAGCAGCCTACAGTACAGTAGAACCATTCACAGTACGTTGGTGAAGAGTGTGATCTATAACACAAACCACTGAAAAGACCACATGACGGAGATCTCATCGTCATCAGCAGTGAAGCGTTCGATTAGACTTGACAGAGATCTCCGTCAGAGTGCATAATGTTGGACATATACTAACAGTAGGAGAGGCATTAGTTCGAAAACACCTTCGGCCCTGACATGCGCTGCCGGCGGTTACAAAACTTACAACTAACCCGTGCTGCGGGTTAAAACTCACCCGTAGCTCCCGACACGTGCAGCAGTGTGGGGAGGGTTAAAACGGGTTAAAACTAACCCTGTTGGCTCCCGACATGCGTGGCAGGTTAGAACTAACCCAACCTGTGGTTGGGTTTTGGGTAAGGGTGTCGGACTCATGACTGCAGTAGGACTGTTTTACTAGTATGTACGTCAGACCAAACACATGCACCCATCTCCATCAACGGCATGTGTTAATGTAGGATAAGCCAAAGCCACCCCCTATTTTTTGGTTGTTTATTTAATTATAATTCATATTCTACTCAAGTTCATAATGCAGTTAATGACATTACAAGTCAAATAGTTAAAAAGATAAAAGTTCATGCATAAGTGTATTTCATTTTGTCATTGTTCTATGTCATTTTTAATAGTCTCAAATACAAATATAGTCACTGTGTTTCTGCCCTGCCAAGAACAAAACAGAGCGATTGCTCCTCTAAGCCACAAGGGGGCAATATACTCCAGTGAGTCAGCATGTTTCTGCCAGTCAGGCAATGAGGAAACCAGTACATCCTGTATAATGTATATGGTGATTGTGCATATATAAGCTGGACAACATTTGTCTCTGTCTCACTCATTTTTGTGTGTTTAACTGTCTTGTTGCAGGTGAGATATAAGAGAGTGGGTTAATTTAGACATACTGTATAAAGTAGCTGAACAGGGGATATGTGATAGTGGGAAAAGGTAGCCGTGTGTCTCCACAATGTTTTAGAGTACTGTCTGTAGTCAGGTTTTGCTTAGCAGCTTAGCTAATAGCTAGCAGCTAATGCTAACTCTGTGATAGTGACTGCAGGAGGCCCCAAGCTACTACTGTCTGTCTGATGTTATTGATAATAATTCCAACTCACTGTGATAGTAATATGCTATTGTGGAAACAGAACTATTTGGTGTCATGTATTTTTGTTATTTTGTTTAAACTGAATGTGATGTTATTATGTATTATTTTGTTATGTCCAGTGAGTCAGCATGTTTCTGCCAGTCAGGCAATGAGGAAACCAGTACATCCTGTATATGGTGATTGTGCATATAAGCTGGACAACATGTGTCTCACTCATTTTTGTGTGTTTAACTGTCTTGTTGCAGTTCCTTGATGTCCAGTAAAACGGTCATAAAATCAAACCACACTGATATGGACTCATTCATTGAAGTGTGTAACATTAAGTTTGGTGCAGATTGGAGCCTTGACAACATGTGGGCAACTGAGGGCCCCTGAGACTGATTGGTTCACTTGACTATGGTCTATGGGTGTGTCGTGACTCGTGACTCATGGCAGAGGCAGACCCCTGAACAGTGTTGTGCCAAGTTTGGTGCCTGTGGCCCACAGTTTGCAAAAAGAGGTACAGTTATATAATGATGCTATAAAAGGATACCACAAAAAGCCCTAAGGGTTTTATCTTTCCTTTGTGGTCCTGTGTATTCAATGCATCAATCATGGCAATCCCCTGGGGAAAGAGCATAGTTTGGCGTGGATCTGAGTTTAGTGCACCTTTAAATGGCCCTGGCCACACGTGGCCCCTGGTGTGTGACTTGTTGTGCCAAGTTTGAAGCGGATCGGAAACAACGCTGCACTTCGCAAGTCCAGATGTTTGTGACGTCCAAGGTCGACCAATCCTCTATAGCAGGGTTTCTCAAAGTGGGTAGGGGGCTGTGGCGCAAGTCCAGGGGTGCCAAAGAATACTTATCACTTCAGTTTAACCATTTAGACCGTCTACTCTAGATTCTAGATGGTCCGTTTTACTAATACTAGACTCTAGAATTAGTAAAACGGACGTGAGTTGCACTGTTCTTGGTGATCCTACTTGGCCTCACCCCCCGAACCCACCTCACCCCTGCCCACTTTGACAGGCTGGGATGGCTTAGGGTCGACGACAGAGTACAGCATCTTGCAATGGGTCTGGTCCACAAGATTCGATACACCACCAAGATACCCATGTACCTGTCTAAATACTTCCTAAATGTAAAGTCCACACCCACAACACCAGAGGGAGTGCAACAAACCATGTACAACCCAGATTCGGCACAAACAAGGGACTAAATTATTTTCGCTCCTATGCCACCAAAATGTGGAACGCCCTACCAACAGTCATTAAGACATGTGAATCCCTTGACTCCTTCAAAACCGCTCTCAAAGGGCACCTATGGACGGCTGCAATTAAAAACTGGCCCCTGTAAAATCTGCTATTTCTCGCAATATGCAGGAGTATTCTAATCAACTTAACATTGCATTTGTTTAATAATTTCCCATCAGCAGCCATACATTGTAGTGATCAAAGCTCTATGATATAACCAATAGCCTACTTTTACAGACTTCCTCCTTCACCTCCTCCCAAAAAAGTTGAATTACCTCCAGAATATGTGTAGGCCCTACTCAACTGTAGGTACCGATCTCTCTTTCACATTTTGGGCACATTTTTATTTTATTTATGTTGCTATTTATAATAAATAAATAAATTCATGTGACCTGGAAAATGGAAATGCACGCTCTGCTTAAACTGAACTCACTTAAACTGATGTATGGATGGATTATTATTATTATTAAACAGAAACTGCATTTGGTTATACCAATTGGATCCAATCAGGATAGTGAACAGGATACAGATGCAAGTGAAATTGAAGACAAAATTGGAACTGTAACTATAGGCGACAGCCGCTTTATGAAATTAAGCTGATTAATGGGTGACTCTTTCCTGAGTGGCTGGAATGTTGCAACCCACCTGAAAATGTAGGCTATAGTTTATTTAAAGAGCTGGAGTGACAGGGAACGAATTCCGTTACTGAACAAACACACACTCAACACACTATGGCATGATTACTATAGTATATCGTATAGTGTTTAACCTTAAAAAATACAAAAATAAATAAAATGTTTGGTTTTAACCAAAAGAAACTGAATCAAATATTGAATCAAGTAGGCCTAACTTAAAAATTGCTGGGGTGCACAAGCCAGAGTATGTATGGTAACCTCAGAAGTAGGCTATTCAAAGTGAAACACCCCTTTAGCCTAAACAACACTACTAGTGCCTGAAACATTTTCACTTCTTCATTTGTTTGGCCTTGACAGCCTAATTTCCCTATCAGTTACCATGCCGTGGGCCCACATAAAGGGTGTATGTGACATTTGTGGAGAAACTGACTTTTATATAAAGGTCTCTATAGAGCTCTATCAGATGGTAAAATATTATAATTTAATATCATGACAGTATCATGGTCAGTTTCATGTCATCATGGTCAGTGTCATCTCAGTATCATGGTCAGTATTACTGTATGTCAATATCATGGCCAGTAACATGGTCAGTATCATGCCAGTATCATCATGATACTGACATACTATCACATCAGTATCAAGGTCAGTGTCATGGTCAGTAGCCTATCGTGTGTCATTACAACCACTTGTCCACATCTGTATAAAAGTATTATCTGTAGTATCTATTACTAATATGTTTGGTTAAATAATTACAATCAATGAAAATTCATTTTTTGTATAGGCTAATATTGTTAAAATGTCACTTATAGAGACTTTGCACTCCAGCCCTAATTATTATATTGTCAGTATCAAGGTCAGTATATTAAAGCTGTGCTGGATTGGAATCCTGTAACATATATACTGTACATATTTAGGACTCTCTCCAGTGACTGGCTCACACTAAGGTCCCCAAAGTAAACACCAAACTGAGGAGAACCACCCGATACCGAGAAGTTACCTATAGGGAAAACAGCATTTTGTTTTAATGCCCCAACCACTTGGAATGACCGTGACCTATACTTAAACTAATGTTGACCCATAACATACGGTCGATTTAAATCTTTGATTGCAGACCTACCGGCAGTGTCTGCAACTGCTTTTAAACTTGTGTTGTTTTGTTTTGTTGATTGATGCATGCATGCATGCATTAATGAATGAATGAATGAATGAATGGATGGATGGATGGATCATGGATGGATGGATGGATGGATGGATGGATGGATGGATGGATGGATTAATTAATTAATTAATTAATTAATCCATTAATTCATGGTTGAATGGATGACCGGATGAATGATGGATGGATGAATGGACGAATGGATGGATGAATGAATGAATGAATGGATGGATGGATGGATGGATCATGGATGGATGGATTAATGAATGAATGAATTAATTAATTCATTGATTAATTCATGGTTGAATGGATGACCGGATGAATGATGGATGGATGAATGGACGAATGGATGGATGGATGGATGAATGGATGAATCATGAATGGATGAATCATGAATGGATGGATGGATGGATGTTGATCATTCAACAAAAACCCCTCTAGTCGACATCATGTTCAAACATAAACCAATTATTAACCTGTCTAGAGTCTGAGTCATGTCACGGCGGTGGTACGTTATAATGTGGCTTCATGTGTGCCTCGCATCACGAGATCACGCGTCCATCCTATAGCCACGTCCCTCTCGGTGCGTCGCCCGGGTAACGGCGTTCTGATTGGCCGCGAGCGTGCGTGACGCAGTGCCATGCCATCCTAGACAGCTGCAGCTAGTATCAGTACCGGTGAGTGGGACGGCCTCTCTCTCTCCGCCGCCGAGGGACTGTGCACATCATTTAATTCATCCTAATTATTTAATGCATCAATATAAGAACCAAATAATATCATGTGCACAGTTCCCTGGTGTTAATTAGTCTCTTCTTTAGCTACAGCCTCTCTGGAATCTGGATTTAAGCATCACATTTCTGACTTTTGTAGGGAGGTAAGTGACGATACTGTCTTTTCAACCTATTGATTGTTTGTGACTTAACTGCTTGAAAAAAGCTGAAAAAACACCACAACAACGCGTCGTCTATTTTTCAGCGAATATATTTGGTGAGCCCCAACTGCTAGGTTAGGTGGTTTATGTGTTTTTGCGAAGTTTTGGGGGGAGAATGAATGTCTCTAATCGTAAAGGTGATCGTGACAATTAGTGCAATATAACATATGAATTAATCATAATAATTATGCCGTAGGCCAACCTATACTCCCCCGTCGGAGGGAGGGTGCAGTCGTGCAGGCTGCAGCTATAGCCTACTGTGTAAACGAAGCTTATTGCATAACAGGGAATAATAGATAGGCATTGTCAAGTGGAACTGCGTCTATAGAGTCTCTATAGCAACATGCTTATAAGTTGGACATACACTTGGGATTCAATTTAGAATGACACTGGTGTGAAAAGGTCTGTTATTATTATACAATCAAATATTTGAATAAAAGTAAAATAAATGCGGTGTGCATGCCAGTGTAGTCAAGTGTCAGCCTGCAATGGTCGACAAAATGCTACATTAAACAACAGCTTGCTATAAAGTGGTAATATTTATATCTGTCTGTCTGGCTGTTTATCTGTCTGGCTCTCTGCCTGGTACTTAATTGATTGATGAGGCACTTGCCTCATCATTGCTCATAGGCTACAATACAATAGTAATACTGATAGGCCTACTAATATTATAATGTTTTTCACTCAAATAAAATAATTTGCCGTCCTTACTGTAGGCCTACCCTAAAATAGAGGGTGTGACATCAGCAATCATAACCAGAAGTTAAGCACAGTACTGAGTGGAAAAAAAGAAAAACGTTCTGGGCTCGTCATACATCCAAACAGAAAAGTAGTATCTGTTTGCATTACACGACTTTAAACAATGTTTGCACTTTGCCACTTCATTTCCTACCCACTGTGTGTGTGTGTGTGTGTGTGTGTGTGTGTGTGTGTGTAAGTGGGGCGGGGGGGGCGGGATATAATCAGATCCAAACTGTTCATTTGAGGGACAGAATTATCGCTTGTGTGGGACAAGTGGGACTTATAATAATTTTAAAATTATTAAATGCATTTAATAATGGTGTTATTAAACCGCTCTGGCGTCTGCACGTTTTGTTTTAAAATTCTAATTGTGGTCATTGGTGACTTGGTGCTGTAGCCTATATAGGCCTATGGATATTTCTCATGTTAGCCTATTATGACAGGCTTAAAAACTGTACATCTTGCTGGAAAAGAGACGAGAGTGCTTTACAACAGAAGGCCAATATTAGTGCGCTAACTTAACTAACTAGTAGGGCATTTGAACACCTGATGCCTGCATCATGCCAGTCAAAATGTGGGACATGATCAGGGTCTGTCCCACACAAAGGGGGACTTTTGGTCACCCTAGGCAGGTGGGGAGGGAGGGGGGGGGAGAGCTTGAGCTTCATCATTAGGAGCCAATGCCATAGAAAAACATGATTTGTATTAGGCTGCTAATCTATAAATCAAGTAACTTGTAACCAAAGTTTTCAAATCATTGCAGTGGGGAAAAAGTAAATGCAATATTTGCCTCTCGAGACGTAGCGGAATAAAAGTACTGTATAGGCTGTACATTGGAAAAAACAAGTACCACAAAAGTACAGTACTTGAGTACCGGTAAATGTTCTATCTTCTTAGTTGCTTCCCCCCATTGTTGAATATAAGGAACATACCTGTCATAGCTGAGGTGTGACAGACAGGAACTATAGACGTGGCTAACCAGAACCATGTTACCTCTGACTCAGTTGTGTAGAAGTATGCTTTACAATGCTGGTTGGATAGGCCTATACCGATACTTAACACAAGTTGTGCCCAAGACGTCCACAGACGTCCTAGGAACTATTATAATTGCTTTCAGGGTGAAAACGGTTACGTTTCAGGAAATGAAATATGAATAAATACATAAACAAACAAATACAAATAATAAATAAATGGGAAAAAGAGTTTTCCAATGTATCCAATAGTTGATATTATTTAGCCACATGCTCTTGTTAATACTTTTCATTGGTTCAGCATTTATAAAACCCCACGACACATTTGTTGTGAGCTTGTAGATCATCTATTTGTGCTACTTTTGCGTGGCACACTCATATGAGGAAGTCTGGCTTTAATTCACAAAAAAGAAAAACAGATAAAGTTGAACAATTGAGATACAAGGTTGATATATAGGTTACAGGTATAGGATCATTTAATATTCGCTTCACCGTTAATAGGATCTAAACCTGTTAAAATTAGGCCTATATGTTTTTTGGGGGCCTGTCGAATATTCTAATAATCGTTAATTAATTAATAGGAATATTGTAATCGGTTTTCATTTTTACACATCCCAGTGGTATTTAGTATTATGAATGAATTATGAATTAGTTTTACCAAGAGGTCATGATCGAACGCAATCAGAACCCCTTCAACACCTTTTAAAGGAGAATTGTGGACCAGCTCTCTTTTTTACTGCAATCTGATGTTATTATGTCCAACAACCAGTGAATCCACGCATGCATGCTCGGTCATAGGCTCGTTCGCCTTTTTACGTAAGCCCATTTGGGACAAAACACTGTGCAGCGTAATTGGTCATTATGAAAGACAGATGTGTAGAAAGAAAAGCAATCAAAATAAGCGATTTAGCGTAAGATCCAGCTTGCACGGTCTGAGTTGCGGTGCACTCTGGACGGAGTTATGTAATGTTTCACCTGCAACACTCGGTATTGGATATAATAATAACATCAGATTAAGGTAAGAAAACAGTTAATCTGGAACTCTCCTGGTGGTGGGCGGTGGGCACTGTGTTGGTTTATCCAACAAGGCTGCGCATAATTAAACTAACTGTGTGTGTGTGTGTGTGTGTGTGTGTGTGTGTGTGCGTGACAGCCGGGACGACTGCTAGCCACCATGTTGACAGGTCTGTTCCGCATGCACGGCCTGATGGTAGCCTCCCATCCCTGGGAGGTGATCGTCGGCACGGTGACGCTCACCATCTGCATGATGTCCATGAACATGTTCACCGGCAACGACCAGATCTGCGGCTGGAACTTTGACTGCCAGAAAACAGAGGAGGTAACAATCACTGAGTCTGCTTCACATCATCATCACACGCACAAGGCTGTCACAAATCATGAGTTAATTGTTCAAAAGGGGGTTCTTTGGTAATTAAATCAAAGAAAAGTGTCCCGTGTGTTTCGTTAGACCTCCGTCAGGTGTGTCCTGATGAAGGTCTAACCCAGTGGTTGGCAAGTAGGTTTGGCCCATAGACTGTAAAAAATATGGACAAAGCGTTCCCCGGGTCTAACATGGACGTAAAATGAAGCCTGTAATTCCTTGCACTGTAAGTCGCCATATTTCTAGATCCGTTTGGGCCCAGCTGGCCATTGGCTGGCCCAGACAACGAGGCGGGACTTCCCCCCTTACTTTTCGTTGGTTTTTGTTTTGACTGAACGGGGGGTGGCTCCCGTTCATAGACTGTAACGGTAGCCACGCCCCTCAGAACATATGCGACATTTTTTAAATAAATGGGACCATAATTTTCCAAAAAGAATATTATGACATGAGAAATGAGACTTTAAACTAGTGACTGGAAGCAGAAAGTATTCATGACCATGTTTATTAAGGTGATACAGTCTAGGTGAAGTTGGGCCCAAATACATGGGCCTCTATGGAGCTATGGGGTTTTTTTGGGCCCAATGACAGCGCCACAACAAGCCATTATATGAACTTTCAGGAAGTCCCGATTTCCTTAGTGGCTTCACGAAATATCTGTCTGACTGCCCCCCTGGTTTGGCCTCGGGCCAAACTCTTTCAAAAGACAGTAGATGGTGGGCCAGAACACAATCAATGGTAAGTTAGGACCTGGCTGGAACCTTATATAGAATAATAATAAACTATATTGTTATAAAAGTTAGCAATACAACACCATGTGGAATAAAAGTTACAGGTGCAGGCCTCCTCCTTGAATGTAGCACTTAAGGCCTATTCATAGTCTGGATTTTCGGTGATGAGGTGACCACCGCTCCGGTGGTGAGCTGACCACCGGAGCTGAAATAACATTGAGCGGTGGTGAGTAAAAACAGAGAGAAGGGCTGGAGCGGTGGCGGTGGTTTGCTCTTCACCGCAGCTCGTGACGTCATGTTGTAGTTCGGTGGTCACCCCACCACCGTAAATCCAGACTATGTATGAGCATTTATTGGGTATTTAGTTCATCAAAAAGTTTCAAATGAACATTTTTCATCTGGTCATGTTCCTTTTGGAACAAGAGGTCTTTCATGTCACGGTTCAAGGTCTCTAAGGCACATAAAACTCAGCTTGAGAGACGTTTATCATCCAAAAGTCTCAAAAGGAAAGTTGACAGTTCACTTCATTCCTTTCCAGCTCTTTATGACAACAAAAAGAGTGAATACATAGTGCAATTTGTTCAAGACATAATCACAAGGGAAAAGTGAAAGGAAAGTCCAAGGCACAAGTTGTCAAGTGTGACAGTGAAAATGATTTGTTGGTCCTACCCGGTTTCATCAATTCAACACTATTGCTGGACTATCCTACAGTCAGCTATTGGAAATTATTTACAAAATAATTTGTCAGGCCAGATACATTTTGCCTAACACTGAACTGGCCCTTCTCTTTGATTGTATTACCAAAACTCCTCCTTTTGAACATTTGCATCCTACGCAGCTGTCAACAACTTTCTAAAAACCTGACGAGTAATTTTCATGCACATTTTTGCGACTATAATGCTGATTTCATTGTGTTTTTGGCATTGGACATTGGAACATATTGTCGCTTTCGGGTGGAAACTTATTATGTTAATAGTTTAAGATGATTATAAAGACAGTCCTGTTTCATTGGTAGATTAGCGAGAGGACGGTGAACCAGGACATTCCTGGTTCGCTGTTGTAACGGACCGATCTTTCTGTTCTGTTTCTTTCCCCCAGCAAATGTTGAGCAGTGACATCATCATCCTGACCATCACGCGGTGCATCGCCATCGTCTACATCTACTTCCAGTTCCAGAACCTCCGACAGCTTGGATCCAAATACATTCTAGGTGAGCAGAGTGTCCACCTCTCATAGCTACACATGGATTACAGTTTTCACTAGCTATACGACTGATTTCAGTCATTCGGATTCCGCTCCTTTCATAATGTTTCACAAATAGCACATTAGGACTCTTAGGCCATACAAACATTTTCAGTCGTGAGATTTAATTTTGCCTTAATCCATGTGTACGTCACTTTAACACTATGTCGTATGACGGTGGTGGCAACATCCAAATCTTCAGTAGTATGTAGGGCTGGGGCGGTATGAGATTTCTATTACCGCGGTTATTGCCGGCCCCCATACCGCCGGTATGGCGGTTATTACCCCCCCCCCCCCCCAAAAGTAAAAAAAAAGTTACAGGTATGGTGTGTGCGATATTAATTGTGAGATTACCATAATGACGGTAATCATTAAAGGACCACTTTTCATATAATAGGTCCTCACTAATAGTCATGATAAAATGGCAAGTTTCTTTCTACTCATAGGAGGCCTAATCTAATTGAATACCCCTGCCATAAAGCATTACACTTGGTTACAAGAGGGTCCACCATTTTCAATTCATCATATCATTTTGTACACTATAAAGCTAAAAACAGGAAATCATCATAAAGGAGGTAAAAAGGGGGAAAACGTATACAGTGAGGGGGGAAAGGGGTGGGTGGAGTCAACGGATTTACGGACAGTTGGTAGGGCGTTCCACATTTTTGTGGCATAGGAGTGAAATGAATTTAGGTGGACCCTCTTGTAAACAAGTGTCCACTCACAGTTAACAGTCTTTGTATTGAGTTGTGCTTGAAATGTAGTGTAATTCTGCAAACTGTTAATAAATATTTTAATCAATCAATCAATCAATCAATCCTTGTTTGTGCCGAATCTGGGTTGCACATGGTTTTTTGAACTCCCTCTGGTGTTGTTGTGTTGCTGGCATGATTAGACTGACTGAGCGTCACTGTTTATTATGATACACTTTTCTTTTTATAAAAAATAAAAATAAATCATTTCATAATTTTTTTTTTCTTTTTTTTTTTTTAACCGCGGTAATGAACCCGATACCGCGGTATGCGTCACATACCGGCGGTATGGCGGTATTGCGGTTATTGCACCCAGCCCTAGTAGTATGTATTGTACAGTAGTATCTATCTAAAGCGTGTCTCTCTCTTTCTGCAGGTATTGCTGGTCTGTTCACCATCTTCTCCAGTTTTGTGTTCAGCACTGTGGTCATTCACTTCCTGGACAAGGAACTTACTGGCCTCAAGTATGTAAAGTACACATTTTCAAATACTCACTATTAATGGATATACTGTACATATTTAAAATACTCTCAACTGTACACATTTTAAAATACTCCAGTCCTAAAATAAGACTGGGCAATACAGTATATATCATTATATCAATATTCTGATATGAGACTAGGTAGATATTGTTTTATACTTTCAACAATAGCACCAATAGGTGATTTTACATTTTTTGCATAATATAAAATAAAAGTGAAATTCAGAATATGTATATATTTGCAGAATGTCGCTAGTGGTATTTGGGGGAAAAAACATATTGTGATATTTGATTTAATGTCCATCTCGCCAAGCTTGTCCTTCTGAAACACATGAAAAAAGATTAAATATTAGTTTTGTGGTGTTGTGTTTTGTCCAGTGAGGCTTTGCCATTCTTCCTGCTTCTTATCGACCTCTCCAAAGCGTGTGCCCTCGCCAAGTTCGCCTTGAGCTCCAACTCTCAGGTACACTCCAACTGACCTCTCTATCTTTGTCAAGTTTATTTGCTTTATAGACCACAACAACATGTGTTTCCATTTCTTTCTGCTGAATGAGAGATTTCCAGATCCAAAAACAAACCGAACAAATGACGCACATCCACACGTGCCAGGTGCAGAGTGCCGTGCTACGTAGTGCCGAGCTTGTAGATCTGCAAATTTAGAAAAATCGTGAAAACGTGTTCACATCTTTGAATATATATTCTTTCACAGCGAACATGTTTATGTTCGCTGTGTTTACATGCAAATATTTGCTTCTGGGGGGGGGGGGGGGGCCTGGAACAACATACTTTCAGATGGGGGTCCGCGGCCAAATTCAGATAATTCTGGGGGTCCTTGACATGAAAAGGTTTGAGCACCACTAATATGTTTTTCAGAAAACTCTGAGAATTTACATTTTTTGGAATCAGGTCTCAGGTCTTGTATTAAGTCTTTTCTCTGGGGCATTTTACCAACTACCACCTACTGTACAATATGCTGGGCGAGGCTGGAACCAGTGACCTGATTACCACACTGCAACCCTAGCCGCTAAGCCCCCAGATAACAACAAAGAGTTAACTGGCACTATAGTCCTGAACAGAACTACATTCATGCCTTTGAAATATTGTCAATATTCAATTGTAGAAAGTAAATAAGTACATTTACTGAAGTACCTTGCTTGAGTTCAATTTTGAGAAAGCTTTATCTATTTTATATAAAGTGTAATACGTATATACTAGTACTACAGATATTGTTGCTTGTACTCCACTACAATTATTTGAAAACGTAAGTTATAAGTTGCTTTGTAGATTTAGATTATTACAAATCATTCGTTAATCACAATTTTGATAAAATGCTGCTATATTCTGGCCTGACACAGAAATTTCGAGGCTAGTGATCTGCTAGCGATTCAGAGGCTGGAGCCATGCAGGCTAGCTATGATCATGACCTGTGTATATGTTCGTTCCTCTGGTGTTTAGGACGAGGTGCGGGACAACATAGCTCGTGGCATGGCGGTGCTGGGACCCACCTTCACGCTGGATGCCCTGGTGGAGTGCTTGGTGATCGGAGTGGGAACCATGTCAGGTACAAACAGAACCATTCTGTAACATTAGATCTGAAATCACAAGTGTAAAACCTGAGGTTGTATGAGGTTACCTGTCGTCGTCGTTTGGCAGAAAACCTTTTTTTCCCATAAATGAGTGCCCTAGCTGCTACGTCGTCATAAGTCGGGCGGGAGGTGTAGGACGGAGGCTTGACGTCCTCCTGGTGGGGGCTGCTGTGTTGCATGTTGCATGTTGCATGTTGCATGTTGCATGTTGCATGTTGCATGTTGCATGTTGTATGTTGTATGCACCATACGGTTGGAGATCATGTGTTAACAACATGCATGTTGTATGTTACAGGTGTCAGACGGCTGGAGATCATGTGTTAACATGCATGTTGTATGTTACAGGTGTCAGACGGCTGGAGATCATGTGTTAACAACATGCATGTTGTATGTTACAGGTGTCAGACGGCTGGAGATCATGTGTTAACAACATGCATGTTGTATGTTACAGGTGTCAGACAGCTGGAGATCATGTGCTGTTTCGGCTGCATGTCCGTCTTGGCAAACTACTTTGTGTTCATGACCTTCTTCCCTGCCTGCGTCTCACTGGTGCTCGAGGTAAGCATGGATCTATAGATCAGCGATACTGAACGTTGTTTTTTTTCAAGGAGTTTGGCATGCAGCAGGCATTAGGCCCATTTGATAAATAATGGGACTCCCAATCAATCCATACCACAATGGTAATGTGTGTGTAAGCGTTGACATGTGTGTGTGTGTGTGTGTGTGTGTGTGTGTGTGTGTGTGTGTGTGTGTGTGTGTGTGTGTGTGTGTGTGTGCATGTGTGTGTGCTATTCACAGCTGTCCAGGGAGAGCCAGGGAGGTCATCCTATCTGGCAGCTCAGCCACTTCTCCAGGGTCATGGAGGAAGAGGAGGACAACAAACCGAACCCTGTCACCCAGAGAGTCAAGATGATCATGGTATGGAGGAGATCCATGTTCACATAATATCCTCGCTTTTCAGGGCAAGAACCTTGTACAGTATGTGAACTAAAACGTTACTTTTCAGGAAATGGAAAAGAGAAAAAAAGAAAATATATACATTTAAAATGTCGTTCATCAAACTGCTGTTCTAAAATGTTGTACAGTACAGTACAAGTATAACGCTAACCTGTGTGTGCGTGTGTGTGTGTGTGTGTGTGTGTGTGTGCGTGCATGTGTCTCTCTCTCCAGTCTCTGGGTCTGGTCATGGTCCACGCTCACAGCCGTTGGATCGCAGAGCCTCTGTCCATCAACACCACCGAGATGGACATCCAGCAGGTGGGCATGAGCCTGGACCACCACTCCCCCAAGAGGATCCAACCCGAGGGACCCCTGTGGCAGTTCTACATGGCCAGGTATACTGTATATACTGTGACACAGGGAAACATTGCTTTTGATTTGAGCCGAGGAGAGAGAAAGGACAGATTGGGGAGTATAGTTAACAATACAATGTCCTAATCGTGACGGCCCTAGGAGTAGACGTGGCCTTGACCAGATCAGTTTGGCTTTCCTGGTGACGCAAGGTTACATGAACCCTAGTGTCACCATTATTCTCCTCTCTGCATGTCATATAGGCAAACAATAGAAAATAGGAGCTCTACAAACTCACAATGCATCGCAACATAAAGCTCGTAGATAGTATACCCATCAGTTTCAATTTGATAGTGTTCCATTTCCAAATGTATCCGTTCGTTGTTTTTGTTCCATCACTTCTTCACTTTATATCCTGTATGAGTTCTCCCTCCCTCCTGACTACATGACATTGCTAATTTATCTTTCTGTTGACTAAAGCGCTGGAGAGACAGGGAGACATTTGCTACAGAACGATTACTATCTGAATATAGAGCCATTCATCACTTAATTATGTGTGTAATCTTGGTGCTCTCCACAGAATGGTCACCATGGACATCGAGCAGGTCATCTGTCTGGGCCTGGCGTTGCTGCTGGCCATCAAGTACATCTTCTTTGAACAAGTGGAGATGGAGTCCACCTCCCTGTCGTTGAAGAACCCCATGACCATGACCATGTCCATGCCCTCCGCGGCCGCCCGCCGCGCTAACCCCGACGACTCCTGCTGCCGCAAAGAGACCCTGCCGGCTCCCCAGCCCCTCGCCCAGAAGGCGTTGACGGCCGTCCCACCGGCCCCCGCCACCAAAGAAGAAAGAGGTATGGGTGACTAAAGCCTAATTTATATTAGGGTTGCACGATATTGTTTTTTTGAAAAAGATACCGATATCGGTAACTTACGGCTCCTCAAGACCGATACCGATAACCGATAACCGATATTCTTTTGTATTATTAATCATGTTTTAAATGCATATTCACCTGTAGTTTTGACATGAGCATTACTACCAACAAATAAAGCCAAGAACAGTTTTGACTCTTCAAATAAAGTGACTATTTATTTTTCCAAATAAATATTTGAGGCAATCAATGTATTTCCCTGAAAAATGACTGGACTAAATCCAAATGGTCTTTGTGCTTTGTTGTGGTCTTGGTCCATAAAGAAATGGAAACAACTATTACTTGGCATTAGGACAGCAAGACTATCAAACATTTTCCAAAAGAAATAATCATAGTCTGAAACAAAGTTTACTATTTGACAACCTGTCAATAACTAACCTGTAAACATTGTAAGATGTAAACATCTACCATATAAAAAATAAAGGCCTCTGCAGTGCATAAGGATTAAAATTAAATACTATTACTGACCAGTAAAAGACTGTCAGACATGTCTCTATGTAAACGTAAACTGAATGTGCATTCCTCACAGTAACAAAAAACAAAACAAAAGGTACTCTGAAACAAGTTAGTCAGACATGTAATGTAACCAACTAACAAACTGAAAAAGTGCATTCCACACAGTAACAAATAGCTACTACTGAAATTTGTCTTGTCTATGTAACACAAAACTGAAAAAGGTGCATTCCTTCTCATTTTACAGAACAAAGGATTATTGGTTTTATTTTATTGGTTTTTTTGAAGGGACAGACAGTAGGCTGACAGGAAACGGGAGAGAGATGGGGGAAGACATGCAGTAAAGGCCGTGTCGGGCTCGGGAGTCTAACCTGCGGCACACTGCGACTGGATTACCAGTCGGGTTCCCAGACGGTTACGCCACCGCCTGGGCCTATAATCCATATTGACACTCACTTTTGTTCACTCAATGTTCAATGTTCACTCACTTTTCACAAAAGCATGAGGTTTCTTGCAGCGAGTTCTTAATAAAATATTGCTTTTAACAATCACAACTACACAGATTACAGCAGGGGTGTCGATGGCCTAGTAGCAGTGGCGTGCACAGATAGACACTAGGGGGTGCTAGAGCACCACCTGCCCTTGCCCTCTGGACAGCAATGATGACATTGATCAATTCTTGATGAAAAAAAAAAACCTTCCAATATATTATTTATGCCCCAAAATCTATAAATCTCACACTATTAAGGCAACCGGACAGTTCCACGCACTGCACAAGGTGCCCCTCTTTCACTTGAGCACCTGCCCCTCTAAATGTCTGTGCACGCCACTGCCTAGTAGTGGTTAAGGCACATACCACATACAGCACACTGTGGGACCGCACACTAAAACAAATAAACAAAATACATTCCCTCCATGTTTTGATGCCGGTAGATGGGAACGGTCGTACAAAGAAAAATGCAGACAAAAGTTGTATAGCGGCTGCTCGGTTCGATCCCCGGGTCCCTTAGTATTAGTGGTTTTTTTTTACCATTTCGTCTCGGTCGGGTGGAAACCTCATGTCCAAAATCTTCATGATTCAAATTCAAAAACAAAAAACATTTGATGCTTTTGTGTGACGCTGTAGTATGATCACGTACAGAACGTTCATTTACAAAAAAAACACAAATAGAATATGGAGAGAAGAGGTTTCTGCCCGACAGCAACAATTAAATGCTTTTTTGCGGAAAATGATTACCGTTAAGTCTCATGCACTGAAAATATGATATTACCCCACCTCCTGTTTCAAACGCCTTGTATCCCCCCTCTGTCTCCTCTTTTATCTTCCCAGATGAGGTGATAAGGCCCCTGCCGGCACTGGTGACCGTCAAGCCTCGAAGCAGCAGCATGTTTGTGGTCGGAGACGGTGACATGGAGCCCCCCTCCTCCGCCACCATCCCAGCGGCTGCAGAGACGACACCCCCCAAGCCCCCCTGCATCATCCCACCCACACCCAGGCCTCTGGAGGAGTGTTTGGCTATCCTCAAAAACCCAGAGGTAACCCCCCTCTCTAGAGCGCAGCCACGCATGCATGCGCGCACGCACGCACGCACGCACGCACGCACGCACGCACGCACGCACGCACGCACGCACGCACGCACGCACGCACGCACGCACGCACACACACACACACACACACACACACACACACACACACACACACCATCCCCTCGTTTAGGCTAGAAGTAGTGCATGGGGGGGTTACAGGGGGTCACAATTTCCAAGAAACAATATCTGCAAGCTTGTACATCTGCTATTTTTGAGCGGTACTAACCGCACCAACGTGTGTGGCTTTGTGTGTGGCTTTGTGTGTAGCCTAGTCTGGCACAAAACATTTTCAGATAAGGGGGTCTGTGCGTATAAATTTGGCGGGTCCTTGAAGGTTTGAGAACCACTGGGCTAGTGTGGTTAAGATGTGTGTCACACAATGCTAACCCACTGTCTCACAACACCAGCCGCCGCAGCACAGCAGCAGGAGGGGCGATTGAGGCTGTGTGCTGTAAGCAGGTTTTAATGAGCTTGGCCTCCACTTTCTCTGTGAGGCTCTTATCTATTATAGCAGGACACTAATAGACAAGACTTCTTAAAGGTGCAGGACGCTAAATGGATAAGACGCCACTGGCCTGCCCTGCACTCTGATCCTGTCTTGTCTACATCTGAAAAGTTGCAGGGAAACAAATCCACGTGCAGCCACTAAAAGCACCAATGCACTAAAAGCATCTATGCACTATGCAGTATTTTACTTCACAGGATAGATGCTATGCAGACAATACAAGCACTTGTTTTGTTTTGTGTGAATTGAATTCATTTCATAAAGCTGCATTTCATAACTGCGGGTTTTGAAGAGCATATGTTGAAACTTGTGACCTCTACAAAATATATAGAGGTTACCAGGAGGCGGAATTAAAATAAAGTGTAAACTCTGGACCATTTCACTTTGGGTAATGAATCGGCTTCATTATCACAACGATTGATCCACGTGTCTCCTCCTCCTATACTTCCAGATGGGGGCGGGGTTCCTGAGCGACGGCGAGGTGATGCTGCTGGTGAACGGTAAGCACATCCCGGCCTACAAGCTGGAGGCCATGATGGAGAAGCCGGAGCGAGGGGTCGCCATCCGCAGACAGATGGTGTCGGCCAAGCTGGCGTCCCCGTCGGCGCTGTCCACCCTGCCCTACGCCCACTACGACTACTCCAAGGTGAGGATGTTTGGGTTGTTTGGGTTCCATACTGGTGTCGTCAACAAAAAAAAAAGTCTAATAATTGCCGATGTATCGGCCTGACTCTAGCATTAACAGATAATAAAGAGAGTAACAGAATGTTTGGGTTTAATATGATCACAGCACTGATAAAACTGATTCATGTTAAAGGAGGACGTCAGCCATTTTCAACCACATCTTGATCAGTGTTATACCATTCGGCTACAGTATGTCGCCTAAAATTGGTGGAAACGCAAGCCGGTTCCGTGAAAGCTAGTGAATCTAGAACAGAACCAGTTCTAGAACCAAAGTTCTTTATTTGGTGGAAAAGAGGCCTCTGAGTAGGCATTAGTGAGGCCCATTATATATGATGATAGGCTGAAAATGGGGTCCTATAAGGATGTTCGTTTGTAAGACGTCAAAACTAAATAAACCCTTACGTTCCTTTGTTGTAACGTTGGCTTGTTGTGTAAACGTTGCCGTCTTGTTGTTGCCAGGTGATGGGCACCTGCTGTGAGAACGTGATTGGCTACATGCCGGTGCCGGTAGGCGTGGCCGGACCGCTCCACCTGGACGGGAAGCAGTTCCAGGTTCCCATGGCGACCACGGAGGGCTGCCTTGTGGCCAGCACCAACCGCGGCTGCCGAGCGATTGCTGTGAGTGTCCCCCCCCCCCCCTGTAGTCTTTAGAGAACTGGGCTGGAGTTACTATTGTAGTTTGACCATCATTTTCTGTCGCTTTGATAAGAAATCAAGGTCTACAAGCTCACAACGTGTCACGGATTAGTGTAGCTGGATATTTCATTTTCAAATACATTTCACTTTGATGCTTTTGAGTGACGCCGTGTAGTATGATCGAGTGGGGCGTTAATTTACAACAAAAAAAACACAAAAAGGTAGACTATGGAGATGAGAGGTTTCAGCCCGACAGCTACCTGTAGCTATGACGACGATATGTTGCCATTCATACCGTTTTGTGTTTTCCAGCTGGGAGGCGGAGCCAACAGTCGTATCCTGGCCGATGGCATGACGCGCGGCCCCGTGGTGCGGCTGCCCTCGGCATGCTACGCGGCCGAGGTCAAGGCTTGGCTGGAGACCACGGACGGGTTCCAGGCCACCAAAGAGGCCTTCGACAACACCAGCAGGCAAGGACTTAAAAATAAATACAAAATAAACATAAAGAAAACCAATAAGTCAGGTTACGTAAGCATTGTCAAGCATTCAGCTACATTGCTCACAACACGTTGTGATTTGACACGTCGTGAGCTTGTAGATCACAAGATCAGCGATTACCATAAATCTGGCTTTACTGTAATCACTTCTGCCGCTTGCGTCACGGACGACTTTGGCATCACAATTACGGTCGTTTTTCAAAATATGATCATTACAGAGATTCCAAAACTGCCCACTGACAGGCCGCAAGTGAATTGCAAGTGGGCCGCCAAATAAGATTGAAAAAATAATAATATGTAAAATAGTGGCATTTTCCCCTTAAAACCTTGATAAATGAGTTCAATTCTCATTGTGATACAGATAAATAGGACCTTAAATTATACTACAGTATGTTAGTGGAGTTCAGGGGTGTGCCATGAACACTTTTGAGACTTCCAGGTGGGCCCTGATACAGAAGAGGTTGGAAACCACTAACCACTGGTCATATTTACTCTTACGTGGTTGGTTGGTGGTTTTGTTTGGCAGGTTTGCTCGTCTTCAGAAGCTGCAGATCGGTCTGGCAGGGAGAAATCTCTACATACGCTTCCAGTCCATGACGGGAGACGCCATGGGCATGAACATGATCTCCAAGGTTAGCCCTCCGTGTGTGTGTGTGTGTGTGTGTGTGTGTGTGTGTGTGTGTGTATGTGTGTGTGTGTGTGTGTGTGTGTGTTTCTATATTATCATGTGCATGGTGTGCATCATTAGGTTTTCACATTCACGTTACAAGCATGCGTACATGTCATGATATACACAAACTTGATACAATGTTGAGACGTGAATGGATATTGAAATGTGTGTGTGTGTGTGTGTGTGTGTGTGTGTCCAGGGCACAGAGCAGGCTCTGGCCAGGATACAGGAACAGTTCCCGGAGCTCCAGGTGTTGGCGGTCAGCGGTAATTTTTGCACCGACAAGAAGCCGGCGGCCATCAACTGGATCCAAGGCCGGGGCAAGTCAGCCGTCTGCGAAGCCACCATCCCTGCCAAGGTCGTTCGAGAGGTAATAACGGCCCCTTTACTTTCCACTAAAAGCTCAATTTACACTCCATGGACCCGTGAGGTTCCATTTCTTTGTTGTGGAGCAGAAACCTCTTATTTCCATATTCTAACTTTTAGTGTTAATTTATTCAAAAGTATCAGATTTACAAACTCGAAATGCAGCGTGAATCGACCCGTTTGTGGCTTGTACGTACATCTGCTACTTTGGCTAATGGCTATTCTTTTATTTGAATTTATCATTTAACGCTTTCTCTGGAACGGTCTGCCCATACTGCCAGCACTTATGAGCGTCTTTACAAATTTGTCAAGACCCACAGAACAGTAAATATCTAAAAATAAGTCTTTATTTTCTTTATTTTCATCAGACGAAAAAGGTGTCAGTGCTATGTTATTGGCAGTTGAATATAGCTTGTTTCCACCAAAGCGCCGTCCTACTGTAGAATAGATCACGTTATTTCCGGGTGTACTCTTCTTCAGAAGTCCTAGGATCACTCACAGGTTGCGGAAGAGCGCTCTATCGTAAACACTGAAAACACCAAATGGCGTAATGGAATTCTGTGTGTTCACGCCCTACTTGCTTACACTTGACTACAGCGTTACACAAACGCAGCAGATCCACAAGCTCAAAGCACAAAGCAATGCGTCACGAGCATATCGATATATATATATATATATGTTTGCCGTTCTGAATCCAGACCGTTTTGGACATACAAGGTTTCCACCCCGAACAGCGACGTATAATGGTTATGATTAGCGACCAGCTAAATGAGCTGTCAAAACAGAGTCAGCGGGCTGTGATCAGGCTGAGGCATCACGAGCGCCCTCGTCTTCTTCTCCCTCGCCAGATTTTGAAGACCACCACTGCAGCTCTGGTGGACGTGAACATCAACAAGAACCTGGTGGGCTCGGCGATGGCCGGCAGCATCGGGGGCTTCAACGCCCACGCAGCCAACCTGGTGGCCGCCATCTACATCGCCTGTGGACAGGTACTGTTCCACCGGTAGTAAAATACTACAGTATGGCGAAAAATGTTCGTCGATTACCTTTTAAAATAGCGGCTCTACAAGCGATCAACACGTCGCGATCAACATCAGCACGGTTTCTATTGCATGATGTTTGCCTAAACTTGACAATTTACTTGAATTGTTTGATACATTCGGTAGCCTGTATTGAATATTGACAAAACACAAGCAAAAAGGACAATTACATGCAGCAACACCATTATGGTCCTCCAAGACCCCCTTGGGGATCTTAGATAGCAAAAAATGTAATGGAAATAACAACAATGTAAAACTAAAAGTACCTCAAAATTGCACTTAATCGCGTCATCAGTGCCCATACCCGAGGCGGGGTTGGCGAAAGGGCCTTTCTGTGTGGAGTTTGCATGTTCTCCCCGTGTCCCCTAGGGTAGGTAACATGCAGTAATCCTGGTCTCTAAACTTCCTCCCCCTGGCCAGCCGGGGCGCCTGATGGAGGGGAAAGGAACTGGTTGGAATACCGTGTTCCTTCCACGCGCTACGTCCAACCAGGGAAACAGGAGCAACTTGGACATGAAGGAAGGAAGCACGAGTTCAAGTCCGTTGCTCTCCCCATGTACCCCATATATGGGGACTAGGTTGGCGGAGGGTGTGTAGAGCCCAGGATCACATTAGATAATTGACACAAGGGTGAAAAATGGGTTACAAAAATAGTGGGATATAAAATAAAAAATCTAATTTTAAATTAACTTAATTACAGTACTGTGTACAGTACTAATAATCACCCCGCCCCTCCCAAAAGAACATCCTACTGCTCAGCATCAATGTCTCGTATGGCAACCACCGGCCCCAAAGTCACGATTATCCCCCTCTCTCTCTCTCTCTCTCTCTCTCTCTCTCTCTCTCTCTCTCTCTCTCTCTCTCTATATATCTCTCTCTCTCTCTCTCTCTCTCTCTCTCTTTGTGTTCCATCTCTGAGGCTGTGTGCCTCCTCACCCTGACCGGCTCATTTGCAGCCTCGCCGAGTTACGCACACGTTAAAGGACCCCAAGTTGGTCCTGTGTCCCACCCAGGAACACACACACACACACACACACACACCCTCACACACACACACACACACGCACATGCACACACACACACACACACACACACACACACACACACACACACACACACACACACACACACACACATGCACACACACACACACACACACACACACACACAGGGTACAGATCCGCTTACATGCACACACACACTGTCATAAAGCCATCATCACAGCGTCAGCGGGACATTCTTCAGCTGAACAGAATAGTGCGAGTATCGTGACGAAAATAAAGAGTGAACCGCAGAACAGTGAACAACATAAAACAGTACAGAACATCGCTGTGAGTGCGTCGAGCGCCTCGGGGCAAAAGGCCTGAGGTGAGTCAAAAGCTTCAGGGGGTCCCCATGCAGAAAAACTTCACTATCATTTATCCCTTTATACGTTGGCTATTCAGAAATAGCAGATCTACAAGCTTTTACATCTGCTGTTTTTGAAACATTTCGAAAAAATCTCTCGTTGGAAAATGTAAGTATTAACACAAATCCTCTCCTCTTGGGGGGATCCCTGGCACAAAACATTTTCAGATGGAGGGTCCACGGCCAAATACATATCAATTTGGGGGTCCTTGGCACAAAAACGTTTGATTTTATTAATATTTTCAAGTCACATACTGTATGCCCTATATGTCATATATACCCCTCCCTCCCCCCAGAGTTCCCGCGCCGAAAGAGCCTGCGGTATCTCGTACAACGTGCAGCGGTTTGACATGTATGTGTCTCTCCCCAAACCCCAAACCCCCCCCCGCCCCCCTTCCAGGACCCAGCGCAGTCGGTGGGAAGCAGTAACTGCATCACTCTCATGGAGTCATCAGGACCCACGGGGGAGGACCTGTACATCAGCTGCACCATGCCCTCCATCGAACTGGGAACAGTGGGAGGAGGGACCAACCTGCCCCCACAGCAAGCCTGCCTACAGGTACACACACAAAGTCACCTTTAGCCGACTCGGCGCCATCCGAGTTTTGTACCGATAGGGAGAGACTCGTAAATCATCATATCATCATCCCCCCCAGTCTCGGTACGCAGTGGGGGACGGGGACGAGCACTCAATCTGACTAACACATACACAAGTCTAAGCTTACTTTGCAGCAATTTAGCTCAGTAATTCTAAACACTATTTCAAGGAAAAAATGGAGCGTACCAAGTATAAAGCCCTGGGGTCAGTATACTAAGTTAACCAAGTATAAGGTCTACTAATTGGTTAAATGGCCATTACAGGCCCGGGCCGGCCTAGCGGTCCGGGCACCTAGGCTGCTAATCCGACGACCTTTGCCGTGTTTCCCATCTCTCTCCCCCCATTACATTTCCTGTCAACTGTCTATTATACGCCATCAAATAAAGGCAGCAAAAAGCCCCAAAAATATATCTTAAAAAACAGTGTTGACACTTTCACAGTTTAATTTATTCTGCCAGATCTAGTGTGATAAAAGTGTGTCCTTTCCCTGTAGATGCTGGGTGTGCAGGGTGCCAGTCTGGAGTGCCCGGGTGAGAACGCGCGCCAGCTGGCCAGGGTGGTGTGTGGCACCGTGCTGGCCGGAGAGCTGTCACTCATGGCCGCTCTCACCGCCGGCCACCTGGTCAAGAGTCACATGACACACAACAGGTAACAGCGCTTTGTTCATTTCATACTTGATACCAGTGTTGTCGCCAGGCAGACACCTAGCTCTTTATCTCCACATTTTACACTTTTTGTGTCGTTTTATTTTCCGTACATTAACACCCCTACTTGATCATACTACGGCCGCACGGCGTCACACGAAAGTATCCAAAGTAGCACATCCCCAAGCTCGGAATGCAGCGCGTTCAGTAACAGTAGTTGGCGTGCCTGACGCATTGCCCAGCCAGCCTCACCTTTCTCTCTCTGGCTTCGTCTGTGACCCATGTGGGAGGCAATGATTACTAAGCAAAAACACGAAAAAGGTTTTGTTTTATCCAAACAATATCATTTACCGCATCGTTTAAATGGTTCCTTCTACAGATCCAAGTTGAACTTGCAGGAGACCACTGCAGGATCCTGCACCAACAAGGCTTCTTGAGACGGGACCCTACCCCCAAGGTTCACCCTACAACCCAATCACGCACAAGCACCTTCTGATCCTCGTGCACACGCATTCCACATTGTGCCGACGCCGAGACGGACGATTAACGGACAATGGATAAGAACGATGTGCTGAACAGGTTCAAACATTTTATTTTTATATTAAATAAAAGGGACTTATCTTTCACTGGCCCTGTTGAAGGGCCAATCCAAGTGCTTTATAAGAGACAGCAAAGGTGTTGACCAATCATCATGCTGGAAATGGACTTGATGCACAAAATTGTCTGATAATGCCAATCAGAAAATTCTGCTGGGGGATTTTCAGATTTTGTTTTATTTTTAAGCAGCTGACTATGAACACTTAAATTACTGACTTGCATAATGTTTTCCTTTTTTCTTTTTTTTTTGCTGTTATAAATGTCAGTTCCCTGCATGGGAAACGTGGATGAAATTGATTATTCACTGAGCAAAGCATACTGTACCTTTTGGTCATATATTCCAATTATTTAAATGCCAAATATACAGCCATTTCAATAGACATTCCGACGTGAACGTTGACATTACATACAATGACGTCAGCGTCAAAGTAAGAAGCAAATTGGAAAAAGCCTGTGTATTTCTGTATGTATGTCACTCTTTCCGACATCATCTGACTCATGTCAGATGACTGACATGAGTCTATCATGTCATGAGTCACGATGAGTCATCTATCTGATGACTCATCGTCATCAGATTAGACAAGGCCATGAAGCTTCATATTAAAATAATTATCTGACATACGGTGCAATTCGGTGGCCAAAGGTCAATGTCACAGTTAGTTAATAACAGATTGTCATACACAACTGAATGATTGATCTTAGAAGGGTCCATTTTGGTTCCCACTGTACACTCTCCGAGTAACCGATCTGTAAAGCACTGGTTCCCAAACAGTGGGTCAGGACTAGGGACCCATAGAAATGGGTCCCTTTCCCTTCATTGTTTCGTGCATTTTGTTTTTAATTATTTCAAAACCTTTTAAAAAAACATTCCCAAAAAGTTTTCATGATTTAATACCAAATAAAATGTTTTTTCCAAGTAGTTTCTTGAATAAATAAAATGAAAAATCTAAGAAATTCCAGGAATTAGAAAGATGTTTAAGTAGTAGTGAAAATAGCCGATCTACAAGCTCAGAGTGTGGCGCGAAGCGTCACATTGTGAGCTTGTAGATTTTGCCATTTTCAGTAGTTTGGGTCCCGGGCAAACGCCTAATTTTTCTTTTGGGTCACAGACTAAAAAGTTTGGAAACCACTGCTGTGAACCATGAGTGTCCCTAGTTGGACCCAACTTTGAGAACCACTGTGCTACATGACAGAAGACGTACGATGTGTAAGCACTGTGCTACATGACAGAAGACGTACGATGTGTAAGCACTGTGCTACATGACAGAAGACGTACGATGTTTAAGCACTGTGCTACATGACAGAAGACGTACGATGTGTAAGCGCAGGCTTGAATTTTGCCATTCCGTGGCTCAACCTTGACACACGCCTCACACCTCTGTTTCACAAAGGTGCTATGTTTAGCTAAGACATTTTATTGTTTACTGAATGACCGTAAAAGGGATGTAAAGAATACATGAAAATGTTTTCATTTTTTATTTCGTCTCAGATGCTGTAAAACGGATGCATAATTTCCTTGTGCTGTATAGCGTCTCTCCTGTTTGTTAACATGGAAGGAATGCAGGCAGTTTTTCATAGTGTGATGTCTAAATTATGCTCAGTCGTACGTCAGGTGTGGTCCACCGGAAATAGCCGATCTACAAGCTCAGCCGATCTACAAGCCTGCAACACGCTGAGCTTCTAGAATCTAGAACTTAGTGGCTAATTTTGGCAAGCAACACCGGCTTACGATAAAGTATAAGTCCGGCTTCAGTCTCTTACCACGGGTTTGTAGAACTAATTGCAAATGTGAAGACAGGAGCAGTACAGGAGATGAGAAACAAGTGAAAATGAAAATAACTTTTTTTTGCATATATTTTTTGTGATAAAAGAGAATAAAAAATTACAATAAACAACTGTACTCTTGGTTTTTGAGTTGTTGGCTGCACAGAAGGCCTATGCTATATATGAAAAGAGTAACATGACACTGTATGGGACCTGAACCCCACCCAGACATTATTCGGTTAAAGCTCTATATATCCTGACTGCTATAGAGCGTTTGTTCGGTAATGTCGGTCTCTCCGTCTCTCCAGGTCTTTAATACACCGTAAATAAATGTTCAAGTGGGTCATCGATTCCATCCAGTCAGGAGAGAGAACCACCATGTTATCAGCTTCAGCTTTATAGTGTTCCATTATAGTTGTCTGCTCGTTTTGTTTTTGTTTCATCACATCCAGTTTCATGCGTTTACACTGTGTGTGAGTTATTTCCCTGATGTATTTTCCGTTTATTAAACAGAGATGGGGAGACCACCGTTACTGAGCAAACAAACACTGCACACAGCCATCATTACAGTCAGAATATTGAGCTAATGGACGACTTCATCACCAGTTTTCAACCTACAGTATCTTCATAGAATTGGTCCACACTAATGTTCATGATAAAATAGCACACATTGTTTCTGCTCGGTCTGCTTTGTAGGAATGTGGGCAGTTCAGAAACCCGTCTTCCAGTGACATCATCGATGTGGAATCCAAGTTAATAGAAACTGCTGGGCGAAACTGCTAAGCTAATAGAAACGGCCGGCATTCAATTCCTGAAAAGTTAATGTGATAATGCGATAATGGAAGCCATCGTTCTTGCGATGACAAAAATACACAAAATAAATTGTGCTATTTTATCACGAACAGAGGACCAATTATATGAAGATAGGTTGAAAAGTGGGTCAAAAGTGGAAAAAAGTGACCCTGTTGGAACGACTTGGGGCCCACAAACTGTTTCCCGAGCCACTGGTTGAAAACCAGCAAAGTACTGTACAATGACTATGACCTTGACCTTGACCCTGACATGTACCGTCCTCCACTGACACATCTCTCACACCAAAGGGTACTTTTATTTTACTACGCAGCTGAGTCAGTCCTTCTGAACGGTTCAGAACACGCCCGGGGAGTTACACGTGAGAGAGAGGCCTTCATGCATGCTGTTGGCATGACAGAGTTCATGGCACTATACACCTCTCCAACCAGCACAATCTCCTTGATGCTCAATGTATACTATGCAGATATAAATCTAGGTTACTTGCCGTGTTGATTTTGACAGCTTTTGGATAAAGATTTAATTTAGTTTCAGTCTTATTTTACTCATCTGATTTTTTTTTTTAATAAAAGGCTTTTTCTGCCTTTATTGATAGGATAGTCTGACAGGAAATGGGGAGAGAGATGGGGGGAAGACACGCGGCAAAGGCCGTTGGGATCGGGAGTCGAACCCGGTGCCCAGACGGTTGAGCTAACCATCTGGGCCTGTACAGTTTATTTTGTCGACAAAGATGTACTTTGGTGGGCCTTGATGGCGTCCTTAATGCCTGATTTGACACTTAACCGATTTGCTATTTTCCCGAATGCAACCAAATATAAAATTACTTCTCTTTTAGTTCTACTGGACCTCTTCTCCACTAGTTCCTCCCTAACATTAATAATAGTCTCGTTTTTATTTGTTGACAAAATTGTCAATATATTTAGTCTAATTTTAGTCATCATAGTTTAGTTTCATTTTAGTTTTTATTAGCTTTAGTCCGTAAAAAGAAAGCTAGTTGACAAACGTTTTTCGTCACAGTTTTAGTCTACAAAATCAACACTGGTTACATGGTCATTGTTTATCTGGTGTCATAGTTCGTTTGAGGCACTACGTTGCTCTGCACTTTACCTCATTTATTGACTCTTTTTCATGTTTACTCTGCCTTATTCTGATCTCACACAAGGCACTCTGCATGAGAGCATATCTGCTAAATGCCTCAATTTGTACATTGTAATGTGTGCATTTATTCACACTTCACAGAGCACTGCAGACCTGCAGCCTTTTAAAAGCTCTCCAGGAATGCTTTGGTGACAGTACAACACCAGCAAAATACCACATACAAAAATGTAAGCAATGGACCCTACAATTTATGTGGATCAGTGAATGTCTCCAACTAAGATTACAGAGCAGTTTTAACCTGACCCAGTGCACATTGTAAACCCCTATGCCGGTGTGTGTGTGTGTGTGTGTGTGTCTGCGCGCGCGAGCGCACACGCGCGTGTGTGAGCACGCCTACCCAGATAGATTCCACTGACAACTGATGTCACAATGGATAGCACCTCACCAGAGGAGCTGTCAGCCAATCAGCTGCAAGCTCAGCACATCTCACCAGCCTCGAGGTGTCCGATTGGTCCCTCCAGCGCTGGGACGCCTGACGGAAGGTTCATGAATAATTTACGTACAACAATTAGCATGCTGTGACGTCTGGCACTAAGCAACAGATTAGGGAGGAGGGGTTTGTCACTTCACGCTTGTCTGTGTGGGATATTGTATAATTGTAAGTGGTGAGAGTAACTCACCACACCAAGTTTTTACTGAAGTGCTGTACTTTACTTCAGTATTTCCATAACCAATTAACTCACCCCTGTAAAGAAATTTATCATTCACGGCACCCCTGAATGACATTGTTATTTTTTTTAATCTTATGTCATATTGCGCTAGGTAAATATATGAAAGTTTCCCTCTAAGATCCAGTACATCACAATTAAAACTTGAGAGAATATTCCATTTCCAAGGACAGAACGTTTTTACGTGGTGTTAAACAACTTGAACCCCAGCATCCCTGTTCTGGGGGGAACATTTGACAAAAATAGCCAATCTGCAAGATCACAATACATTGTGATGAGCTTGTAGCTAATTTTGGTGAAGAGACTTTGTGTACTGTAGATCGAAAAAGAACGATTGATTGAAATATTTATTAACAGTTTGCAGAATTACAGTACATTTCAAGCACAAACTCAATACAAAGACTGTTAACTGTGAGTGGATGACCCAATTAAGCATTACACTTGTTTACAACAGGGTCCACCTTGTTCAATTCATCAAAACATTTAGAGACATACAAATACTGAAGCACTGAGAAAACTGTTGTGCTTTTTTTCTCTTCAAACTTGACTACCGTAGCGGTGGTCTCAAAAACATAAGGGAAACTTTGACAGGAAAAGACTCGCTCACCGTATCTATAAAAAGAAGTAAAACTCCTTAGACTGAGACTTAGAAAAAAAATATATTTTATTTTATCATGCTCTGTGCTTATGGTGCTCTGTGCTCATGGTTAAAAAAGCACCATGAGCACAGAGCACCATGAGCACAGAGCATGATAAAATAAAAGAACAAATATTTTTCTAAGTCTCAGTCTAAGGAGTTTTACTTCTTTTTCTATACGGTGAGCGAGTCTTTTCCTGTCAAAGAGACATACAAATAGACACTTCTATATAGTTAAAAAACAGAACAGGAATTCATCATAAAGGAAGCAAAAAGGGAAAAGATACATATACAGTGAAGGGAAAAGGGGGGGGGGGATTCAGATTTTACAGGGGCCAGTTTCGAATTGCAGCCGCCCATAGGTGCCCTTTGAGAGCGGTTTTGAAGGAGTCAAGGGATTCACATGTCTTAATGACTGTTGGTAGGGCGTTCCACATTTTGGTGGCATAGGAGCGAAAATATTTTAGTCCCTCGTTTGTGCCGAATCTGGGTTGTACATGGTTTGTTGCACTCCCTCTGGTGTTGTGGGTGTGGACTTTACATTTAGGAAGTATTTAGACAGGTACATGGGTATCTTGGTGGTGTATGGAATCCTGTGGACCAGACCCATTGCAAGATGCTGTATTCTGTCGTTGACCCTAAGCCATCCCAGCCTGTCAAAGTGGGCAGGGGTGAGGTGGGTTCGGGGGGAGAGGCCAAGTAGGAGCACCAAGAACAGTGCAACTCACGTCCGTTTTACTAATTCTAGAGTCTACAATTAGTAAAACGGACCATCTAGAATCTAGAGTAGACGGTCTAAATGGTTAAACTGAAGTGATAAGTATTCTTTGGCACCCCTGGACTTGCGCCACAGCCCCTTACCCACTTTGAGAAACCCTGCTATAGAGGATTGGTCGATCTTGGACGTCACAAACATCTGGACTTGTGAAGCGCAGCGTTGTTTCCGATCCGCTTCAAACTTGGCACAACAAGTCACACACCAGGGGCCACGTGTGGCCAGGGCCATTTAATGGTGCAATAAACTCAGATCCACGCCAAACTATGCTCTTTCCCCAGGGGATTGCCATGATTGATGCATTGAATACACAGGACCACAAAGGAAAGATAAAACCCTTAGGGCTTTTTGTGGTATCCTTTTATAGCATCATTATATAACTGTACCTCTTTTTGCAAACTGTGGGCCACAGGCACCAAACTTGGCACAACACTGTTCAGGGGTCTGCCATGACTCACGAGTCACAACACACCCATAGTCAAGTGAACCAATCAGTCTCAGGGGCCCTCAGTCGCCCACATGTTGTCAAGGCTCCAATCTGCACCAAACTTAACACATGCCGTTGATAGAGATGGGTGCATGTGTTTGGTCTGATGTACATACTAGTAAAACAGTCCTACTACAGTCATGAGTCCGACACCCTTACCCAAAACCCAACCACAGGTTGGGTTAGTTGTAACCTGCCACGCATGTCGGGAGCCAACAGGGTTAGTTTTAACCCGTTTTAACCCTCCCCACACTGCTGCACGTGTCGTGAGCTACGGGTGAGTTTTAACCCGCAGCACGGGTTAGTTGTAACCGGCAGCGCATGTCGGGCCGAAGGTGTTGTCGAACTAATGCCTCTCCTACTGTTAGTATATGTCCAACATTATGCACTCTGACGGAGATCTCTGTCAAGTCTAATTGAACGCTTCACTGCTGATGACGATGAGATCTCCGTCATGTGGTCTTTTCAGTGGTTTGTGATATAGATCACACTCTTCACCAACGTACTGTGAATGGTTCTACTGTACTGTAGGCTGCTAAGCAACAGATACAGCCGGAAATGAACCGGAACTGAACATTTCACCTGCCATCCTCCATGTTATCACATTTAGGAAAAATGCATTTATATCAGATTATTGTCCCGGATTGCGTTTTAGGTCAAAAGCCAAAGCCCATAACTAAATAACCGATGATCGCATTTACACAATTTATTTTCCGGGTGTCTGTTCACATCTCGGGTCCCGGTGGGCCTTCAATATAAGGGTCTTGAATGAAGGGTCTTTGGCCCATTACAAGCCCTTTTGCCTCAAAGTGCCCCTTTCCAGCCCGTCAAAAATGGCAGGCTGTAAAAAAAAAATCAATATGTTTTAATGTTTACATTGTAATGAGAACATTGCTTATTTTACTGTCCAATGACATGGCCCAAGTTATTGTGGGACATCCTGCTCCAGTACTCCTGCATATTGCGAGAAATAGCATTTTTAGGTATGATTGCTAAGGATCCACCGTCATTAGCAGACTGGTATGAAACCGTGTTAAGGATACTGCAGCCTTTTAATGGAAACTTACAGGTACGTCATATACAGTATGACTGTGACAATGCAAGGCTTTGTAAAGGTGTGGCAACCATGCCTGTGTGAAAAGTGGGAGCGATTGGTGCAGGCGGTGAGGAGATACGGCGGTGTTTCTGACAGACAGACACACATTCAGACATTGACAGAATTATAGTATTATTATATTATCTATTATATATTATATTATAGTATTATTATGATATAGTATATAGTATCTATTATAGTATATACTATATAGTATTGACTGATAACTGATTGACTGATGACTGATGACTATAGTATGAGGATGATGATTGTAGATGTTTGTTAAATGTAACAAAAAATTATATGAAATTGTTTGTGAACCACTAAAATTGCTAGTGATAACACAAACACAGATGCTGTGGGAAAACTATGAAGATATAAAATATGTAGCCTACTAAACAAAATTGTCAATATTCCCAGAGATCCTTCATTTTCCATAACACATTAGTTTGAAGTGAACTGCCCAAACTTTGTTCTCCTCTCTTGGGTGCACTGCACTTGGGTGCACTGCGCCCCCTGCTGACTGTTTAGACCAATCACTTGCATGACATGTTGAAATTATTCTAAATACAACGACAAACACTGACTTGATTAATGACCCGCACAATATGCAATGCATTTTATAATGGCAAATAACAATGTGGCGTGATGTGTCACATCGGATGTGACATATTTGATACCAATATTATTGTACTTTTACTCGTAATTCCACACTTTTACTTATTTCGACATTGCAGTATTGATAGATACTGAGTACTTTTTCATGACATTACTCCATCTCTGACAGGACCATGATCTTGTTCCCTTCTAAATCACCACAGCTGTGGCCTGGCTGTGTCCCCACATTTCCACACTAAAATGCCCTAAAGTGATTAAGAGCCTTGTGTCAGTGTGGACAAAATCTTATCCAACACGATAACAACAAAACGAGTTTAGGGTCTGAGAGGAAATCTCATCAAATTGTGGTCCGTGGTTAAGGGAAAGGATTGAAACCTTAAGTTTAATGGAGATGGCACTCGTGACAGAGTAAAATGCTAAATGTTTTCCATCCAGGTTACTTTTTTATGAGGAAAGCATGGCAAACTTGACACAGATTTGTGTTACTGTCTGTAATTCTTTTCCAATAAAGTAAAAGGGAATTACATTTGAAAATGGTTTGTGGTTTGTATCTTAACATACGAGACTAGGTGCCCGACATGTGGCGTGCTCCGAATAGTGGGGGGTGAAGGATAAAATGAATAAACAAAAATGATGAAAATCATGCTTTTCGACTGTACGATAAAAATAAAAATAAACTATGACAATTATGCTTTTGGACGGCATGAGTCGTTTTTCATGGTTTTCGATGATAATCAAAAATGCCCCTTCGAGACTAGGGCCATTTAATTTCGGCCGGGGGTGGTCTCTCTGTGATGTCATTTTTCATGTTATATACTGTATATAACCAACCTATAGAGCCCCATTGTGAACCCGGACATGTTGAGTACACCAAGGTTTTATGTTAGAAATGTTTAGTATGGGTCCCCAGCATGTAGAAACTGCCGGATGCTAACTTGCATATGTTGAGCAATTTTCATAATTGGCATGATATGTGACCATACCATTAACAACCTATAGAAGGCAAAATATTCAAAATTTCATCATGTTTTATGTAGCATGTGATGTGTCAAACTAGGGGGTTTTCATGATCCATTTCAAACATTAGTTTTGCAAAAAAAACACTCATTGGGCTAAAAACGGCCAATGCCGTCATCACAAATGTGATGATGTCAGCCCATTTGGGCTGACATCTTGAGTTTCAAGATCAGGCCGGATCTTGAAACTCTGACATTGTGCTTACGAGGCAGTCACTCTACTCATTGAGCTGTTACCCATTGAGCTGTGGTTGCCCTGTAACAATTTAAATATTGAGACGAATTTGGGCCCCGATGAAAGGTTTGAAATTAAGACGTATAACCCAAATGTGTCGAGATGTTGGCAACATTATACAATTATTGTCAGGCTGAGGAATCTGTCATAGATAATGACAGAAAAGCCAGAGGCTTGTTTCCATTGTGGTTCATAAACATTCAAACATCTAGATAAACAGCACAACAAATGACAAATCTCCTGTTTTTGTTTAGTTTTTTTGTATCAATGTTGGTACTCAAAGGCAAAGGAAGACTGTGTTATGGCAGGTAACAAGTAATTCAGTGAGTTAGGACGCTGCCTACATGATTGGAAGATTGTGGGTTCAAACCACACTCAACTCTTTACCCTCAAGACCGTTTTTCAGAAGAACAAAAAAAAAAGCAGTGTGAATAGCCAGTAGCAGTGGCGCAGCAGGCTAGTCATAGGCGACCACTGATGCAAGATACCTTGACGGTCATTGCAAAAAGCAACAGCCACTTGGTTCAAATCCGGTGTCGGGTACTGAAAAAGAACCAATTTTTTGTACCAATGTTGTTACTCAAAGGAAAAGGAAGACTGCTGTTGCAGGTATCTCATGGATCAGTGAGTTAGGTCATTGGCTACATGATCTGGAGGTTGTGGGTTCAAACCCCACTCAAGTCTCTACTATCAAGACCGATTTCTAGAAGAACAACTTCAAAACAAAAAAAAGCAGCATGAATTGACTGGTACCAATGGCGCAGTGGGCTAGTCAAACGGGACACCACAGGATACCTTGACAGTTCAAACAATGTGTTGGGTTTGTAAATACACCATCGATTTGATTTACCAAAATCTGCCATAGACCCCCATTATGAATTTGAAAGTACTACCCAGCTAACATGTCCATCTGGGCCCAATTGGGTTTTGACATGGGCTATGGGCATGGGTTCCAAGTGGGCCGTGCACCCAGTTTTCACAAAGGGCCCACCCGTGTTAGCCCATATGGGCTTACGTGGGTTTCTAACTGGATCTTAGGTGGTATCCAAATGGGCCATTTTATTTCAGAACCATGTGTGTGCGCCACCTGTGTTTGCCTATATGGGTTTGAACTGGGATCTGATTGGGCCTTAAGTGGGTACCAGCTGGGCGAATTATATGTGACCCATGTAGGCCACACTTGTGTCCGACCTCATTGTCTTCCGTCCTGTCCTGTTCATTCCTACGGATAGGATGCAGTGCGCCACATTGGCAGTGTTTCCAGTTTTATGTAGTAGTTTCTTCAAGTGTTCAAACTTTATGACTGGATAGCACTCGATCTGTAGAGTCCTACATTACTATCTCCTATGATCAAGGGTTAGGGTTAGGGCACTGTTGCATGCTGTTTTTCATCATTTCTGAGGACGAAAATCACTCCGACACCATGGACTGTAGCCCATGGTCTGGAAGTGATTTTTTTTCTTTTTTCAAATCCTCGTTTTTCATCGTTTTTGACCATGGATTATAGCCGGTTTAGGGTTAGGTTCCAAGTGTAAATTCGGGGGTCCTTGACAAGAAAAGGTTTGGGAACCACTGTTGTAGAGGGTCTATAGCAGGGGTGTCAAACTCAATTTGGGGCAAGGGCCACATTGCGCGAAAGGTGACTTGATGAGGGCGTTTTTTGAATTTTAGATTTTTTTTTTATCCTGGTTTTTCCATATAGCCCATACCGTACGGCATACTATAGCACGCCGTTTTTGAAAAAAAAAAAAAAGAAAAAAAAGAAACGATAGGTGATAGCCCATCGTTTTGAACCCTCATTTTTCATCATTTTTGACCATCCCACTGAGCAATAGCCGGCTATTAGACGTGCGTCTAAAAATGGAATAAAAAACGTCGAAAAATAGACGTCGAAAAACGTCGAAAAATAGACGTCTAAAACACGTCTATTTTTTGATGTGTTTTAGACGTCTGTTTTTAGACGTTTTTTATCCCATTTTTAGACGCTGGTCTAATAGCCCATATCATACGGCATACTGTAGCACGCCGTTTTTCATCATTTTTGAGGATTTGAAAAGAATGAAAAAAAAAACGATGGGTTATAGCCCATCGTTTTTTGAATTTTAGATTTTTTTTTTATCCTCGTTTTTCATCATTTTTGACCATGGGCTATAGCCCATACCGTACGGCATACTATAGCACGCCGTTTTTCATCATTTTTGAGGATTAAAAAAAAAAAAAAAAAAAAAAAATTGGGTTAAAGCCCATCGTTGTTTGATTTTTTGATATTTTTTTGAATCCTCGTTTTTCATCATTTTTGACCATCCCACTGAGCAAAAGCCGGCTATTAGACATGCGTCTAAAAATGGGATAAAAAACGTCTAAAAATAGACGACGAAAAACGTCTAAAAATAGACGTCTAAAACACGTCTATTTTTAGACGTGTTTTAGACGTCTATTTTTAGACGTTTTTTATCCCATTTTTAGACGCTCGTCTAATAGCCCATATCATACGGCATACTGTAGCACGCCGTTTTTCATCATTTTTGAGGATTTGAATTTTTTTTTTTTTAACCGATGGGTTATAGCCCATCGTTTTTTGATAAAAAAAAAAAATTGAATCCTCGTTTTTCATCATTTTTGACCATCCCACTGAGCAATAGCCGGCTATTAGACGTGCAACTAAAAATGGGATAAAAAACGTGTAAAAATAGACGTCTAAAACACGTCTATTTTTAGATGTGTTTTAGACGTCTATTTTTAGACGTTTTTTATCCCGTTTTTAGACACTTGTCTAATAGCCCATATCGTACGGCATACTATAGCACGCCGTTTTTCATCATTTTTGAGGATTTGAAAAAAATGGAAAAAAAAGAACATGGGTTATAGCCCATCGTTTTTTGAATTTTTGGGAAAAAAAAATCATCCTCGTTTTTCATCATTTTTGACCATCCCACTGAGAAATAGCCGGCTATTAGACGTGCGTCAAAAAATGGGATAAAAAACGTCTAAAAATAGACGTCTAAAACACGTCTATTTTTAGACGTTTTTTATCCCATTTTTAGACGCTCGTCTAATAGCCCATACTGTACGGCATACTATAGCACACCGTTTTTCATCATTTTTGAGGATTTGAAAAAAATGAAAAAAAACAAAAAAAACATGGGCTATAGACCATACCGTACGGCGTACGTGGATGAAAAACGGCATGCTATAGTATGCCGTTTTTCATCATTTTTGAAAAAAATGAAAAAAAAAAAAAACATGGGTTATAGCCCATTGTTTTTTGAATTTTTGAAAAAAGAAAAAAATCCTAGTTTTTCATCATTTTTGACCATCCCACTGAGAAATAGCCAGCTATTAGACGTGCGTCTAAAAATGGGATAAAAAAACGTCTAAAAATAGACGTCTAAAACACGTCTATTTTTAGACTTTTTTATCCCATTTTTAGACGCTCGTCTAATAGCCCATACCGTACGGCATACTATAGCACGCCGTTTTTCATCATTTTTGAGGATTTTAAAAAAATTGAAAAAAAAAACATGGGTTATAGCCCATCGTTTTTTGAATTTTCAAAAAAAAGATTAACCTAGTTTTTCATCATTTTTGACCATGGGCTATAGCCCATATCGTACGGCATACTATAGCACGCCGTTTTTCTACATTTTTGAGGATTTGAAAAAAAACGAAAAAAAAAACGATGGGTTATAGCCCATAGTCATTTTTTTTTTATTTAAAAAAAAAATGTATCCTTGTTTTTCATCATTTTTGACCATCCCACTGAGCAATAGCCGGCTATTAGACGTGCGTCTAAAAATGGGATAAAATCTAAAAAACGTCTAAAAATAGACGTCTAAAACACGTCTATGGCCCATACCGTACGGCATACTATAGCACACCGTTTTTCATCATTTTTGAGGACTTGAAAAAAAAAGAAGAACATGGGTTATAGCCCATCGTTTTTTGAAAAAAAAAAATAACCTCGTTTTTCATCATTTTTGAACATGGGCTAAACCTATAGCACGCCGTTTTTCATAATTTTTGAAGATTTGAAAAAAAGTAAAAAACAAACAAAACATGGGTTATAGCCCATTGTTTTTTAAATTTTTGAAAAAAGAAATTATCCTAGTTTTTCATCATTTTTGACCATCCCACTGAGAAATAGCCAGCTATTAGACGTGCGTCTAAAAATGGGATAAAAAAACGTCTAAAAATAGACGTCTAAAACACGTCTATTTTTAGACGTGTTTTAGACGTCTATTTTTAGACTTTTTTATCCCATTTTTAGACGCTCGTCTAATAGCCCATACCGTACGGCATACTATAGCAAGCCGTTTTTCATCATTTTTGAGGATTTGAAAAAAATGAAAAAAAAAAACAAAACATGGGTTATAGCCCATCGTTTTTTGAATTTTCGAAAAAAATAATTAACCTTGTTTTTCATCATTTTTGACCATGGGCTATAGCCCATATCGTACGGCATACTATAGCACGCCGTTTTTCATCATTTTTGAGGATTAAAAAAAAAACGAAAAAAAAAACGATGGGTTATAGCCCATTGTTTTTTTAATTTTTTAAGAAGAAAAAAATCCTTGTTTTTAATCATTTTTGACCATGGGCTATAGCCCATATCGTACGGCATACTATAGCACGCCGTTTTTCATCATTTTTGAGGAATTGAAAAAAAACAAAACAAAAAAACCCAAAAAAACATGGGTTATAGCCCATCGTTTTTTTTAATTTAGATTTTTTTTTTAATCCTCGTTTTTTATCATTTTTGACCATGGGCTATAGCCCATACCGTACGGCATACTATAGCACGCCGTTGTTCATCATTTTTGAGGATTTAAAAATTAAAAAAAAACAAAAAAAACATGGGTTATAGCCCATCGTTTTTTGAATTTCTGAAAAAAGAATTATCCTTGTTTTTCATCATTTTTGACCATCCCACTGAGAAATAGCCGGCTATTAGACGTGCGTCTAAAAATGGGATAAAAAAAGACGTCTAAAACACGTCTATTTTTAGACGTGTTTTAGACGTCTATTTTTAGACGTTTTTTATCCCATTTTTAGACGCTGGTTATAGCCCATCGTTTTTTGAATATTTTTTTAACCTCGTTTTTCATCATTTTTGAACATGGGCTATAGCCCATACCGTACGGCATACTATAGCACGCCGTTTTTCATCATTTTTGAGGATTTGAAAAAAATGAAAAAAAAAACAAAACATGGGTTATAGCCCATCGTTTTTTGAAATTTTGGGAAGAAGAATTAACCTCGTTTTTCATCATTTTGGAGCCCATACCGTAAGGCATACTATAGCACACCGTTTTTCATCATTCTTGAGGATTAAAAAAAAAAAAAAAAAAAGAAAAAACATGGGTTATAGCCCATCGTTTTTTGATTTTTTCTTTTTTTAATCCTTGTTTTTTATCATTTTTGACCATGGGCTATGGCCCATACCGTACGGCATACTATAGCACGCCGTTGTTCATCATTTTTGAGGATTTGAAAAAAAACAACAAAAAAAAAACATTGGTTATAGCCCATCGTTTTTTGAATATTTTTTTAACCTCGTTTTTCATCATTTTTGAACATGGGCTATAGCCCATACCGTACGGCATACTATAGCACGCCGTTTTTCATCATTTTTGAGGATTTGAAAAAAAAACAAACACATGGGTTATAGCCCATTGTTTTTTAAATTTTCGGAAAAAAAGAATTAACCTCGTTTTTCATCATTTTTGAACATGGGCTATAGCCCATACCGTACGGCGTACGTGGATGAAAAACGGCGTGCTATATAGTATGCCGTACGACATACTATAGCACGCCATTTTTTCATCATTTTTGAGGATTTGAAAGAAATGAAAAAAAAAAAACGATGGATTATAGCCCATCGTTTTTTTTATTTATTATTATTTTTTTTAATCCTCGTTTTCATAATTTTTGACCATCCCACTGAGCAATAGCCGGCTATTAGACATGCGTCTAAAAATGGGATAAAAAACGTCTAAAAATAGACGTCTAAAAAACGTCTAAAAATAGACGTCTAAAACACGTCTATTTTTAGACTTGTTTTAGACGTTTATAAACAGAACATTCAGGGTTCAAGTCTCCTGAAGAACATTTTTACTGTCCATCTAAATTCTAAACGGTTGGTTAAATATAAGTTCCCGATTGCACCTCACATGCCAGTGTGGCACAGGAGATAAACCGGAGCTTTTTAAACAGAACATTCAGGGTTCAAGTCTCCTGAAGAACATTTTCACTGTCCATCTAAATTCTAAACGGCTGGTTAAATATAAGTTCCCGATTGTACCTTACATGCCAGTGTGGCTCAAAAGATAAATCAGAGGTTCGTAATCCAAAGGTTACTGGTTCAAAACTCAAACAAAACTAATACTCAACCAAAGCTGCAGTTATTTGAATTTTTCAAGGCTAGAATAGAAAATAAAAACTCAAAGGACCATCGGGAGACGTGCTCTCTCCCCCTGTTTCCTGAAAAGTAACAGTTGGGGGTTATGTTTGAAAGAACCCTGTCCACCTAACATTTTACAGAATTAGGTCAAACGTTTACAAATAAAATTGGCACAATGCATTTTGGCCCATCATCTGACAGAATAGTCTGTGTATTTGCATACTGGGCCCTGATTATAATCGTCGACAATGGAAATGTCATTTTTCTTGACTTGACAATGAAAAAACTACACACTATAGTATATTTGTTTAATAATCGTCGCAAAAACCATGAACTATAGTTCATGATTTTCGCAACGATTTCAAAAACCAATATAAAATGATGAAAAAACGACATACTATAGTTCATGGTTTTGGCCCATCATCTGACAGAATAGGTTGTGTATTTGCATACTGGGCCCTGATTGGTGGCCCAAAACTTGGTTGGAAAGTCCCTCTTTTATGTCTGGCTTCCAGGCCAGTTGGAAAAGGGCACACTGAGAGGTGGTAAGAGTATGTTAAATTGGACATTTTCATGGTAAAATGTTAGCTGGACAGGGTTCTTTCAGACATAAGCCCCAACCGTCACATCTCAGGAAACAGGGGGAGAGAGCACCGTCTCCCGATGGTCCTCCAGCACCTTGATGTCATGACATGGGACTTGAACCTGCCAACTGTCTGTAGCAGAGGCAACTGGTCAAGCGCTCCACACCATTGAGCCAAGGCACCTTTGGGCATTCAGCAGATGTCTCCTGGTGCTTTTGAGTTTTTCTTTTTTATTCAAGCCTTGAAAAGTTCAAATTACTGCAGCATTGAGCTGTAGGAGGAACAGGACTTGAACATGGAATGTCTGTACTGAAAGCCTGATGATTAGACCACTGCACCATCAGTCAGACACTCTCAGGCAAAGTCTCCTGGTAATTTTGAAGTGATCTTTTGTGCGTTAGCCTTCAGTAAAGTTTAAATAACACAGAATGATATTAATCAGATGTTTCTTAGCGCTGTTGAGGTCTTCTTTTGTATGATAGTGTAACAGCCAGGAATCAAACCCTGGTCTCCCACGTGGAAAGCCAACATCTTAACCACTGCGACAATTGGAGTTTTGAGGTAGTCAGGCTGAGGCTGTGAGCCACTGCTAGAATAGCAGTAAATGAAGCTCAATAACTAGCATTAAACTTTAGGAAGAGTGGGATTTGACCATGAACTCTCTGTGCTGAATAGCCCCTACTACACCATCACTCAGTAACATCTGCCTCTTTGTACTGTTGAAGCAATCTTTTGTATGTTAGCCTTCAGATAGTAAAGTTGAAAGAATCAAGAGTTGAACATAGACTCACGTTCATCAGAGTGTAACACCCAGGAATCGAACACAGGTCCCCTGCACTGAAGGCCAACATCTTAACCACTAAGCCAAAGCAACTGCCTATGGCTCAGGGGAGATATGAGACTTTTGAGGTTATCAGGCTGAGGCTGTGAGCCTTCAGTTAATACACCTCTAAATGTTCAAATCCCTGTTCTCCTATAGCTTAATGCTGGAGTGTTTCAACTTTACTAACTGAGGGCTAACACAGACAATTACCAGGAGATGTTCACTGTGTGTCTGACTGATGGTGCAATGGTCTAATGATCAGTCTCTCTGTACGGACATTCCATGTTCAAGTCCCATTGCTCCTATATATAGCACAATGCTAATGTTTCTCATCCTCCGCAACACCCATTCTCATACACCGCTATACTTTTAAGTTTGTTGCGGTAGAGAGAACGTCATCATTTTGGACCATGGGCTATAGCCCATATCGTACGGCATACTATAGCACGCCGTTTTTCATCATTTTTGAGGATTTGAAAAAAAATAAAAAATAAAAAAAACGATGGGTTATAGCCCATCGTTTTTTGAATTTTTGATTTTTGAAGGAAAGAAAATATCCTCGTTTTTCATCATTTTTGACCATGGGCTATAGCCCATATCGTACGGCATACTATAGCACGCCGTTTTTCATCATTTTTGAGGATTTGAAAAAAATGAAAAAATGAAAAAAACGATGGGTTATAGCCCATCGTTTTTTGAATTTTTGATTTTTGAAGAAAATAAAATATCCTCGTTTTTCATCATTTTTGACCATGGGCTATAGCCCATATCGTACGGCATACTATAGCACGCCGTTTTTCATCATTTTTGAGGATTTGAAAAAAATTAAAAAATTAAAAAAACGATGGGTTATAGCCCATCGTTTTTTTTATTTTTGAAGAAAAGAAAATATCCTCGTTTTTCATCATTTTTGACCATGGGCTATAGCCCATATCGTACGGCATACTATAGCACGCCGTTTTTCATCATTTTTGAGGATTTGAAAAAAATGAAAAAATGAAAAAAACTATGAGTTATAGCCCATCTTTTTTTTATTATATATATTTTTTTATCCTCGTTTTTCATAATTTTGGACCATGTGCTATAGCCCATATCGTACGGCATACTATAGCACGCCGTTTTTCATCATTTTTGAGGATTTGAAAAAAATGAAAAAAAACGATGGGTTATAGCCCATCGTTTTTTTCATTTCTTTCTTTTTTTTATCCTCGTTTTTCATCATTTTGGACCATGGGCTATAGCCCATATCGTACGGCATACTATAGCACGCAGTTTTTCATCATTTTTGAGGATTTGAAAAATAAAATAAATAAAATAAAAAAACGATGGGTTATAGCCCATTGTTTTTTGAATTTTTGAAGAAAAGAAAATATCCTTGTTTTTCATCATTTTTGACCATGGGCTATAGCCCATATCGTACGGCATACTATAGCACGCCGTTTTTCATCATTTTTGAGGATTTGAAAAAAATGAAAAAATGAAAAAAACGATGGGTTATAGCCCATCGTTTTTTGAATTTTTGATTTTTGAAGAAAATAAAATATCCTCGTTTTTCATCATTTTTGACCATGGGCTATAGCCCATATCGTACGGCATACTATAGCACGCCGTTTTTCATCATTTTTGAGGATTTGAAAAAAATGAAAAAATGAAAAAAACGATGGGTTATAGCCCATCGTTTTTTGAATTTTAGATTTTTGAAGAAAATAAAATATCCTCGTTTTTCATCATTTTTGACCATGGGCTATAGCCCATATCGTACGGCATACTATAGCACGCCGTTTTTCATCATTTTTGAGGATTTGAAAAAAATGAAAAAATGAAAAAAACTATGAGTTATAGCCCCTCTTTTTTTTATTATATATATTTTTTTATCCTCGTTTTTCATAATTTTGGACCATGTGCTATAGCCCATATCGTACGGCATACTATAGCACGCCGTTTTTCATCATTTTTGAGGATTTGAAAAAAATGAAAAAATGAAAAAAACGATGGGTTATAGCCCATCGTTTTTTGAATTTTTGATTTTTGAAGAAAATAAAATATCCTCGTTTTTCATCATTTTTGACCATGGGCTATAGCCCATATCGTACGGCATACTATAGCACGCCGTTTTTCATCATTTTTGAGGATTTGAAAAAAATGAAAAAATGAAAAAAACGATGGGTTATAGCCCATCGTTTTTTGAATTTTTGATTTTTGAAGAAAAGAAAATATCCTCGTTTTTCATCATTTTTGACCATGGGCTATAGCCCATATCGTAAGGCATACTATAGCACGCCGTTTTTCATCATTTTTGAGGAATTGAAAAAAAACAAAACAAAAAAACCCAAAAAAACATGGGTTATAGCCCATCGTTTTTTTAAATTTAGATTTTTTTTTTAATCCTCGTTTTTTATCATTTTTGACCATGGGCTATAGCCCATACCGTACGGCATACTATAGCACGCCGTTGTTCATCATTTTTGAGGATTTAAAAATTAAAAAAAAACAAAAAAAACATGGGTTATAGCCCATCGTTTTTTGAATTTCTGAAAAAAGAATTATCCTTGTTTTTCATCATTTTTGACCATCCCACTGAGAAATAGCCGGCTATTAGACGTGCGTCTAAAAATGGGATAAAAAAAGACGTCTAAAACACGTCTATTTTTAGACGTGTTTTAGACGTCTATTTTTAGACGTTTTTTATCCCATTTTTAGACGCTGGTTATAGCCCATCGTTTTTTGAATATTTTTTTAACCTCGTTTTTCATCATTTTTGAACATGGGCTATAGCCCATACCGTACGGCATACTATAGCACGCCGTTTTTCATCATTTTTGAGGATTTGAAAAAAATGAAAAAAAAAACAAAACATGGGTTATAGCCCATCGTTTTTTGAAATTTTGGGAAGAAGAATTAACCTCGTTTTTCATCATTTTGGAGCCCATACCGTAAGGCATACTATAGCACACCGTTTTTCATCATTCTTGAGGATTAAAAAAAAAAAAAAAAAAAGAAAAAACATGGGTTATAGCCCATCGTTTTTTGATTTTTTCTTTTTTTAATCCTTGTTTTTTATCATTTTTGACCATGGGCTATGGCCCATACCGTACGGCATACTATAGCACGCCGTTGTTCATCATTTTTGAGGATTTGAAAAAAAACAACAAAAAAAAAACATTGGTTATAGCCCATCGTTTTTTGAATATTTTTTTAACCTCGTTTTTCATCATTTTTGAACATGGGCTATAGCCCATACCGTACGGCATACTATAGCACGCCGTTTTTCATCATTTTTGAGGATTTGAAAAAAAAACAAACACATGGGTTATAGCCCATTGTTTTTTAAATTTTCGGAAAAAAAGAATTAACCTCGTTTTTCATCATTTTTGAACATGGGCTATAGCCCATACCGTACGGCGTACGTGGATGAAAAACGGCGTGCTATATAGTATGCCGTACGACATACTATAGCACGCCATTTTTTCATCATTTTTGAGGATTTGAAAGAAATGAAAAAAAAAAAACGATGGATTATAGCCCATCGTTTTTTTTATTTATTATTATTTTTTTTAATCCTCGTTTTCATAATTTTTGACCATCCCACTGAGCAATAGCCGGCTATTAGACATGCGTCTAAAAATGGGATAAAAAACGTCTAAAAATAGACGTCTAAAAAACGTCTAAAAATAGACGTCTAAAACACGTCTATTTTTAGACTTGTTTTAGACGTTTATAAACAGAACATTCAGGGTTCAAGTCTCCTGAAGAACATTTTTACTGTCCATCTAAATTCTAAACGGTTGGTTAAATATAAGTTCCCGATTGCACCTCACATGCCAGTGTGGCACAGGAGATAAACCGGAGCTTTTTAAACAGAACATTCAGGGTTCAAGTCTCCTGAAGAACATTTTCACTGTCCATCTAAATTCTAAACGGCTGGTTAAATATAAGTTCCCGATTGTACCTTACATGCCAGTGTGGCTCAAAAGATAAATCAGAGGTTCGTAATCCAAAGGTTACTGGTTCAAAACTCAAACAAAACTAATACTCAACCAAAGCTGCAGTTATTTGAATTTTTCAAGGCTAGAATAGAAAATAAAAACTCAAAGGACCATCGGGAGACGTGCTCTCTCCCCCTGTTTCCTGAAAAGTAACAGTTGGGGGTTATGTTTGAAAGAACCCTGTCCACCTAACATTTTACAGAATTAGGTCAAACGTTTACAAATAAAATTGGCACAATGCATTTTGGCCCATCATCTGACAGAATAGTCTGTGTATTTGCATACTGGGCCCTGATTATAATCGTCGACAATGGAAATGTCATTTTTCTTGACTTGACAATGAAAAAACTACACACTATAGTATATTTGTTTAATAATCGTCGCAAAAACCATGAACTATAGTTCATGATTTTCGCAACGATTTCAAAAACCAATATAAAATGATGAAAAAACGACATACTATAGTTCATGGTTTTGGCCCATCATCTGACAGAATAGGTTGTGTATTTGCATACTGGGCCCTGATTGGTGGCCCAAAACTTGGTTGGAAAGTCCCTCTTTTATGTCTGGCTTCCAGGCCAGTTGGAAAAGGGCACACTGAGAGGTGGTAAGAGTATGTTAAATTGGACATTTTCATGGTAAAATGTTAGCTGGACAGGGTTCTTTCAGACATAAGCCCCAACCGTCACATCTCAGGAAACAGGGGGAGAGAGCACCGTCTCCCGATGGTCCTCCAGCACCTTGATGTCATGACATGGGACTTGAACCTGCCAACTGTCTGTAGCAGAGGCAACTGGTCAAGCGCTCCACACCATTGAGCCAAGGCACCTTTGGGCATTCAGCAGATGTCTCCTGGTGCTTTTGAGTTTTTCTTTTTTATTCAAGCCTTGAAAAGTTCAAATTACTGCAGCATTGAGCTGTAGGAGGAACAGGACTTGAACATGGAATGTCTGTACTGAAAGCCTGATGATTAGACCACTGCACCATCAGTCAGACACTCTCAGGCAAAGTCTCCTGGTAATTTTGAAGTGATCTTTTGTGCGTTAGCCTTCAGTAAAGTTTAAATAACACAGAATGATATTAATCAGATGTTTCTTAGCGCTGTTGAGGTCTTCTTTTGTATGATAGTGTAACAGCCAGGAATCAAACCCTGGTCTCCCACGTGGAAAGCCAACATCTTAACCACTGCGACAATTGGAGTTTTGAGGTAGTCAGGCTGAGGCTGTGAGCCACTGCTAGAATAGCAGTAAATGAAGCTCAATAACTAGCATTAAACTTTAGGAAGAGTGGGATTTGACCATGAACTCTCTGTGCTGAATAGCCCCTACTACACCATCACTCAGTAACATCTGCCTCTTTGTACTGTTGAAGCAATCTTTTGTATGTTAGCCTTCAGATAGTAAAGTTGAAAGAATCAAGAGTTGAACATAGACTCACGTTCATCAGAGTGTAACACCCAGGAATCGAACACAGGTCCCCTGCACTGAAGGCCAACATCTTAACCACTAAGCCAAAGCAACTGCCTATGGCTCAGGGGAGATATGAGACTTTTGAGGTTATCAGGCTGAGGCTGTGAGCCTTCAGTTAATACACCTCTAAATGTTCAAATCCCTGTTCTCCTATAGCTTAATGCTGGAGTGTTTCAACTTTACTAACTGAGGGCTAACACAGACAATTACCAGGAGATGTTCACTGTGTGTCTGACTGATGGTGCAATGGTCTAATGATCAGTCTCTCTGTACGGACATTCCATGTTCAAGTCCCATTGCTCCTATATATAGCACAATGCTAATGTTTCTCATCCTCCGCAACACCCATTCTCATACACCGCTATACTTTTAAGTTTGTTGCGGTAGAGAGAACGTCATCATTTTGGACCATGGGCTATAGCCCATATCGTACGGCATACTATAGCACGCCGTTTTTCATCATTTTTGAGGATTTGAAAAAAAATAAAAAATAAAAAAAACGATGGGTTATAGCCCATCGTTTTTTGAATTTTTGATTTTTGAAGGAAAGAAAATATCCTCGTTTTTCATCATTTTTGACCATGGGCTATAGCCCATATCGTACGGCATACTATAGCACGCCGTTTTTCATCATTTTTGAGGATTTGAAAAAAATGAAAAAATGAAAAAAACGATGGGTTATAGCCCATCGTTTTTTGAATTTTTGATTTTTGAAGAAAATAAAATATCCTCGTTTTTCATCATTTTTGACCATGGGCTATAGCCCATATCGTACGGCATACTATAGCACGCCGTTTTTCATCATTTTTGAGGATTTGAAAAAAATTAAAAAATTTAAAAAACGATGGGTTATAGCCCATCGTTTTTTTTATTTTTGAAGAAAAGAAAATATCCTCGTTTTTCATCATTTTTGACCATGGGCTATAGCCCATATCGTACGGCATACTATAGCACGCCGTTTTTCATCATTTTTGAGGATTTGAAAAAAATGAAAAAATGAAAAAAACTATGAGTTATAGCCCATCTTTTTTTTATTATATATATTTTTTTATCCTCGTTTTTCATAATTTTGGACCATGTGCTATAGCCCATATCGTACGGCATACTATAGCACGCCGTTTTTCATCATTTTTGAGGATTTGAAAAAAATGAAAAAAAACGATGGGTTATAGCCCATCGTTTTTTTCATTTCTTTCTTTTTTTTATCCTCGTTTTTCATCATTTTGGACCATGGGCTATAGCCCATATCGTACGGCATACTATAGCACGCAGTTTTTCATCATTTTTGAGGATTTGAAAAATAAAATAAATAAAATAAAAAAACGATGGGTTATAGCCCATTGTTTTTTGAATTTTTGAAGAAAAGAAAATATCCTTGTTTTTCATCATTTTTGACCATGGGCTATAGCCCATATCGTACGGCATACTATAGCACGCCGTTTTTCATCATTTTTGAGGATTTGAAAAAAATGAAAAAATGAAAAAAACGATGGGTTATAGCCCATCGTTTTTTGAATTTTTGATTTTTGAAGAAAATAAAATATCCTCGTTTTTCATCATTTTTGACCATGGGCTATAGCCCATATCGTACGGCATACTATAGCACGCCGTTTTTCATCATTTTTGAGGATTTGAAAAAAATGAAAAAATGAAAAAAACGATGGGTTATAGCCCATCGTTTTTTGAATTTTAGATTTTTGAAGAAAATAAAATATCCTCGTTTTTCATCATTTTTGACCATGGGCTATAGCCCATATCGTACGGCATACTATAGCACGCCGTTTTTCATCATTTTTGAGGATTTGAAAAAAATGAAAAAATGAAAAAAACTATGAGTTATAGCCCCTCTTTTTTTTATTATATATATTTTTTTATCCTCGTTTTTCATAATTTTGGACCATGTGCTATAGCCCATATCGTACGGCATACTATAGCACGCCGTTTTTCATCATTTTTGAGGATTTGAAAAAAATGAAAAAATGAAAAAAACGATGGGTTATAGCCCATCGTTTTTTGAATTTTTGATTTTTGAAGAAAATTAAATATCCTCGTTTTTCATCATTTTTGACCATGGGCTATAGCCCATATCGTACGGCATACTATAGCACGCCGTTTTTCATCATTTTTGAGGATTTGAAAAAAATGAAAAAATGAAAAAAACGATGGGTTATAGCCCATCGTTTTTTGAATTTTTGATTTTTGAAGAAAAGAAAATATCCTCGTTTTTCATCATTTTTGACCATGGGCTATAGCCCATATCGTAAGGCATACTATAGCACGCCGTTTTTCATCATTTTTGAGGATTTGAAAAAAATGAAAAAATGAAAAAAACTATGAGTTATAGCCCATCTTTTTTTTATTATATATATTTTTTTATCCTCGTTTTTCATAATTTTGGACCATGTGCTATAGCCCATATCGTACGGCATACTATAGCACGCCGTTTTTCATCATTTTTGAGGATTTGAAAAAAATGAAAAAAAACGATGGGTTATAGCCCATCGTTTTTTTCATTTCTTTCTTTTTTTTTATCCTCGTTTTTCATCATTTTGGACCATGGGCTATAGCCCATATCGTACGGCATACTATAGCACGCAGTTTTTCATCATTTTTGAGGATTTGAAAAAAAATAAAAATAAAAAAAAACATGGGTTATAGCCCATCGTTTTTTGAATTTTTGAAAAAAAAATAATAACCTTGTTTTTCATCATTTTTGAACATGGGCTATAGCCCCTACCGTACGGCATACTATAGCACGTCGTTTTTCATCATTTTTCATCATTTTTGAGGATTTGAAAAAAAATCTAAATTTCAAAAACATGGGTTATAGCCCATCGTTTTTTGAATTTTTGAAAAAAAAAATTAACCTTGTTTTTCATCATTTTTGAACATGGGCTATAGCCCCTACCGTACGGCATACTATAGCACGCCGTTTTTCATCATTTTTCATCATTTTTGAGGATTTAAAAAAAAATCAAAATTTTAAAAAACATGGGTTATAGCCCATCGTTTTTAGAATTTTTGAAAAAAAAAATTAACCTAGTTTTTCATCATTTTTGAACATGGGCTATAGCCCCTACCTTACGGCATACTATAGCACGCCGTTTTTCATCATTTTTGAGGATTTGAAAAAAATTCAAAATAAAAAAAAACATGGGTTATAGCCCATCGTTTTTTGAATTTTTGAAAAAAAAAATTAACCTTTTTTTTCATCATTTTTGAACATGGGCTATAGCCCCTACCGTACGGCATACTATAGCACGTCGTTTTTCATCATTTTTCATCATTTTTGAGGATTTGAAAAAAAAATCAAAATTTCAAAAACATGGGTTATAGCCCATCGTTTTTAGAATTTTTGAAAAAAAAAATTAACCTAGTTTTTCATCATTTTTGAACATGGGCTATAGCCCCTACCTTACGGCATACTATAGCACGCCGTTTTTCATCATTTTTCAGGATTTGAAAAAAATTCAAAATAAAAAAAAACATGGGTTATAGCCCATCGTTTTTAGAATTTTCGAAAAAAAAAAAATACCTCGTTTTTCATCATTTTTGAACATGGGCTATAGCCCCTACCGTACGGCATACTATAGCACGCAGTTTTTCATCATTTTTGAGGTTTTGAAAAAAAAAAAAAAAAAAAAAAAGGGTTATAGCCCATCGTTTTTTGAAAATTTGAAATTATTTTTTTAACCTCGTTTTTCATCATTTTGTAACATGGGCTATAGCCCCTACCGTACGGCATACTATAGCACGCCGTTTTTCATCATTTTTGAGGATTTGAAAAAAATTCAAAATTTCAAAAAACATGGGTTATAGCCCATTGTTTTTTTAATTTTTGAAAAAAGAAATAACCTCGTTTTTCATCATTTTTGAACATGGGCTATAGCCCCTACCGTACGGCATACTATAGCACGTAGTTTTTCATCATTTTTCATCATTTTTGAGGATTTGAAAAAAATTCAAAATTTCAAAAAACATGGGTTATAGCCCATCGTTTTTTGAATTAAAAAAAAAAAAATTACCTCGTTTTTCATCATTTTTGAACATGGGCTATAGCCCCTACCGTACGGCATACTATAGCACGCCGTTTTTCATCATTTTTGAGGATTTGAAAAAAATTCAAAATAAAAAAAAACATGGGTTATAGCCCATCGTTTTTTGATTTTTTGAAAAAAAAATTAACCTCGTTTTTCATCATTTTTGAACATGGGCTATAGCCCCTACCGTACGGCATACTATAGCACGCCGTTTTTCATCATTTTTCATCATTTTTGAGGATTTAAAAAAAAATCAAAATTTCAAAAAACATGGGTTATAGCCCATCGTTTTTTGAATTTTTGAAAAAAAAAATTTACCTCGTTTTTCATCATTTTTTAACATGGGCTATAGCCCCTACCGTACGGCATACTATAGCACGCCGTTTTTCATCATTTTTGAGGATTTGAAAAAAATTCAAAATAAAAAAAAACATGGGTTATAGCCCATCGTTTTTTGATTTTTTGAAAAAAAAATTAACCTCGTTTTTCATCATTTTTGAACATGGGCTATAGCCCCTACCGTACGGCATACTATGTCACGCCGCTTTTCATCATTTTTCATCATTTTTGAGGATTTAAAAAAAATTCAAAATTTCAAAAAACATGGGTTATAGCCCATTGTTTTTTTAATTTTTGAAAAAAGAAATAACCTAGTTTTTCATCATTTTTGAACATGGGCTATAGCCCCTACCGTACGGCATACTATAGCATGCCGTTTTTCATCATTTTTGAGGATTTGAAAAAAATTCAAAATTAAAAAAAACATGGGTTATAGCCCATCGTTTTTTGATTTTTTGAAAAAAAAATTAACCTCGTTTTTCATCATTTTTGAACATGGGCTATAGCCCCTACCGTACGGCATACTATAGCACGCCGTTTTTCATCATTTTTGAGGATTTGAAAAAAATTCAAAATTTCAAAAAACATGGGTTATAGCCCATTGTTTTTTTTATTTTTGAAAAAAGAAATAACCTCGTTTTTCATCATTTTTGAACATGGGCTATAGCCCCTACCGTACGGCATACTATAGCACGTAGTTTTTCATCATTTTTCATCATTTTTGAGGATTTGAAAAAAATTCAAAATTTCAAAAAACATGGGTTATAGCCCATCGTTTTTTGAATTAAAAAAAAAAAAAAAAACTCGTTTTTCATCATTTTTGAACATGGGCTATAGCCCCTACCGTACGGCATACTATAGCACGCCGTTTTTCATCATTTTTGAGGATTTGAAAAAATTTCTAAATTTAAAAAAACATGGGTTATAGCCCATCGTTCTTTGAATTTTTGAAAAAAGAAATTAACCTCGTTTTTCATCATTTGGAACATGGGCTATAGCCCCTACCGTACGGCATACTATAGCACGCCGTTTTTCATCATTTTTCATCATTTTTGAGGATTTAAAAAAAAATCAAAATTTCAAAAAACATGGGTTATAGCCCATCGTTTTTTGAATTTTTGAAAAAAAAAATTTACCTCGTTTTTCATCATTTTTTAACATGGGCTATAGCCCCTACCGTACGGCATACTATAGCACGCCGTTTTTCATCATTTTTGAGGATTTGAAAAAAATTCAAAATTAAAAAAAACATGGGTTATAGCCCATCGTTTTTTGATTTTTTGAAAAAAAAATTAACCTCGTTTTTTATCATTTTTGAACATGGGCTATAGCCCCTACCGTACGGCATACTATAGCACGCCGTTTTTCATCATTTTTCATCATTTTTGAGGATTTAAAAAAAAATCAAAATTTCAAAAAACATGGGTTATAGCCCATCGTTTTTTGAATTTTTGAAAAAAAAAATTAACCTTGTTTTTCATCATTTTTGAACATGGGCTATAGCCCCTACCGTACGGCATACTATAGCACGCCGTTTTTCATCATTTTTGAGGATTTGAAAAAAATTCAAAATTAAAAAAAACATGGGTTATAGCCCATCGTTTTTTGATTTTTTGAAAAAAAAAATTAACCTCGTTTTTCATCATTTTTGAACATGGGCTATAGCCCCTACCGTACGGCATACTATAGCACGCCGTTTTTCATCATTTTTCATCATTTTTGAGGATTTTTAAAAAAATCAAAATTTCAAAAAACATGCGTTATAGCCCATCGTTTTTAGAATTTTTGAAAAAAAGAATTAACCTAGTTTTTCATCATTTTTGAACATGGGCTATAGCCCCTACCTTACGGCATACTATAGCACGCCGTTTTTCATCATTTTTGAGGATTTGAAAAAAATTCAAAATAAAAAAAAACATGGGTTATAGCCCATCGTTTTTTTAATTAAAAAAAAAAAAAAATAACCTTGTTTTTCATCATTTTTGAACATGGGCTATAGCCCCTACCGTACGGCATACTATAGCACGTCGTTTTTCATCATTTTTCATCATTTTTGAGGATTTGAAAAAAAATCTAAATTTCAAAAACATGGGTTATAGCCCATCGTTTTTTGAATTTTTGAAAAAAAAAATTAACGTTGTTTTTCATCATTTTTGAACATGGGCTATAGCCCCTACCGTACGGCATACTATAGCACGCCGTTTTTCATCATTTTTCATCATTTTTGAGGATTTTTTAAAAAATCAAAATTTTAAAAAACATGGGTTATAGCCCATCGTTTTTAGAATTTTTGAAAAAAAGAATTAACCTAGTTTTTCATCATTTTTGAACATGGGCTATAGCCCCTACCTTACGGCATACTATAGCACGCCGTTTTTCATCATTTTTGAGGATTTGAAAAAAATTCAAAATAAAAAAAAACATGGGTTATAGCCCATCGTTTTTTGAATTTTTGAAAAAAATAAAAACCTTGTTTTTCATCATTTTTGAACATGGGCTATAGCCCCTACCGTACGGCATACTATAGCACGTCGTTTTTCATCATTTTTCATCATTTTTGAGGATTTGAAAAAAAATCAAAATTTCAAAAACATGGGTTATAGCCCATCGTTTTTTGAATTTTTGAAAAAAAAAAGTTAACCTTGTTTTTCATAATTTTTGAACATGGGCTATAGCCCCTACCGTACGGCATACTATAGCACGCCGTTTTTCATCATTTTTCATCATTTTTGAGGATTTAAAAAAAAATCAAAATTTCAAAAAACATGGGTTATAGCCCATCGTTTTTAGAATTTTTGAAAAAAAAAATTAACCTAGTTTTTCATCATTTTTGAACATGGGCTATAGCCCCTACCTTACGGCATACTATAGCACGCCGTTTTTCATCATTTTTGAGGATTTGAAAAAAATTCAAAATAAAAAAAAACATGGGTTATAGCCCATTGTTTTTTGATTTTTTGAAAAAAAAAATAACCTCGTTTTTCATCATTTTTGAACATGGGCTATAGACCCTACCTTACGGCATACTATAGCACGCCGTTTTTCATCATTTTTGAGGATTTGAAAAAAATGCAAAATAAAAAAAAACATGGGTTATAGTCCATTGTTTTTTGATTTTTTGAAAAAGAAATTAACCTCGTTTTTCATCATTTTTGAACATGGGCTATAGCCCCTACCGTACGGCATACTATAGCACGCCGTTTTTCATCATTTTTCATCATTTTTCATCATTTTTGAGGATTTTTTAAAAAATCTAAATTTCAAAAAACATGGGTTATAGCCCATCGTTTTTTGAATTAAAAAAAAACAAAAAAACTCGTTTTTCATCATTTTTGAACATGGGCTATAGCCCCTACCGTACGGCATACTATAGCACGCCGTTTTTCATCATTTTTGAGGATTTGAAAAAAATTCAAAATTTCAAAAAACATGGGTTATAGCCCATTGTTCTTTTAATTTTTGAAAAAAAAATTAACCTTGTTTTTCATCATTTTTGAACATGGGCTATAGCCCCTACCGTACGGCATACTATAGCACGTCGTTTTTCATCATTTTTCATCATTTTTGAGGATTTGAAAAAAATTCAAAATTTCAAAAACATGGGTTATAGCCCATCGTTTTTTTAATTTTTGAAAAAAGAAATTAACCTAGTTTTTCATCATTTTTGAACATGGGCTATAGCCCCTACCGTACGGCATACTATAGCACGTCGTTTTTCATCATTTTTCATCATTTTTGAGGATTTGAAAAAATTTAAAATTTTCAAAAAACATGGGTTATAGCCCATCGTTTTTAGAATTTTCGAAAAAAAAAAAATTACCTCGTTTTTCATCATTTTTGAACATGGGCTATAGCCCCTACCGTACGGCATACTATAGCACGCAGTTTTTCATCATTTTTGAGGTTTTGAAAAAAATTCAAAATAAAAAAAAAGGGTTATAGCCCATCGTTTTTTGAAAATTTGAAATTAATTTTTTAACCTCGTTTTTCATCATTTTGTAACATGGGCTATAGCCCCTACCGTACGGCATACTATAGCACGCCGTTTTTCATCATTTGAGGATTTGAAAAAAATTCAAAATTTCAAAAAACATGGGTTATAGCCCATCGTTTTTTGAAATTTTGATTTTTTTTTTAACCTCGTTTTTCATCATTTTTGAACATGGGCTATAGCCCCTACCGTACGGCATACTATAGCACGCCGTTTTTCATCATTTTTGAGGATTTGAAAAAAATTCAAAATTTCAAAAAACATGGGTTATAGCCCATTGTTTTTTTAATTTTTGAAAAAAGAAATAACCTCGTTTTTCATCATTTTTGAACATGGGCTATAGCCCCTACCGTACGGCATACTATAGCACGCCGTTTTTCATCATTTTTGAGGATTTGAAAAAAATTCAAAATTAAAAAAAACATGGGTTATAGCCCATCGTTTTTTGATTTTTTGAAAAAAAAATTAACCTCGTTTTTCATCATTTTTGAACATGGGCTATAGCCCCTACCGTACGGCATACTATAGCACGCCGTTTTTCATCATTTTTCATCATTTTTGAGGATTTAAAAAAAAATCAAAATTTCAAAAAACATGGGTTATAGCCCATCGTTTTTTGAATTAAAAAAAAAAAAAATTAACCTCGTTTTTCATCATTTTTGAACATGGGCTATAGCCCCTACCGTACGGCATACTATAGCACGCCGTTTTTCATCATTTTTGAGGATTTGAAAAAAATTCAAAATAAAAAAAAACATGGGTTATAGCCCATCGTTTTTTGATTTTTTGAAAAAAAAAATTAACCTCGTTTTTCATCATTTTTGAACATGGGCTATAGCCCCTACTGTACGGCATAATATAGCACGCCGTTTTTCATCATTTTTGAGGATTTTAAAAAATTTCAAAATTTCAAAAAACTTGGGTTATAGCCCATTGTTTTTTTAATTTTTGAAAAAAAAATTAACCTAGTTTTTCATCATTTTTGAACATGGGCTATAGCCCCTACCGTACGGCATACTATAGCACGTCGTTTTTCATCATTTTTGAGGATTTGAAAAAAATTCAAAATAAAAAAAAACATGGGTTATAGCCCATCGTTTTTTGATTTTTTGAAAAAAAAAATTAACCTCGTTTTTCATCATTTTTGAACATGGGCTATAGCCCCTACTGTACGGCATAATATAGCACGCCGTTTTTCATCATTTTTGAGGATTTTAAAAAAATTCAAAATTTCAAAAAACATGGGTTATAGCCCATTGTTTTTTTAATTTTTGAAAAAAAAATTAACCTAGTTTTTCATCATTTTTGAACATGGGCTATAGCCCCTACCGTACGGCATACTATAGCACGTCGTTTTTCATCATTTTTCATCATTTTTGAGGATTTGAAAAAAAAACAAAATTTCAAAAACATGGGTTATAGCCCATTGTTTTTTTTAATTTTTGAAAAAAAAATTAACCTAGTTTTTCATCATTTTTGAACATGGGCTATAGCCCCTACCGTACGGCATACTATAGCACGCCGTTTTTCATCATTTTTGAGGATTTGAAAAAAATTCAAAATAAAAAAAAACATGGGTTATAGCCCATCGTTTTTTGATTTTTTGAAAAAAAAAATTAACCTCGTTTTTCATCATTTTTGAACATGGGCTATAGCCCCTACTGTACGGCATAATATAGCACGCCGTTTTTCATCATTTTTCATCATTTTTGAGGATTTGAAAAAAATACAAAATTTCAAAAACATGGGTTATAGCCCATCGTTTTTTGAATTTTTGAAAAAAAAAATTAACCTTGTTTTTCATCATTTTTGAACATGGGCTATAGCCCCTACCGTACGGCATACTATAGCACGTCGTTTTTCATCATTTTTCATCATTTTTGAGGATTTGAAAAAAAAATCAAAATTTCAAAAACATGGGTTATAGCCCATTGTTTTTTTAATTTTTGAAAAAAGAAATAACCTCGTTTTTCATAATTTTTGAACATGGGCTATAGCCCCTACCGTACGGCATACTATAGCACGCCGTTTTTCATCATTTTTGAGGATTTGAAAAAAATTCAAAATAAAAAAAAACATGGGTTATAGCCCATCGTTTTTTGATTTTTTGAAAAAAAAAATTACCTCGTTTTTCATCATTTTTGAACATGGGCTATAGCCCCTACCGTACGGCATACTATAGCACGCCGTTTTTCATCATTTTTCATCATTTTTGAGGATTTAAAAAAAAATCAAAATTTCAAAAAACATGGGTTATAGCCCATCGTTTTTTGAATTAAAAAAAAAAAAAATTAACCTAGTTTTTCATCATTTTTGAACATGGGCTATAGCCCCTACCGTACGGCATACTATAGCACGCCGTTTTTCATCATTTTTGAGGATTTGAAAAAAATTCAAAATAAAAAAAAACATGGGTTATAGCCCATCGTTTTTTTATTTTTTGAAAAAAAAAAATTAACCTCGTTTTTCATCATTTTTGAACATGGGCTATAGCCCCTACCGTACGGCATACTATAGCACGCCGTTTTTCATCATTTTTCATCATTTTTGAGGATTTTAAAAAAAATAAAATTTTCAAAAAACATGGGTTATAGCCCATCGTTTTTTGAATTTTTGAAAAAAAAAAAATAACCTCGATTTTCATCATTTTTGAACATGGGCTATAGCCCCTACTGTACGGCATAATATAGCACGCCGTTTTTCATCATTTTTGAGGATTTTAAAAAATTTCAAAATTTCAAAAAACATGGGTTATAGCCCATTGTTTTTTTAATTTTTGAAAAAAAAATTAACCTAGTTTTTCATCATTTTTGAACATGGGCTATAGCCCCCAAAATAAAAAAAAACATGGGTTATAGTCCATTGTTTTTTGATTTTTTGAAAAAGAAATTAACCTCGTTTTTCATCATTTTTGAACATGGGCTATAGCCCCTACCGTACGGCATACTATAGCACGCCGTTTTTCATCATTTTTCATCATTTTTCATCATTTTTGAGGATTTTTTAAAAAATCTAAATTTCAAAAAACATGGGTTATAGCCCATCGTTTTTTGAATTAAAAAAAAACAAAAAAACTCGTTTTTCATCATTTTTGAACATGGGCTATAGCCCCTACCGTACGGCATACTATAGCACGCCGTTTTTCATCATTTTTGAGGATTTGAAAAAAATTCAAAATTTCAAAAAACATGGGTTATAGCCCATTGTTCTTTTAATTTTTGAAAAAAAAATTAACCTTGTTTTTCATCATTTTTGAACATGGGCTATAGCCCCTACCGTACGGCATACTATAGCACGTCGTTTTTCATCATTTTTCATCATTTTTGAGGATTTGAAAAAAATTCAAAATTTCAAAAACATGGGTTATAGCCCATCGTTTTTTTAATTTTTGAAAAAAGAAATTAACCTAGTTTTTCATCATTTTTGAACATGGGCTATAGCCCCTACCGTACGGCATACTATAGCACGTCGTTTTTCATCATTTTTCATCATTTTTGAGGATTTGAAAAAATTTAAAATTTTCAAAAAACATGGGTTATAGCCCATCGTTTTTAGAATTTTCGAAAAAAAAAAAATTACCTCGTTTTTCATCATTTTTGAACATGGGCTATAGCCCCTACCGTACGGCATACTATAGCACGCAGTTTTTCATCATTTTTGAGGTTTTGAAAAAAATTCAAAATAAAAAAAAAGGGTTATAGCCCATCGTTTTTTGAAAATTTGAAATTAATTTTTTAACCTCGTTTTTCATCATTTTGTAACATGGGCTATAGCCCCTACCGTACGGCATACTATAGCACGCCGTTTTTCATCATTTGAGGATTTGAAAAAAATTCAAAATTTCAAAAAACATGGGTTATAGCCCATCGTTTTTTGAAATTTTGATTTTTTTTTTAACCTCGTTTTTCATCATTTTTGAACATGGGCTATAGCCCCTACCGTACGGCATACTATAGCACGCCGTTTTTCATCATTTTTGAGGATTTGAAAAAAATTCAAAATTTCAAAAAACATGGGTTATAGCCCATTGTTTTTTTAATTTTTGAAAAAAGAAATAACCTCGTTTTTCATCATTTTTGAACATGGGCTATAGCCCCTACCGTACGGCATACTATAGCACGCCGTTTTTCATCATTTTTGAGGATTTGAAAAAAATTCAAAATAAAAAAAAACATGGGTTATAGCCCATCGTTTTTTGATTTTTTGAAAAAAAAATTAACCTCGTTTTTCATCATTTTTGAACATGGGCTATAGCCCCTACCGTACGGCATACTATAGCACGCCGTTTTTCATCATTTTTCATCATTTTTGAGGATTTAAAAAAAAATCAAAATTTCAAAAAACATGGGTTATAGCCCATCGTTTTTTGAATTAAAAAAAAAAAAAATTAACCTCGTTTTTCATCATTTTTGAACATGGGCTATAGCCCCTACCGTACGGCATACTATAGCACGCCGTTTTTCATCATTTTTGAGGATTTGAAAAAAATTCAAAATAAAAAAAAACATGGGTTATAGCCCATCGTTTTTTGATTTTTTGAAAAAAAAAATTAACCTCGTTTTTCATCATTTTTGAACATGGGCTATAGCCCCTACTGTACGGCATAATATAGCACGCCGTTTTTCATCATTTTTGAGGATTTTAAAAAATTTCAAAATTTCAAAAAACATGGGTTATAGCCCATTGTTTTTTTAATTTTTGAAAAAAAAATTAACCTAGTTTTTCATCATTTTTGAACATGGGCTATAGCCCCTACCGTACGGCATACTATAGCACGTCGTTTTTCATCATTTTTGAGGATTTGAAAAAAATTCAAAATAAAAAAAAACATGGGTTATAGCCCATCGTTTTTTGATTTTTTGAAAAAAAAAAATTAACCTCGTTTTTCATCATTTTTGAACATGGGCTATAGCCCCTACTGTACGGCATAATATAGCACGCCGTTTTTCATCATTTTTGAGGATTTTAAAAAATTTCAAAATTTCAAAAAACATGGGTTATAGCCCATTGTTTTTTTAATTTTTGAAAAAAAAATTAACCTAGTTTTTCATCATTTTTGAACATGGGCTATAGCCCCTACCGTACGGCATACTATAGCACGTCGTTTTTCATCATTTTTCATCATTTTTGAGGATTTGAAAAAAAAACAAAATTTCAAAAACATGGGTTATAGCCCATTGTTTTTTTTAATTTTTGAAAAAAAAATTAACCTAGTTTTTCATCATTTTTGAACATGGGCTATAGCCCCTACCGTACGGCATACTATAGCACGCCGTTTTTCATCATTTTTGAGGATTTGAAAAAAATTCAAAATAAAAAAAAACATGGGTTATAGCCCATCGTTTTTTGATTTTTTGAAAAAAAAAATTAACCTCGTTTTTCATCATTTTTGAACATGGGCTATAGCCCCTACTGTACGGCATAATATAGCACGCCGTTTTTCATCATTTTTCATCATTTTTGAGGATTTGAAAAAAATACAAAATTTCAAAAACATGGGTTATAGCCCATCGTTTTTTGAATTTTTGAAAAAAAAAATTAACCTTGTTTTTCATCATTTTTGAACATGGGCTATAGCCCCTACCGTACGGCATACTATAGCACGTCGTTTTTCATCATTTTTCATCATTTTTGAGGATTTGAAAAAAAAATCAAAATTTCAAAAACATGGGTTATAGCCCATTGTTTTTTTAATTTTTGAAAAAAGAAATAACCTCGTTTTTCATAATTTTTGAACATGGGCTATAGCCCCTACCGTACGGCATACTATAGCACGCCGTTTTTCATCATTTTTGAGGATTTGAAAAAAATTCAAAATAAAAAAAAACATGGGTTATAGCCCATCGTTTTTTGATTTTTTGAAAAAAAAAATTACCTCGTTTTTCATCATTTTTGAACATGGGCTATAGCCCCTACCGTACGGCATACTATAGCACGCCGTTTTTCATCATTTTTCATCATTTTTGAGGATTTAAAAAAAAATCAAAATTTCAAAAAACATGGGTTATAGCCCATCGTTTTTTGAATTAAAAAAAAAAAAAATTAACCTAGTTTTTCATCATTTTTGAACATGGGCTATAGCCCCTACCGTACGGCATACTATAGCACGCCGTTTTTCATCATTTTTGAGGATTTGAAAAAAATTCAAAATAAAAAAAAACATGGGTTATAGCCCATCGTTTTTTTATTTTTTGAAAAAAAAAAATTAACCTCGTTTTTCATCATTTTTGAACATGGGCTATAGCCCCTACCGTACGGCATACTATAGCACGCCGTTTTTCATCATTTTTCATCATTTTTGAGGATTTTAAAAAAAATAAAATTTTCAAAAAACATGGGTTATAGCCCATCGTTTTTTGAATTTTTGAAAAAAAAAAAATAACCTCGATTTTCATCATTTTTGAACATGGGCTATAGCCCCTACTGTACGGCATAATATAGCACGCCGTTTTTCATCATTTTTGAGGATTTTAAAAAATTTCAAAATTTCAAAAAACATGGGTTATAGCCCATTGTTTTTTTAATTTTGAAAAAAAAATTAACCTAGTTTTTCATCATTTTTGAACATGGGCTATAGCCCCTACCGTACGGCATACTATAGCACGTCGTTTTTCATCATTTTTCATCATTTTTGAGGATTTAAAAAAAAATCAAAATTTCAAAAAACATGGGTTATAGCCCATCGTTTTTAGAATTTTTGAAAAAAAAAATTAACCTAGTTTTTCATCATTTTTGAACATGGGCTATAGCCCCTACCGTACGGCATACTATAGCACGTCGTTTTCATCATTTTTCATCATTTTTGAGGATTTGAAAAAAAAACAAAATTTCAAAAACATGGGTTATAGCCCATCGTTTTTTGAATTTTTGAAAAAAAAAATTAACCTTGTTTTTCATCATTTTTGAACATGGGCTATAGCCCCTACCGTACGGCATACTATAGCACGTCGTTTTTCATCATTTTTCATCATTTTTGAGGATTTGAAAAAAAATCAAAATTTCAAAAACATGGGTTATAGCCCATTGTTTTTTTAATTTTTGAAAAAAGAAATAACCTCGTTTTTCATCATTTTTGAACATGGGCTATAGCCCCTACTGTACGGCATAATATAGCACGCCGTTTTTCATCATTTTTGAGGATTTTAAAAAAATTCAAAATTTCAAAAAACATGGGTTATAGCCCATTGTTTTTTTAATTTTTGAAAAAAAAATTAACCTAGTTTTTCATCATTTTTGAACATGGGCTATAGCCCCTACCGTACGGCATACTATAGCACGTCGTTTTTCATCATTTTTCATCATTTTTGAGGATTTGAAAAAAAAAAAAAATTTCAAAAACATGGGTTATAGCCCATCGTTTTTTGAATTTTTGAAAAAAAAAATTAACCTTGTTTTTCATCATTTTTGAACATGGGCTATAGCCCCTACCGTACGGCATACTATAGCACGTCGTTTTTCATCATTTTTCATCATTTTTGAGGATTTGAAAAAAAAATCAAAATTTCAAAAACATGGGTTATAGCCCATTGTTTTTTTAATTTTTGAAAAAAGAAATAACCTCGTTTTTCATAATTTTTGAACATGGGCTATAGCCCCTACCGTACGGCATACTATAGCACGCCGTTTTTCATCATTTTTGAGGATTTGAAAAAAATTCAAAATAAAAAAAAACATGGGTTATAGCCCATCGTTTTTTGATTTTTTGAAAAAAAAATTTACCTCGTTTTTCATCATTTTTGAACATGGGCTATAGCCCCTACCGTACGGCATACTATAGCACGCCGTTTTTCATCATTTTTCATCATTTTTGAGGATTTAAAAAAAAATCAAAATTTCAAAAAACATGGGTTATAGCCCATCGTTTTTTGAATTAAAAAAAAAAAAAATTAACCTAGTTTTTCATCATTTTTGAACATGGGCTATAGCCCCTACCGTACGGCATACTATAGCACGCCGTTTTTCATCATTTTTGAGGATTTGAAAAAAATTCAAAATAAAAAAAAACATGGGTTATAGCCCATCGTTTTTAGAATTTTTGAAAAAAAAAATTAACCTAGTTTTTCATCATTTTTGAACATGGGCTATAGCCCCTACCGTACGGCATACTATAGCACGTCGTTTTTCATCATTTTTCATCATTTTTGAGGATTTGAAAAAAAATCAAAATTTCAAAAACATGGGTTATAGCCCATCGTTTTTTGAATTTTTGAAAAAAAAATTAACCTTGTTTTTCATCATTTTTGAACATGGGCTATAGCCCCTACCGTACGGCATACTATAGCACGCCGTTTTTCATCATTTTTCATCATTTTTGAGGATTTAAAAAAAAATCAAACTTTCAAAAAACATGGGTTATAGCCCATCGTTTTTAGAATTAAAAAAAAAAGAATTAACCTAGTTTTTCATCATTTTTGAACATGGGCTATAGCCCCTACCTTACGGCATACTATAGCACGCCGTTTTTCATCATTTTTGAGGATTTGAAAAAAATTCAAAATTAAAAAAAACATGGGTTATAGCCCATTGTTTTTTGATTAAAAAAAAAAAAAATTAACCTCGTTTTTCATCATTTTTGAACATGGGCTATAGCCCCTACCTTACGGCATACTATAGCACGCCGTTTTTCATCATTTTTCATCATTTTTCATCATTTTTGAGGATTTTTTAAAAAATCTAAATTTAAAAAAACATGGGTTATAGCCCATCGTTTTTTGAATTAAAAAAAAACAAAAAAACTAGTTTTTCAACATTTTTGAACATGGGCTATAGCCCCTACCGTACGGCATACTATAGCACGCCGTTTTTCATCATTTTTGAGGATTTGAAAAAAATTCAAAATTTCAAAAAACATGGGTTATAGCCCATTGTTCTTTTAATTTTTGAAAAAAAAATTAACCTTGTTTTTCATCATTTTTGAACATGGGCTATAGCCCCTACCGTACGGCATACTATAGCACGTAGTTTTTCATCATTTTTCATCATTTTTGAGGATTTGAAAAAAATAAAAAAATTCAAAAACATGGGTTATAGCCCATCGTTTTTTGAATTTTTGAAAAAAGAAATTAACCTAGTTTTTCATCATTTTTGAACATGGGCTATAGCCCCTACCGTACGGCATACTATAGCACGTCGTTTTTCATCATTTTTCATCATTTTTGAGGATTTGAAAAAATTTCAAAATTTCAAAAAACATGGGTTATAGCCCATCGTTTTTAGAATTTTCAAAAAAAAAAAATTACCTCGTTTTTCATCATTTTTGAACATGGGCTATAGCCCCTACCGTACGGCATACTATAGGACGCAGTTTTTCATCATTTTTGAGGTTTTGAAAAAAATTCAAAATTAAAAAAAAAGGGTTATAGCCCATCGTTTTTTGAAAATTTGAAATTAATTTTTTAACCTCGTTTTTCATCATTTTGTAACATGGGCTATAGCCCCTACCGTACGGCATACTATAGCACGCCATTTTTCATCATTTGAGGATTTGAAAAAAATTCAAAATTTCAAAAAACATGGGTTATAGCCCATCGTTTTTTGAAAATTTGATTTTTTTTTTAACCTCGTTTTTCATCATTTTTGAACATGGGCTATAGCCCCTACCGTACGGCATACTATAGCACGCCGTTTTTCATCATTTTTGAGGATTTGAAAAAAATTCAAAATTTCAAAAAACATGGGTTATAGCCCATTGTTTTTTTAATTTTTGAAAAAAGAAATAACCTCGTTTTTCATAATTTTTGAACATGGGCTATAGCCCCTACCGTACGGCATACTATAGCACGCCGTTTTTCATCATTTTTGAGGATTTGAAAAAAAATTAAAATTAAAAAAAACATGGGTTATAGCCCATCGTTTTTTGATTTTTTGAAAAAAAATTAACCTCGTTTTTCATCATTTTTGAACATGGGCTATAGCCCCTACCGTACGGCATACTATAGCACGCCGTTTTTCATCATTTTTGAGGATTTGAAAAAAAATTTAAATTAAAAAAAACATGGGTTATAGCCCATTGTTCTTTTAATTTTTGAAAAAAAAATTAACCTTGTTTTTCATCATTTTTGAACATGGGCTATAGCCCCTACCGTACGGCATACTATAGCACGTAGTTTTTCATCATTTTTCATCATTTTTGAGGATTTGAAAAAAATAAAAAAATTCAAAAACATGGGTTATAGCCCATCGTTTTTTGAATTTTTGAAAAAAGAAATTAACCTAGTTTTTCATCATTTTTGAACATGGGCTATAGCCCCTACCGTACGGCATACTATAGCACGTCGTTTTTCATCATTTTTCATCATTTTTGAGGATTTGAAAAAATTTCAAAATTTCAAAAAACATGGGTTATAGCCCATCGTTTTTAGAATTTTCAAAAAAAAAAAATTACCTCGTTTTTCATCATTTTTGAACATGGGCTATAGCCCCTACCGTACGGCATACTATAGGACGCAGTTTTTCATCATTTTTGAGGTTTTGAAAAAAATTCAAAATTAAAAAAAAGGGTTATAGCCCATCGTTTTTTGAAAATTTGAAATTAATTTTTTAACCTCGTTTTTCATCATTTTGTAACATGGGCTATAGCCCCTACCGTACGGCATACTATAGCACGCCATTTTTCATCATTTGAGGATTTGAAAAAAATTCAAAATTTCAAAAAACATGGGTTATAGCCCATCGTTTTTTGAAAATTTGATTTTTTTTTTAACCTCGTTTTTCATCATTTTTGAACATGGGCTATAGCCCCTACCGTACGGCATACTATAGCACGCCGTTTTTCATCATTTTTGAGGATTTGAAAAAAATTCAAAATTTCAAAAAACATGGGTTATAGCCCATTGTTTTTTTAATTTTTGAAAAAAGAAATAACCTCGTTTTTCATAATTTTTGAACATGGGCTATAGCCCCTACCGTACGGCATACTATAGCACGCCGTTTTTCATCATTTTTGAGGATTTGAAAAAAAATTAAAATAAAAAAAAACATGGGTTATAGCCCATCGTTTTTTGATTTTTTGAAAAAAAATTAACCTCGTTTTTCATCATTTTTGAACATGGGCTATAGCCCCTACCGTACGGCATACTATAGCACGCCGTTTTTCATCATTTTTCATCATTTTTGAGGATTTAAAAAAAAATCAAAATTTCAAAAAACATGGGTTATAGCCCATCGTTTTTTGAATTTTTGAAAAAAAAAATTAACCTCGTTTTTCATCATTTTTGAACATGGGCTATAGCCCCTACCGTACGGCATACTATAGCACGCCGTTTTTCATCATTTTTCATCATTTTTGAGGATTTAAAAAAAAATCAAAATTTCAAAAAACATGGGTTATAGCCCATCGTTTTTTGAATTTTTGAAAAAAAAAATTAACCTAGTTTTTCATCATTTTTGAACATGGGCTATAGCCCCTACCGTACGGCATACTATAGCACGTCGTTTTTCATCATTTTTCATCATTTTTGAGGATTTGAAAAAAAAAAAAAAATTCAAAAACATGGGTTATAGCCCATCGTTTTTTGAATTTAAAAAAAAAAAAATTAACCTTGTTTTTCATCATTTTTGAACATGGGCTATAGCCCCTACCGTACGGCATACTATAGCACGTCGTTTTTCATCATTTTTCATCATTTTTGAGGATTTGAAAAAAAATCAAAATTTCAAAAACATGGGTTATAGCCCATCGTTTTTTGAATTTTTGAAAAAAAAAATTAACCTCGTTTTTCATCATTTTTGAACATGGGCTATAGCCCCTACCGTACGGCATACTATAGCACGCCGTTTTTCATCATTTTTCATCATTTTTCATCATTTTTGAGGATTTAAAAAAAAATCAAAATTTCAAAAAACATGGGTTATAGCCCATCGTTTTTAGAATTTAAAAAAAGAAAAATTAACCTAGTTTTTCATCATTTTTGAACATGGGCTATAGCCCCTACCGTACGGCATACTATAGCACGTCGTTTTTCATCATTTTTCATCATTTTTGAGGATTTGAAAAAAAATCAAAATTTCAAAAACATGGGTTATAGCCCATCGTTTTTTGAATTTTTGAAAAAAAAATTAACCTTGTTTTTCATCATTTTTGAACATGGGCTATAGCCCCTACCGTACGGCATACTATAGCACGTCGTTTTTCATCATTTTTCATCATTTTTGAGGATTTGAAAAAAAATCTAAATTTCAAAAACATGGGTTATAGCCCATCGTTTTTTGAATTTTTGAAAAAAAAAAGTTAACCTTGTTTTTCATCATTTTTGAACATGGGCTATAGCCCCTACCGTACGGCATACTATAGCACGCCATTTTTCATCATTTTTCATCATTTTTGAGGATTTAAAAAAAATTCAAAAAAAAAAACATGGGTTATAGCCCATCGTTTTTTGAATTAAAAAAAAACAAAAAAACTCGTTTTTCATCATTTTTGAACATGGGCTATAGCCCCTACCGTACGGCATACTATAGCACGCCGTTTTTCATCATTTTTGAGGATTTGAAAAAAATTCAAAATAAAAAAAAACATGGGTTATAGCCCATCGTTTTTTGATTTTTTGAAAAAAAAATTAACCTCGTTTTTCATCATTTTTGAACATGGGCTATAGCCCCTACCGTACGGCATACTATAGCACGCCGTTTTTCATCATTTTTCATCATTTTTGAGGATTTAAAAAAAAATCAAAATTTCAAAAAACATGGGTTATAGCCCATCGTTTTTTGAATTTTTGAAAAAAAAATTAACCTAGTTTTTCATCATTTTTGAACATGGGCTATAGCCCCTACCGTACGGCATACTATAGCACGCCGTTTTTCATCATTTTTGAGGATTTGAAAAAAATTCAAAATAAAAAAAAACATGGGTTATAGCCCATCGTTTTTTGATTTTTTGAAAAAAAAAATTAACCTCGTTTTTCATCATTTTTGAACATGGGCTATAGCCCCTACCGTACGGCATACTATAGCACGCCGTTTTTCATCATTTTTCATCATTTTTGAGGATTTTTAAAAAAATCAAAATTTCAAAAAACATGGGTTATAGCCCATCGTTTTTTGAATTTTTGAAAAAAAACAAAAAACTAGTTTTTCATCATTTTTGAACATGGGCTATAGCCCCTACCGTACGGCATACTATAGCACGCCGTTTTTCATCATTTTTCATCATTTTTGAGGATTTTTAAAAAAATCAAAATTTCAAAAAACATGGGTTATAGCCCATCGTTTTTTGAATTTTTGAAAAAAAAAAATAACCTCGATTTTCATCATTTTTGAACATGGGCTATAGCCCCTACCGTACGGCATACTATAGCACGCCGTTTTTCATCATTTTTGAGGATTTGAAAAAAATTCAAAATAAAAAAAAACATGGGTTATAGCCCATCGTTTTTAGAATTTTTGAAAAAAAAAATTAACCTAGTTTTTCATCATTTTTGAACATGGGCTATAGCCCCTACCGTACGGCATACTATAGCACGTCGTTTTTCATCATTTTTCATCATTTTTGAGGATTTGAAAAAAAATCAAATTTTCAAAAACATGGGTTATAGCCCATCGTTTTTTGAATTTTTGAAAAAAAAATTAACCTTGTTTTTCATCATTTTTGAACATGGGCTATAGCCCCTACCGTACGGCATACTATAGCACGCCGTTTTTCATCATTTTTCATCATTTTTGAGGATTTAAAAAAAAATCAAACTTTCAAAAAACATGGGTTATAGCCCATCGTTTTTAGAATTAAAAAAAAAAGAATTAACCTAGTTTTTCATCATTTTTGAACATGGGCTATAGCCCCTACCTTACGGCATACTATAGCACGCCGTTTTTCATCATTTTTGAGGATTTGAAAAAAATTCAAAATTAAAAAAAACATGGGTTATAGCCCATTGTTTTTTGATTAAAAAAAAAAAATTAACCTCGTTTTTCATCATTTTTGAACATGGGCTATAGCCCCTACCTTACGGCATACTATAGCACGCCGTTTTTCATCATTTTTCATCATTTTTCATCATTTTTGAGGATTTTTTAAAAAATCTAAATTTCAAAAAACATGGGTTATAGCCCATCGTTTTTTGAATTAAAAAAAAACAAAAAAACTAGTTTTTCAACATTTTTGAACATGGGCTATAGCCCCTACCGTACGGCATACTATAGCACGCCGTTTTTCATCATTTTTGAGGATTTGAAAAAAATTCAAAATTTCAAAAAACATGGGTTATAGCCCATTGTTCTTTTAATTTTTGAAAAAAAAATTAACCTTGTTTTTCATCATTTTTGAACATGGGCTATAGCCCCTACCGTACGGCATACTATAGCACGTAGTTTTTCATCATTTTTCATCATTTTTGAGGATTTGAAAAAAATAAAAAAATTCAAAAACATGGGTTATAGCCCATCGTTTTTTGAATTTTTGAAAAAAGAAATTAACCTAGTTTTTCATCATTTTTGAACATGGGCTATAGCCCCTACCGTACGGCATACTATAGCACGTCGTTTTTCATCATTTTTCATCATTTTTGAGGATTTGAAAAAATTTCAAAATTTCAAAAAACATGGGTTATAGCCCATCGTTTTTAGAATTTTCAAAAAAAAAAAATTACCTCGTTTTTCATCATTTTTGAACATGGGCTATAGCCCTTACCGTACGGCATACTATAGGACGCAGTTTTTCATCATTTTTGAGGTTTTGAAAAAAATTCAAAATTAAAAAAAAAGGGTTATAGCCCATCGTTTTTTGAAAATTTGAAATTAATTTTTTAACCTCGTTTTTCATCATTTTGTAACATGGGCTATAGCCCCTACCGTACGGCATACTATAGCACGCCGTTTTTCATCATTTGAGGATTTGAAAAAAATTCAAAATTTCAAAAAACATGGGTTATAGCCCATCGTTTTTTGAAAATTTGATTTTTTTTTTAACCTCGTTTTTCATCATTTTTGAACATGGGCTATAGCCCCTACCGTACGGCATACTATAGCACGCCGTTTTTCATCATTTTTGAGGATTTGAAAAAAATTCAAAATTTCAAAAAACATGGGTTATAGCCCATTGTTTTTTTAATTTTTGAAAAAAGAAATAACCTCGTTTTTCATAATTTTTGAACATGGGCTATAGCCCCTACCGTACGGCATACTATAGCACGCCGTTTTTCATCATTTTTGAGGATTTGAAAAAAAATTAAAATTAAAAAAAACATGGGTTATAGCCCATCGTTTTTTGATTTTTTGAAAAAAAAATTAACCTAGTTTTTCATCATTTTTGAACATGGGCTATAGCCCCTACCGTACGGCATACTATAGCACGCCGTTTTTCATCATTTTTGAGGATTTGAAAAAAAATTAAAATTAAAAAAAACATGGGTTATAGCCCATCGTTTTTTGATTTTTTGAAAAAAAAATTAACCTAGTTTTTCATCATTTTTGAACATGGGCTATAGCCCCTACCGTACGGCATACTATAGCACGTCGTTTTTCATCATTTTTCATCATTTTTTAGGATTTGAAAAAAAATCAAAATTTCAAAAACATGGGTTATAGCCCATCGTTTTTTGAATTTTTGAAAAAAAAATTAACCTTGTTTTTCATCATTTTTGAACATGGGCTATAGCCCCTACCGTACGGCATACTATAGCACGCCGTTTTTCATCATTTTTCATCATTTTTGAGGATTTAAAAAAAAATCAAACTTTCAAAAAACATGGGTTATAGCCCATCGTTTTTAGAATTAAAAAAAAAAAATTAACCTAGTTTTTCATCATTTTTGAACATGGGCTATAGCCCCTACCTTACGGCATACTATAGCACGCCGTTTTTCATCATTTTTGAGGATTTGAAAAAAATTCAAAATAAAAAAAAACATGGGTTATAGCCCATTGTTTTTTGATTTAAAAAAAAAAAAAATAACCTCGTTTTTCATCGTTTTTGAACATGGGCTATAGCCCCTACCTTACGGCATACTATAGCACGCCGTTTTTCATCATTTTTCATCATTTTTGAGGATTTTTAAAAAAATCTAAATTTCAAAAACATGGGTTATAGCCCATCGTTTTTTTAATTAAAAAAAAAAAAAAACTCGTTTTTCATCATTTTTGAACATGGGCTATAGCCCCTACCGTACGGCATACTATAGCACGCCGTTTTTCATCATTTTTGAGGATTTGAAAAAAATTCAAAATTTCAAAAAACATGGGTTATAGCCCATTGTTCTTTTAATTTTTGAAAAAAAATTAACCTAGTTTTTCATCATTTTTGAACATGGGCTATAGCCCCTACCGTAGGGCATACTATAGCACGCCGTTTTTCATCATTTTTCATCATTTTTGAGGATTTTTAAAAAAATAAAAATTTCAAAAAACATGGGTTATAGCCCATCGTTTTTTGAATTTTTGAAAAAAAAAATTAACCTCGTTTTTCATCATTTTTGAACATGGGCTATAGCCCCTACCGTACGGCATACTATAGCACGCCGTTTTTCATCATTTTTGAGGATTTGAAAAAAATTCAAAATTTCAAAAAACATGGGTTATAGCCCATCGTTTTTTGAATTTTTGAAAAAAAAAATTAACCTCGTTTTTCATCATTTTTGAACATGGGCTATAGCCCCTACCGTACGGCATACTATAGCACGCCGTTTTTCATCATTTTTGAGGATTTGAAAAAAATTCAAAATAAAAAAAAACATGGGTTATAGCCCATCGTTTTTTGATTTTTTGAAAAAAAAAATAACCTCGATTTTCATCATTTTTGAACATGGGCTATAGCCCCTACTGTACGGCATAATATAGCACGCCGTTTTTCATCATTTTTGAGGATTTTAAAAAAATTCAAAATTTCAAAAAACATGGGTTATAGCCCATTGTTTTTTTAATTTTTGAAAAAAAAATTAACCTAGTTTTTCATCATTTTTGAACATGGGCTATAGCCCCTACCGTACGGCATACTATAGCACGTCGTTTTTCATCATTTTTCATCATTTTTGAGGATTTGAAAAAAAAACAAAATTTCAAAAACATGGGTTATAGCCCATCGTTTTTTGAATTTTTGAAAAAAAAAATTAACCTTGTTTTTCATCATTTTTGAACATGGGCTATAGCCCCTACCGTACGGCATACTATAGCACGTCGTTTTTCATCATTTTTCATCATTTTTGAGGATTTAAAAAAAAATCAAAATTTCAAAAACATGGGTTATAGCCCATCGTTTTTTGAATTTTTGAAAAAAAAAATTAACCTTGTTTTTCATCATTTTTGAACATGGGCTATAGCCCCTACCGTACGGCATACTATAGCACGCCGTTTTTCATCATTTTTCATCATTTTTGAGGATTTAAAAAAAAATCAAACTTTCAAAAAACATGGGTTATCATCGTTTTTAGAATAAAAAAAAAAAAATTAACCTAGTTTTTCATCATTTTTGAACATGGGCTATAGCCCCTACCTTACGGCATACTATAGCACGCCGTTTTTCATCATTTTTGAGGATTTGAAAAAAATTCAAAATTAAAAAAAACATGGGTTATAGCCCATTGTTTTTTGATTTAAAAAAAAAAGAATTAACCTCGTTTTTCATCATTTTTGAACATGGGCTATAGCCCCTACCTTACGGCATACTATAGCACGCCGTTTTTCATCATTTTTCATCATTTTTGAGGATTTTTAAAAAAATCTAAATTTCAAAAACATGGGTTATAGCCCATCGTTTTTTTAATTAAAAAAAAAAAAAACTCGTTTTTCATCATTTTTGAACATGGGCTATAGCCCCTACCGTACGGCATACTATAGCACGCCGTTTTTCATCATTTTTGAGGATTTGAAAAAAATTCAAAATTTCAAAAAACATGGGTTATAGCCCATTGTTCTTTTAATTTTTGAAAAAAAATTAACCTAGTTTTTCATCATTTTTTAACATGGGCTATAGCCCCTACCGTACGGCATACTATAGCACGCCGTTTTTCATCATTTTTCATCATTTTTGAGGATTTTTAAAAAAATAAAAATTTCAAAAAACATGGGTTATAGCCCATCGTTTTTTGAATTTTTGAAAAAAAAAATTAACCTCGTTTTTCATCATTTTTGAACATGGGCTATAGCCCCTACCGTACGGCATACTATAGCACGCCGTTTTTCATCATTTTTGAGGATTTGAAAAAAATTCAAAATTTCAAAAAACATGGGTTATAGCCCATTGTTTTTTTAATTTTTGAAAAAAAATTAACCTAGTTTTTCATCATTTTTTAACATGGGCTATAGCCCCTACCGTACGGCATACTATAGCACGCCGTTTTTCATCATTTTTCATCATTTTTGAGGATTTTTAAAAAAATAAAAATTTCAAAAAACATGGGTTATAGCCCATCGTTTTTTGAATTTTTGAAAAAAAAAATTAACCTCGTTTTTCATCATTTTTGAACATGGGCTATAGCCCCTACCGTACGGCATACTATAGCACGCCGTTTTTCATCATTTTTGAGGATTTGAAAAAAATTCAAAATTTCAAAAAACATGGGTTATAGCCCATTGTTTTTTTTATTTTTGAAAAAAAAATTAACCTAGTTTTTCATCATTTTTGAACATGGGCTATAGCCCCTACCGTACGGCATACTATAGCACGTCGTTTTTCATCATTTTTCATCATTTTTGAGGATTTGAAAAAAAATCAAAATTTCAAAAACATGGGTTATAGCCCATCGTTTTTTGAATTTTTGAAAAAACAAATTAACCTTGTTTTTCATCATTTTTGAACATGGGCTATAGCCCCTACCGTACGGCATACTATAGCACGCCGTTTTTCATAATTTTTGAGGATTTGAAAAAAATTCAAAATTAAAAAAACATGGGTTATAGCCCATCGTTTTTTGAATTTTTGAAAAAAAAAATTAACCTTGTTTTTCATCATTTTTTAACATGGGCTATAGCCCCTACCGTACGGCATACTATAGCACGCCGTTTTTCATCATTTTTCATCATTTTTGAGGATTTAAAAAAAAATCAAAATTTCAAAGAACATGGGTTATAGCCCATCGTTTTTTGAATTTTTGAAAAAAAAAAATTTACCTCGTTTTTCATCATTTTTTAACATGGGCTATAGCCCCTACCGTACGGCATACTATAGCACGCCGTTTTTCATCCTTTTTGAGGATTTGAAAAAATTTCAAAATTTCAAAAAACATGGGTTATAGCCCATTGTTTTTTTAATTTTTGAAAAAAAAATTAACCTAGTTTTTCATCATTTTTGAACATGGGCTATAGCCCCTACCGTACGGCATACTATAGCACGTCGTTTTTCATCATTTTTCATCATTTTTGAGGATTTGAAAAAAAATCAAAATTTCAAAAACATGGGTTATAGCCCATCGTTTTTTGAATTTTTGAAAAAAAAAATTAACCTTGTTTTTCATCATTTTTGAACATGGGCTATAGCCCCTACCGTACGGCATACTATAGCACGCCGTTTTTCATAATTTTTCATCATTTTTGAGGATTTAAAAAAAAATCAAAATTTCAAAAAACATGGGTTATAGCCCATCGTTTTTAGAATTTTTGAAAAAAAAAAAATAACCTAGTTTTTCATCATTTTTGAACATGGGCTATAGCCCCTACCGTACGGCATACTATAGCACGTCGTTTTTCATCATTTTTCATCATTTTTGAGGATTTAAAAAAAAATCAAAATTTCAAAAAACATGGGTTATAGCCCATCGTTTTTAGAATTTTTGAAAAAAAAAAATTAACCTAGTTTTTCATCATTTTTGAACATGGGCTATAGCCCCTACCGTACGGCATACTATAGCACGCCGTTTTTCATCATTTTTGAGGATTTGAAAAAAATTCAAAATTTCAAAAAACATGGGTTATAGCCCATTGTTTTTTTAATTTTTGAAAAAAAATTAACCTAGTTTTTCATCATTTTTTAACATGGGCTATAGCCCCTACCGTACGGCATACTATAGCACGCCGTTTTTCATCATTTTTCATCATTTTTGAGGATTTTTAAAAAAATAAAAATTTCAAAAAACATGGGTTATAGCCCATCGTTTTTTGAATTTTTGAAAAAAAAAATTAACCTCGTTTTTCATCATTTTTGAACATGGGCTATAGCCCCTACCGTACGGCATACTATAGCACGCCGTTTTTCATCATTTTTGAGGATTTGAAAAAAATTCAAAATTTCAAAAAACATGGGTTATAGCCCATTGTTTTTTTTATTTTTGAAAAAAAAATTAACCTAGTTTTTCATCATTTTTGAACATGGGCTATAGCCCCTACCGTACGGCATACTATAGCACGTCGTTTTTCATCATTTTTCATCATTTTTGAGGATTTGAAAAAAAATCAAAATTTCAAAAACATGGGTTATAGCCCATCGTTTTTTGAATTTTTGAAAAAACAAATTAACCTTGTTTTTCATCATTTTTGAACATGGGCTATAGCCCCTACCGTACGGCATACTATAGCACGCCGTTTTTCATAATTTTTGAGGATTTGAAAAAAATTCAAAATTAAAAAAACATGGGTTATAGCCCATCGTTTTTTGAATTTTTGAAAAAAAAAATTAACCTTGTTTTTCATCATTTTTTAACATGGGCTATAGCCCCTACCGTACGGCATACTATAGCACGCCGTTTTTCATCATTTTTCATCATTTTTGAGGATTTAAAAAAAAATCAAAATTTCAAAGAACATGGGTTATAGCCCATCGTTTTTTGAATTTTTGAAAAAAAAAAATTTACCTCGTTTTTCATCATTTTTGAACATGGGCTATAGCCCCTACCGTACGGCATACTATAGCACGCCGTTTTTCATCCTTTTTGAGGATTTGAAAAAATTTCAAAATTTCAAAAAACATGGGTTATAGCCCATTGTTTTTTTAATTTTTGAAAAAAAAATTAACCTAGTTTTTCATCATTTTTGAACATGGGCTATAGCCCCTACCGTACGGCATACTATAGCACGTCGTTTTTCATCATTTTTCATCATTTTTGAGGATTTGAAAAAAAATCAAAATTTCAAAAACATGGGTTATAGCCCATCGTTTTTTGAATTTTTGAAAAAAAAAATTAACCTTGTTTTTCATCATTTTTGAACATGGGCTATAGCCCCTACCGTACGGCATACTATAGCACGCCGTTTTTCATAATTTTTCATCATTTTTGAGGATTTAAAAAAAAATCAAAATTTCAAAAAACATGGGTTATAGCCCATCGTTTTTAGAATTTTTGAAAAAAAAAAAATAACCTAGTTTTTCATCATTTTTGAACATGGGCTATAGCCCCTACCGTACGGCATACTATAGCACGTCGTTTTTCATCATTTTTCATCATTTTTGAGGATTTAAAAAAAAATCAAAATTTCAAAAAACATGGGTTATAGCCCATCGTTTTTAGAATTTTTGAAAAAAAAAAATTAACCTAGTTTTTCATCATTTTTGAACATGGGCTATAGCCCCTACCGTACGGCATACTATAGCACGTCGTTTTTCATCATTTTTCATCATTTTTGAGGATTTGAAAAAAAATCAAAATTTCAAAAACATGGGTTATAGCCCATCGTTTTTTGAATTTTTGAAAAAAAAAATTAACCTTGTTTTTCATAATTTTTGAACATGGGCTATAGCCCCTACCGTACGGCATACTATAGCACGCCGTTTATCATCATTTTTCATCATTTTTGAGGATTTAAAAAAAAATCAAACTTTCAAAAAACATGGGTTATAGCCCATCGTTTTTAGAATTTTTGAAAAAAAAAATTAACCTAGTTTTTCATCATTTTTGAACATGGGCTATAGCCCCTACCTTACGGCATACTATAGCACGCCGTTTTTCATCATTTTTGAGGATTTGAAAAAAATTCAAAATTTAAAAAAACATGGGTTATAGCCCATTGTTTTTTGATTTTTTGAAAAAAAAAGTAACCTCGTTTTTCATCATTTTTGAACATGGGCTATAGCCCCTACCTTACGGCATACTATAGCACGCCGTTTTTCATCATTTTTCATCATTTTTGAGGATTTTTAAAAAAATCTAAATTTCAAAAAACATGGGTTATAGCCCATCGTTTTTTTAATTAAAAAAAAAAAAAGAAAACTCGTTTTTCATCATTTTTGAACATGGGCTATAGCCCCTACCGTACGGCATACTATAGCACGCCGTTTTTCATCATTTTTGAGGATTTGAAAAAAATTCAAAATTTCAAAAAACATGGGTTATAGCCCATTGTTCTTTTAATTTTTGAAAAAAAATTAACCTCGTTTTTCATCATTTTTGAACATGGGCTATAGCCCCTACCGTACGGCATACTATAGCACGCCGTTTTTCATCATTTTTCATCATTTTTGAGGATTTAAAAAAAAAAAAAAAATTCAAAAAACATGGGTTATAGCCCATCGTTTTTTGAATTTTTGAAAAAAAAAATTAACCTCGTTTTTCATCATTTTTGAACATGGGCTATAGCCCCTACCGTACGGCATACTATAGCACGTCGTTTTTCATCATTTTTCATCATTTTTGAGGATTTGAAAAAAAATCAAAATTTCAAAAACATGGGTTATAGCCCATCGTTTTTTGAATTTTTGAAAAAACAAATTAACCTTGTTTTTCATCATTTTTGAACATGGGCTATAGCCCCTACCGTACGGCATACTATAGCACGTCGTTTTTCATCATTTTTCATCATTTTTGAGGATTTGAAAAAAAATCAAAATTTCAAAAACATGGGTTATAGCCCATCGTTTTTTGAATTTTTGAAAAAAAGAAATTAACCTTGTTTTTCATCATTTTTGAACATGGGCTATAGCCCCTACCGTACGGCATACTATAGCACGCCGTTTTTCATCATTTTTCATCATTTTTGAGGATTTAAAAAAAAATCAAAATTTCAAAAAACATGGGTTATAGCCCATCGTTTTTAGAATTTTTGAAAAAAAAAATTAACCTAGTTTTTCATCATTTTTGAACATGGGCTATAGCCCCTACCTTACGGCATACTATAGCACGCCGTTTTTCATCATTTTTGAGGATTTGAAAAAAAAATCAAAATAAAAAAAAACATGGGTTATAGCCCATTGTTTTTTGATTTTTTGAAAAAAAATTAACCTCGTTTTTCATCATTTTTGAACATGGGCTATAGACCCTACCTTACGGCATACTATAGCACGCCGTTTTTCATCATTTTTGAGGATTTGAAAAAAATTCAAAAAAAAAAAAAAACATGGGTTATAGCCCATTGTTTTTTGATTTTTTGAAAAAGAAATTAACCTCGTTTTTCATCATTTTTGAACATGGGCTATAGCCCCTACCGTACGGCATACTATAGCACGCCGTTTTTCACCATTTTTCATCATTTTTGAGGATTTAAAAAAAAATCTAAATTTCAAAAAACATGGGTTATAGCCCATCGTTTTTTGAATTAAAAAAACAAAACAAAAACTTGTTTTTCATCATTTTTGAACATGGGCTATAGCCCCTACCGTACGGCATACTATAGCACGTCGTTTTTCATCATTTTTCATCATTTTTGAACATGGGCTATAGCCCCTACCGTACGGCATACTATAGCACGCCGTTTTTCATCATTTTTGAGGATTTTAAAAAAATTCAAAATTTCAAAAAACATGGGTTATAGCCCATTGTTTTTTTAATTTTTGAAAAAAAAATTAACCTAGTTTTTCATCATTTTTGAACATGGGCTATAGCCCCTACCGTACGGCATACTATAGCACGTCGTTTTTCATCATTTTTGAGGATTTGAAAAAAAAATCTAAATTTCAAAAACATGGGTTATAGCCCATCGTTTTTTGAATTTTTGAAAAAACAAATTAACCTTGTTTTTCATCATTTTTGAACATGGGCTATAGCCCCTACCGTACGGCATACTATAGCACGTCGTTTTTCATCATTTTTCATCATTTTTGAGGATTTGAAAAAAAATCAAAATTTCAAAAACATGGGTTATAGCCCATCGTTTTTTGAATTTTTGAAAAAAAAAATTAACCTTGTTTTTCATCATTTTTGAACATGGGCTATAGCCCCTACCGTACGGCATACTATAGCACGCCGTTTTTCATAATTTTTCATCATTTTTGAGGATTTAAAAAAAAATCAAAATTTCAAAAAACATGGGTTATAGCCCATCGTTTTTAGAATTTTTGAAAAAAAAAAAATAACCTAGTTTTTCATCATTTTTGAACATGGGCTATAGCCCCTACCGTACGGCATACTATAGCACGTCGTTTTTCATCATTTTTCATCATTTTTGAGGATTTAAAAAAAAATCAAAATTTCAAAAAACATGGGTTATAGCCCATCGTTTTTAGAATTTTTGAAAAAAAAAAATTAACCTAGTTTTTCATCATTTTTGAACATGGGCTATAGCCCCTACCGTACGGCATACTATAGCACGTCGTTTTTCATCATTTTTCATCATTTTTGAGGATTTGAAAAAAAATCAAAATTTCAAAAACATGGGTTATAGCCCATCGTTTTTTGAATTTTTGAAAAAAAAAATTAACCTTGTTTTTCATAATTTTTGAACATGGGCTATAGCCCCTACCGTACGGCATACTATAGCACGCCGTTTATCATCATTTTTCATCATTTTTGAGGATTTAAAAAAAAATCAAACTTTCAAAAAACATGGGTTATAGCCCATCGTTTTTAGAATTTTTGAAAAAAAAAATTAACCTAGTTTTTCATCATTTTTGAACATGGGCTATAGCCCCTACCTTACGGCATACTATAGCACGCCGTTTTTCATCATTTTTGAGGATTTGAAAAAAATTCAAAATTTAAAAAAACATGGGTTATAGCCCATTGTTTTTTGATTTTTTGAAAAAAAAAGTAACCTCGTTTTTCATCATTTTTGAACATGGGCTATAGCCCCTACCTTACGGCATACTATAGCACGCCGTTTTTCATCATTTTTCATCATTTTTGAGGATTTTTAAAAAAATCTAAATTTCAAAAAACATGGGTTATAGCCCATCGTTTTTTTAATTAAAAAAAAAAAAAGAAAACTCGTTTTTCATCATTTTTGAACATGGGCTATAGCCCCTACCGTACGGCATACTATAGCACGCCGTTTTTCATCATTTTTGAGGATTTGAAAAAAATTCAAAATTTCAAAAAACATGGGTTATAGCCCATTGTTCTTTTAATTTTTGAAAAAAAATTAACCTCGTTTTTCATCATTTTTGAACATGGGCTATAGCCCCTACCGTACGGCATACTATAGCACGCCGTTTTTCATCATTTTTCATCATTTTTGAGGATTTAAAAAAAAAAAAAAAATTCAAAAAACATGGGTTATAGCCCATCGTTTTTTGAATTTTTGAAAAAAAAAATTAACCTCGTTTTTCATCATTTTTGAACATGGGCTATAGCCCCTACCGTACGGCATACTATAGCACGTCGTTTTTCATCATTTTTCATCATTTTTGAGGATTTGAAAAAAAATCAAAATTTCAAAAACATGGGTTATAGCCCATCGTTTTTTGAATTTTTGAAAAAACAAATTAACCTTGTTTTTCATCATTTTTGAACATGGGCTATAGCCCCTACCGTACGGCATACTATAGCACGTCGTTTTTCATCATTTTTCATCATTTTTGAGGATTTGAAAAAAAATCAAAATTTCAAAAACATGGGTTATAGCCCATCGTTTTTTGAATTTTTGAAAAAAAGAAATTAACCTTGTTTTTCATCATTTTTGAACATGGGCTATAGCCCCTACCGTACGGCATACTATAGCACGCCGTTTTTCATCATTTTTCATCATTTTTGAGGATTTAAAAAAAAATCAAAATTTCAAAAAACATGGGTTATAGCCCATCGTTTTTAGAATTTTTGAAAAAAAAAATTAACCTAGTTTTTCATCATTTTTGAACATGGGCTATAGCCCCTACCTTACGGCATACTATAGCACGCCGTTTTTCATCATTTTTGAGGATTTGAAAAAAAAATCAAAATAAAAAAAAACATGGGTTATAGCCCATTGTTTTTTGATTTTTTGAAAAAAAATTAACCTCGTTTTTCATCATTTTTGAACATGGGCTATAGACCCTACCTTACGGCATACTATAGCACGCCGTTTTTCATCATTTTTGAGGATTTGAAAAAAATTCAAAAAAAAAAAAAAACATGGGTTATAGCCCATTGTTTTTTGATTTTTTGAAAAAGAAATTAACCTCGTTTTTCATCATTTTTGAACATGGGCTATAGCCCCTACCGTACGGCATACTATAGCACGCCGTTTTTCACCATTTTTCATCATTTTTGAGGATTTAAAAAAAAATCTAAATTTCAAAAAACATGGGTTATAGCCCATCGTTTTTTGAATTAAAAAAACAAAACAAAAACTTGTTTTTCATCATTTTTGAACATGGGCTATAGCCCCTACCGTACGGCATACTATAGCACGTCGTTTTTCATCATTTTTCATCATTTTTGAACATGGGCTATAGCCCCTACCGTACGGCATACTATAGCACGCCGTTTTTCATCATTTTTGAGGATTTTAAAAAAATTCAAAATTTCAAAAAACATGGGTTATAGCCCATTGTTTTTTTAATTTTTGAAAAAAAAATTAACCTAGTTTTTCATCATTTTTGAACATGGGCTATAGCCCCTACCGTACGGCATACTATAGCACGTCGTTTTTCATCATTTTTGAGGATTTGAAAAAAAAATCTAAATTTCAAAAACATGGGTTATAGCCCATCGTTTTTTGAATTTTTGAAAAAACAAATTAACCTTGTTTTTCATCATTTTTGAACATGGGCTATAGCCCCTACCGTACGGCATACTATAGCACGTCGTTTTTCATCATTTTTCATCATTTTTGAGGATTTGAAAAAAAATCAAAATTTCAAAAACATGGGTTATAGCCCATCGTTTTTTGAATTTTTGAAAAAAAGAAATTAACCTTGTTTTTCATCATTTTTGAACATGGGCTATAGCCCCTACCGTACGGCATACTATAGCACGCCGTTTTTCATCATTTTTCATCATTTTTGAGGATTTAAAAAAAAATCAAAATTTCAAAAAACATGGGTTATAGCCCATCGTTTTTAGAATTTTTGAAAAAAAAAATTAACCTAGTTTTTCATCATTTTTGAACATGGGCTATAGCCCCTACCTTACGGCATACAATAGCACGCCGTTTTTCATCATTTTTGAGGATTTGAAAAAAAAATCAAAATAAAAAAAAACATGGGTTATAGCCCATTGTTTTTTGATTTTTTGAAAAAAAATTAACCTCGTTTTTCATCATTTTTGAACATGGGCTATAGCCCCTACCTTACGGCATACTATAGCACGCCGTTTTTCATCATTTTTGAGGATTTGAAAAAAAAATCAAAATAAAAAAAAACATGGGTTATAGCCCATTGTTTTTTGATTTTTTGAAAAAAAATTAACCTCGTTTTTCATCATTTTTGAACATGGGCTATAGACCCTACCTTACGGCATACTATAGCACGCCGTTTTTCATCATTTTTGAGGATTTGAAAAAAATTCAAAAAAAAAAAAAAACATGGGTTATAGCCCATTGTTTTTTGATTTTTTGAAAAAGAAATTAACCTCGTTTTTCATCATTTTTGAACATGGGCTATAGCCCCTACCGTACGGCATACTATAGCACGCCGTTTTTCACCATTTTTCATCATTTTTGAGGATTTAAAAAAAAATCTAAATTTCAAAAAACATGGGTTATAGCCCATCGTTTTTTGAATTAAAAAAACAAAACAAAAACTTGTTTTTCATCATTTTTGAACATGGGCTATAGCCCCTACCGTACGGCATACTATAGCACGTCGTTTTTCATCATTTTTCATCATTTTTGAACATGGGCTATAGCCCCTACCGTACGGCATACTATAGCACGCCGTTTTTCATCATTTTTGAGGATTTTAAAAAAATTCAAAATTTCAAAAAACATGGGTTATAGCCCATTGTTTTTTTAATTTTTGAAAAAAAAATTAACCTAGTTTTTCATCATTTTTGAACATGGGCTATAGCCCCTACCGTACGGCATACTATAGCACGTCGTTTTTCATCATTTTTGAGGATTTGAAAAAAAAATCTAAATTTCAAAAACATGGGTTATAGCCCATCGTTTTTAGAATTTTTGAAAAAAAAAATTAACCTAGTTTTTCATCATTTTTGAACATGGGCTATAGCCCCTACCGTACGGCATACTATAGCACGTCGTTTTTCATCATTTTTCATCATTTTTGAGGATTTGAAAAAAAAATCAAAATTTCAAAAACATGGGTTATAGCCCATCGTTTTTTGAATTTTTGAAAAAAAAAATTAACCTTGTTTTTCATCATTTTTTAACATGGGCTATAGCCCCTACCGTACGGCATACTATAGCACGCCGTTTTTCATCATTTTTCATCATTTTTGAGGATTTAAAAAAAAATCAAACTTTCAAAAAACATGGGTTATAGCCCATCGTTTTTATAATAATAAAAAAAAAAAAATAACCTAGTTTTTCATCATTTTTGAACATGGGCTATAGCCCCTACCTTACGGCATACTATAGCACGCCGTTTTTCATCATTTTTGAGGATTTGAAAAAAATTCAAAATAAAAAAAAACATGGGTTATAGCCCATTGTTTTTTGATTTTTTGAAAAAAAAATTAACCTCGTTTTTCATCATTTTTGAACATGGGCTATAGCCCCTACCTTACGGCATACTATAGCACGCCGTTTTTCATCATTTTTCATCATTTTTGAGGATTTTAAAAAAATTCAAAATTTCAAAAAACATGGGTTATAGCCCATCGTTTTTTGAATTTTTGAAAAAAAAATTAACCTAGTTTTTCATCATTTTTGAACATGGGCTATAGCCCCTACCGTACGGCATACTATAGCACGCCGTTTTTCATCATTTTTCATCATTTTTGAGGATTTAAAAAAAAATCAAAATTTCAAAAAACATGGGTTATAGCCCATCGTTTTTAGAATTTTTGAAAAAAAAGAATTAACCTAGTTTTTCATCATTTTTGAACATGGGCTATAGCCCCTACCGTACGGCATACTATAGCACGTCCTTTTTCATCATTTTTCATCATTTTTGAGGATTTGAAAAAAAATCAAAATTTCAAAAACATGGGTTATAGCCCATCGTTTTTTGAATTTTTGAAAAAAAAAATTAACCTTGTTTTTCATCATTTTTGAACATGGGCTATAGCCCCTACCGTACGGCATACTATAGCACGCCGTTTTTCATCATTTTTCATCATTTTTGAGGATTAAAAAAAAAATCAAACTTTCAAAAAACATGGGTTATAGCCCATCGTTTTTATAATTAAAAAAAAAAAAATTAACCTAGTTTTTCATCATTTTTGAACATGGGCTATAGCCCCTACCTTACGGCATACTATAGCACGCCGTTTTTCATCATTTTTGAGGATTTGAAAAAAATTCAAAATTAAAAAAAACATGGGTTATAGCCCATTGTTTTTTGATTTTTTGAAAAAAAAATTAACCTCGTTTTTCATCATTTTTGAACATGGGCTATAGCCCCTACCTTACGGCATACTATAGCACGCCGTTTTTCATCATTTTTCATCATTTTTGAGGATTTTAAAAAAAATCTAAATTTCAAAAAACATGGGTTATAGCCCATCGTTTTTTTAATTAAAAAAAAAAAAAAAAAACTTGTTTTTCATCATTTTTGAACATGGGCTATAGCCCCTACGGTACGGCATACTATAGCACGCAGTTTTTCATCATTTTTCATCATTTTTGAGGATTTTTAAAAAAATCAAAATTTCAAAAAACATGGGTTATAGCCCATCGTTTTTTGAATTTTTGAAAAAAAAAATTAACCTCGTTTTTCATCATTTTTGAACATGGGCTATAGCCCCTACCGTACGGCATACTATAGCACGCCGTTTTTCATCATTTTTCATCATTTTTGAGGATTTAAAAAAAAATCTAAATTTCAAAAAACAGGGGTTATAGCCCATCGTTTTTTGAATTAAAAAAACAAAACAAAAACTTGTTTTTCATCATTTTTGAACATGGGCTATAGCCCCTACCGTACGGCATACTATAGCACGTCGTTTTTCATCATTTTTCATCATTTTTGAACATGGGCTATAGCCCCTACCGTACGGCATACTATAGCACGCCGTTTTTCATCATTTTTGAGGATTTTAAAAAAATTCAAAATTTCAAAAAACATGGGTTATAGCCCATTGTTTTTTTAATTTTTGAAAAAAAAATTAACCTCGTTTTTCATCATTTTTGAACATGGGCTATAGCCCCTACCGTACGGCATACTATAGCACGCCGTTTTTCACCATTTTTCATCATTTTTGAGGATTTAAAAAAAAATCTAAATTTAAAAAAACATGGGTTATAGCCCATCGTTTTTTGAATTAAAAAAACAAAACAAAAACTTGTTTTTCATCATTTTTGAACATGGGCTATAGCCCCTACCGTACGGCATACTATAGCACGTCGTTTTTCATCATTTTTCATCATTTTTGAACATGGGCTATAGCCCCTACCGTACGGCATACTATAGCACGCCGTTTTTCATCATTTTTGAGGATTTTAAAAAAATTCAAAATTTCAAAAAACATGGGTTATAGCCCATTGTTTTTTTAATTTTTGAAAAAAAAATTAACCTAGTTTTTCATCATTTTTGAACATGGGCTATAGCCCCTACCGTACGGCATACTATAGCACGTCGTTTTTCATCATTTTTGAGGATTTGAAAAAAAAATCTAAATTTCAAAAACATGGGTTATAGCCCATCGTTTTTAGAATTTTTGAAAAAAAAAAATTAACCTAGTTTTTCATCATTTTTGAACATGGGCTATAGCCCCTACCGTACGGCATACTATAGCACGTCGTTTTTCATCATTTTTCATCATTTTTGAGGATTTGAAAAAAAATCAAAATTTCAAAAACATGGGTTATAGCCCATCGTTTTTTGAATTTTTGAAAAAAAAAATTAACCTTGTTTTTCATCATTTTTTAACATGGGCTATAGCCCCTACCGTACGGCATACTATAGCACGCCGTTTTTCATCATTTTTCATCATTTTTGAGGATTTAAAAAAAAATCAAACTTTCAAAAAACATGGGTTATAGCCCATCGTTTTTATAATAAAAAAAATAAAAAATAACCTAGTTTTTCATCATTTTTGAACATGGGCTATAGCCCCTACCGTACGGCATACTATAGCACGCCGTTTTTCATCATTTTTGAGGATTTGAAAAAAATTCAAAATAAAAAAAAACATGGGTTATAGCCCATTGTTTTTTGATTTTTTGAAAAAAAAATTAACCTCGTTTTTCATCATTTTTGAACATGGGCTATAGCCCCTACCTTACGGCATACTATAGCACGCCGTTTTTCATCATTTTTCATCATTTTTGAGGATTTTTTAAAAAATCTAAATTTCAAAAAACATGGGTTATAGCCCATCGTTTTTTGAATTTTTGAAAAAACAAATTAACCTTGTTTTTCATCATTTTTGAACATGGGCTATAGCCCCTACCGTACGGCATACTATAGCACGTCGTTTTTCATCATTTTTCATCATTTTTGAGGATTTGAAAAAAAAATCAAAATTTCAAAAACATGGGTTATAGCCCATCGTTTTTTGAATTTTTGAAAAAAAAAATTAACCTTGTATTTCATCATTTTTGAACATGGGCTATAGCCCCTACCGTACGGCATACTATAGCACGCCGTTTTTCATCATTTTTCATCATTTTTGAGGATTTTAAAAAAAATCAAAATTTCAAAAAACATGGGTTATAGCCCATAGTTTTTAGAATTTTTGAAAAAAAAAATTAACCTTGTTTTTCATCATTTTTGAACATGGGCTATAGCCCCTACCGTACGGCATACTATAGCACGCCGTTTTTCATCATTTTTCATCATTTTTGAGGATTTAAAAAAAAATCAAACTTTCAAAAAACATGGGTTATAGCCCATCGTTTTTAGAATTAAAAAAAAAAAAAATAACCTAGTTTTTCATCATTTTTGAACATGGGCTATAGCCCCTACCTTACGGCATACTATACCACGCCGTTTTTCATCATTTTTGAGGATTTTAAAAAAATTCAAAATTAAAAAAAACATGGGTTATAGCCCATTGTTTTTTGATTTTTTGAAAAAAAAATTAACCTCGTTTTTCATCATTTTTGAACATGGGCTATAGCCCCTACCTTACGGCATACTATAGCACGCCGTTTTTCATCATTTTTCATCATTTTTGAGGATTTTTTTAAAAATCTAAATTTCAAAAAACATGGGTTATAGCCCATCGTTTTTTGAATTTTTGAAAAAACAAATTAACCTTGTTTTTCATCATTTTTGAACATGGGCTATAGCCCCTACCGTACGGCATACTATAGCACGTCGTTTTTCATCATTTTTCATCATTTTTGAGGATTTGAAAAAAAAATCAAAATTTCAAAAACATGGGTTATAGCCCATCGTTTTTTGAATTTTTGAAAAAAAAAATTAACCTTGTTTTTCATCATTTTTGAACATGGGCTATAGCCCCTACCGTACGGCATACTATAGCACGCCGTTTTTCATCATTTTTGAGGATTTGAAAAAAAATCTAAATTTCAAAAAACATGGGTTATAGCCCATTGTTTTTTGATTTTTTGAAAAAAAAAAATTAACCTAGTTTTTCATCATTTTTGAACATGGGCTATAGACCCTACCTTACGGCATACTATAGCACGCCGTTTTTCATCATTTTTGAGGATTTGAAAAAAATTCAAAATAAAAAAAAACATGGGTTATAGCCCATTGTTTTTTGATTTTTTGAAAAAGAAATTAACCTCGTTTTTCATCATTTTTGAACATGGGCTATAGCCCCTACCGTACGGCATACTATAGCACGCCGTTTTTCATCATTTTTCATCATTTTTGAGGATTTTAAAAAAAATCTAAATTTCAAAAAACATGGGTTATAGCCCATCGTTTTTTGAATTAAAAAAAAAAAAAAAAACTCGTTTTTCATCATTTTTGAACATGGGCTATAGCCCCTACCGTACGGCATACTATAGCACGTCGTTTTTCATCATTTTTCATCATTTTTGAACATGGGCTATAGCCCCTACCGTACGGCATACTATAGCACGCCGTTTTTCATCATTTTTGAGGATTTTAAAAAAATTCAAAATTTCAAAAAACATGGGTTATAGCCCATCGTTTTTTGAATTTTTGAAAAAAAAATTAACCTAGTTTTTCATCATTTTTGAACATGGGCTATAGCCCCTACCGTACGGCATACTATAGCACGCCGTTTTTCATCATTTTTCATCATTTTTGAGGATTTAAAAAAAAATCAAAATTTCAAAAAACATGGGTTATAGCCCATCGTTTTTAGAATTTTTGAAAAAAAAGAATTAACCTAGTTTTTCATCATTTTTGAACATGGGCTATAGCCCCTACCGTACGGCATACTATAGCACGTCGTTTTTCATCATTTTTCATCATTTTTGAGGATTTGAAAAAAAATCAAAATTTCAAAAACATGGGTTATAGCCCATCGTTTTTTGAATTTTTGAAAAAAAAAATTAACCTTGTTTTTCATCATTTTTGAACATGGGCTATAGCCCCTACCGTACGGCATACTATAGCACGCCGTTTTTCATCATTTTTCATCATTTTTGAGGATTTAAAAAAAAATCAAACTTTCAAAAAACATGGGTTATAGCCCATCGTTTTTATAATTAAAAAAAAAAAAATTAACCTAGTTTTTCATCATTTTTGAACATGGGCTATAGCCCCTACCTTACGGCATACTATAGCACGCCGTTTTTCATCATTTTTCATCATTTTTGAGGATTTAAAAAAAAATCAAAATTTCAAAAAACATGGGTTATAGCCCATCGTTTTTAGAATTTTTGAAAAAAAAGAATTAACCTAGTTTTTCATCATTTTTGAACATGGGCTATAGCCCCTACCGTACGGCATACTATAGCACGTCGTTTTTCATCATTTTTCATCATTTTTGAGGATTTGAAAAAAAATCAAAATTTCAAAAACATGGGTTATAGCCCATCGTTTTTTGAATTTTTGAAAAAAAAAAATAACCTTGTTTTTCATCATTTTTGAACATGGGCTATAGCCCCTACCGTACGGCATACTATAGCACGCCGTTTTTCATCATTTTTCATCATTTTTGAGGATTTAAAAAAAAATCAAACTTTCAAAAAACATGGGTTATAGCCCATCGTTTTTATAATTAAAAAAAAAAAAATTAACCTAGTTTTTCATCATTTTTGAACATGGGCTATAGCCCCTACCTTACGGCATACTATAGCACGCCGTTTTTCATCATTTTTGAGGATTTGAAAAAAATTCAAAATAAAAAAAAACATGGGTTATAGCCCATTGTTTTTTGATTTTTTGAAAAAAAAATTAACCTCGTTTTTCATCATTTTTGAACATGGGCTATAGCCCCTACCTTACGGCATACTATAGCACGCCGTTTTTCATCATTTTTCATCATTTTTGAGGATTTTAAAAAAAATCTAAATTTCAAAAAACATGGGTTATAGCCCATCGTTTTTTTAATTAAAAAAAAAAAAAAAAAACTTGTTTTTCATCATTTTTGAACATGGGCTATAGCCCCTACGGTACGGCATACTATAGCACGCCGTTTTTCATCATTTTTCATCATTTTTGAGGATTTTTAAAAAAATCAAAATTTCAAAAAACATGGGTTATAGCCCATCGTTTTTTGAATTTTTGAAAAAAAAAATTAACCTCGTTTTTCATCATTTTTGAACATGGGCTATAGCCCCTACCGTACGGCATACTATAGCACGCCGTTTTTCATCATTTTTCATCATTTTTGAGGATTTAAAAAAAAATCTAAATTTCAAAAAACAGGGGTTATAGCCCATCGTTTTTAGAATTTTTGAAAAAAAAAATTAACATAGTTTTTCATCATTTTTGAACATGGGCTATAGCCCCTACCTTACGGCATACTATAGCACGCCGTTTTTCATCATTTTTGAGGATTTGAAAAAAAAATCAAAATAAAAAAAAACATGGGTTATAGCCCATTGTTTTTTGATTTTTTGAAAAAAAAATTAACCTCGTTTTTCATCATTTTTGAACATGGGCTATAGACCCTACCTTACGGCATACTATAGCACGCCGTTTTTCATCATTTTTGAGGATTTGAAAAAAATTCAAAATAAAAAAAAACATGGGTTATAGCCCATTGTTTTTTGATTTTTTGAAAAAGAAATTAACCTCGTTTTTCATCATTTTTGAACATGGGCTATAGCCCCTACCGTACGGCATACTATAGCACGCCGTTTTTCATCATTTTTCATCATTTTTCATCATTTTTGAGGATTTAAAAAAAAAATTAAATTTCAAAAAACATGGGTTATAGCCCATCGTTTTTTGAATTAAAAAACGATCATCATTTTTGAACATGGGCTATAGCCCCTACCGTACGGCATACTATAGCACGCCGTTTTTCATCATTTTTGAGGATTTGAAAAAAAATTCAAAATTTCAAAAAACATGGGTTATAGCCCATTGTTTTTTTTATTTTTGAAAAAAAAATTAACCTAGTTTTTCATCATTTTTGAACATGGGCTATAGCCCCTACCGTACGGCATACTATAGCACGTCGTTTTTCATCATTTTTCATCATTTTTGAGGATTTGAAAAAAAATCAAAATTTCAAAAACATGGGTTATAGCCCATCGTTTTTTGAATTTTTGAAAAAACAAATTAACCTTGTTTTTCATCATTTTTGAACATGGGCTATAGCCCCTACCGTACGGCATACTATAGCACGCCGTTTTTCATCATTTTTCATCATTTTTGAGGATTTAAAAAAAAATCAAAATTAAAAAAAACATGGGTTATAGCCCATCGTTTTTAGAATTAAAAAAAAAAAAATTAACCTAGTTTTTCATCATTTTTGAACATGGGCTATAGCCCCTACCTTACGGCATACTATAGCACGCCGTTTTTCATCATTTTTGAGGATTAAAAAAAAAAAACAAAATAAAAAAAAACATGGGTTATAGCCCATTGTTTTTAGATTTTTTGAAAAAAAAATTAACCTCGTTTTTCATCATTTTTGAACATGGGCTATAGACCCTACCTTACGGCATACTATAGCACGCCGTTTTTCATCATTTTTGAGGATTTGAAAAAAAATCAAAATTAAAAAAAACATGGGTTATAGCCCATTGTTTTTTGATTTTTTGAAAAAGAAATTAACCTCGTTTTTCATCATTTTTGAACATGGGCTATAGCCCCTACCTTACGGCATACTATAGCACGCCGTTTTTCATCATTTTTGAGGATTAAAAAAAATAATAATAATAAAAAAAAACATGGGTTATAGCCCATTGTTTTTAGATTTTTTGAAAAAAAAATTAACCTCGTTTTTCATCATTTTTGAACATGGGCTATAGACCCTACCTTACGGCATACTATAGCACGCCGTTTTTCATCATTTTTGAGGATTTGAAAAAAAATCAAAATAAAAAAAAACATGGGTTATAGCCCATTGTTTTTTGATTTTTTGAAAAAGAAATTAACCTCGTTTTTCATCATTTTTGAACATGGGCTATAGCCCCTACCGTACGGCATACTATAGCACGCCGTTTTTCATCATTTTTCATCATTTTTGAGGATTTAAAAAAAAATCTAAATTTCAAAAAACATGGGTTATAGCCCATCGTTTTTTGAATTAAAAAAAAAAAAAAAAACTCGTTTTTCATCATTTTTGAACATGGGCTATAGCCCCTACCGTACGGCATACTATAGCACGTCGTTTTTCATCATTTTTCATCATTTTTGAGGATTTGAAAAAAATTCTAAATTTCAAAAACATGGGTTATAGCCCATCGTTTTTTGAATTTTTGAAAAAAAAAATGAACCTAGTTTTTCATCATTTTTGAACATGGGCTATAGCCCCTACCGTACGGCATACTATAGCACGTCGTTTTTCATCATTTTTCATCATTTTTGAGGATTTGAAAAAATTTAAAAATTAAAAAAAACATGGGTTATAGCCCATTGTTCTTTTAATTTTTGAAAAAAGAAATTAACCTTGTTTTTCATCATTTTTGAACATGGGCTATAGCCCCTACCGTACGGCATACTATAGCACGTCGTTTTTCATCATTTTTCATCATTTTTGAGGATTTGAAAAAATTCAAAAAATTCAAAAACATGGGTTATAGCCCATCGTTTTTTGAATTTTTGAAAAAAAAAATTAACCTAGTTTTTCATCATTTTTGAACATGGGCTATAGCCCCTACCGTACGGCATACTATAGCACGTCGTTTTTCATCATTTTTTATCATTTTTGAGGATTTGAAAAAAATTCAAAATTTCAAAAACATGGGTTATAGCCCATCGTTTTTTGAATTTTTGAAAAAAAAAAATAACCTAGTTTTTCATCATTTTTGAACATGGGCTATAGCCCCTACCGTACGGCATACTATAGCACGTCGTTTTTCATCATTTTTCATCATTTTTGAGGATTTGAAAAAAATTCAAAATTTCAAAAAACATGGGTTATAGCCCATCGTTTTTAGAATTTTCGAAGAAAAATTTTTTACCTCGTTTTTCATCATTTTTGAACATGGGCTATAGCCCCTACCGTACGGCATACTATAGCACGCAGTTTTTCATCATTTTTGAGGTTTTGAAAAAAATTAAAAATTAAAAAAAAAGGGTTATAGCCCATCGTTTTTTGAAAATTTGAAATTATTTTTTTAACCTCGTTTTTCATCATTTTGTAACATGGGCTATAGCCCCTACCGTACGGCATACTATAGCACGCCGTTTTTCATCATTTGAGGATTTGAAAAAAATTCAAAATTTCAAAAAACATGGGTTATAGCCCATCGTTTTTTGAAATTTTGATTTTTTTTTTAACCTCGTTTTTCATCATTTTTGAACATGGGCTATAGCCCCTACCGTACGGCATACTATAGCACGCCGTTTTTCATCATTTGAGGATTTGAAAAAAATTCAAAATTTCAAAAAACATGGGTTATAGCCCATCTTCGAACACCAACCTCCTCAAACCCGTCAAAACCAAATTGCGAACCATGGGCGACCGGGCCTTTTGTTCAGTGGCCCCTGACCTATGGAATGCTCTTCCGGAACAGCTCAGAGCACCACAGTCTACAGACACTTTTAAGAGAGGACTTAAAACTCACCTTTTTAGTAAAGCTTTTCCATAAATTTGTTGTTAACTGCCCTCTGCCTTAGCCTATATGTTATGTTTTCCTTTTATTGATTTTTGTTTTGTTTTCATTTCATTGTAGCACTTTGAGGTTCACTAGAATGTAAAGTGCATTATAAATAAAATCCATTATTATTATTATTATCGTTTTTTGAAAAAATAAATAAATAAAAAAAATTACCTCGTTTTTCATCATTTTTGAACATGGGCTATAGCCCCTACCGTACGGCATACTATAGCACGCCGTTTTTCATCGTTTTTGAGGATTTGAAAAAAATTCAAAATTTCAAAAAACATGGGTTATAGCCCATTGTTTTTTTAATTTAAAAAAAAAGAAATAACCTCGTTTTTCATCATTTTTGAACATGGGCTATAGCCCCTACCGTACGGCATACTATAGCACGTAGTTTTTCATCATTTTTCATCATTTTTGAGGATTTGAAAAAAAATCAAAATTTCAAAAAACATGGGTTATAGCCCATCGTTTTTTCAATTAAAAAAAAAAATATTAACCTCGTTTTTCATCATTTTTTAACATGGGCTATAGCCCCTACCGTACGGCATACTATAGCACGCCGTTTTTCATCATTTTTGAGGATTTGAAAACATTTCTAAATTTCAAAAAACATGGGTTATAGCCCATTGTTTTTTTTATTTTTGAAAAAATAAATTACCTCGTTTTTCATCATTTTTGAACATGGGCTATAGCCCCTACCGTACGGCATACTATAGCACGCCGTTTTTCATCATTTTTCATCATTTTTGAGGATTTGAAAAAAAAATCTAAATTTAAAAAAACATGGGTTATAGCCCATCGTTTTTTGAATTAAAAAAAAAGGAAAAAAAACTCGTTTTTCATCATTTTTGAACATGGGCTATAGCCCCTACCGTACGGCATACTATAGCACGCCGTTTTTCATCATTTTTGAGGATTTGAAAAAATTTAAAAATTTCAAAAAACATGGGTTATAGCCCATCGTTTTTTGAAATTAAAAAAAAAAAATTACCTCGTTTTTCATCATTTTGTAACATGGGCTATAGCCCCTACCGTACGGCATACTATAGCACGCCGTTTTTCATCATTTGAGGATTTGAAAAAAATTCAAAATTTCAAAAAACATGGGTTATAGCCCATCGTTTTTTGAAAAAAAAATAATAATAATTTACCTCGTTTTTCATCATTTTTGAACATGGGCTATAGCCCCTACCGTACGGCATACTATAGCACGCCGTTTTTCATCATTTTTGAGGATTTGAAAAAATTTCAAAATTAAAAAAAACATGGGTTATAGCCCATTGCTCTTTTAATTTTTGAAAAAATAAATTAACCTCGTTTTTCATCATTTTTGAACATGGGCTATAGCCCCTACCATACGGCATACTATAGCACGTCGTTTTTCATCATTTTTCATCATTTTTGAGGATTTGAAAAAAATTCAAAATTTCAAAAACATGGGTTATAGCCCATCGTTTTTTGAATTTTTGAAAAAAAAAATTAACCTCGTTTTTCATCATTTTTGAACATGGGCTATAGCCCCTACCGTACGGCATACTATAGCACGCCGTTTTTCATCATTTGAGGATTTGAAAAAAATTCAAAATTTCAAAAAACATGGGTTATAGCCCATCGTTTTTTGAAAAAAAAATAATAATAATTTACCTCGTTTTTCATCATTTTTGAACATGGGCTATAGCCCCTACCGTACGGCATACTATAGCACGCCGTTTTTCATCATTTTTGAGGATTTGAAAAAATTTCAAAATTAAAAAAAAAATGGGTTATAGCCCATTGCTCTTTTAATTTTTGAAAAAATAAATTAACCTCGTTTTTCATCATTTTTGAACATGGGCTATAGCCCCTACCATACGGCATACTATAGCACGTCGTTTTTCATCATTTTTCATCATTTTTGAGGATTTGAAAAAAATTCAAAATTTCAAAAACATGGGTTATAGCCCATCGTTTTTTGAATTTTTGAAAAAAAAAATTAACCTCGTTTTTCATCATTTTTGAACATGGGCTATAGCCCCTACCGTACGGCATACTATAGCACGCCGTTTTTCATCATTTGAGGATTTGAAAAAAATTCAAAATTTCAAAAAACATGGGTTATAGCCCATCGTTTTTTGAAATTAAAAAAAAAAAAATAACCTTGTTTTTCATCATTTTTGAACATTGGCTATAGCCCCTACCGTACGGCATACTATAGCACGCCGTTTTTCATCATTTGAGGATTTGAAAAAAATTCAAAATTTCAAAAAACATGGGTTATAGCCCATCGTTTTTTGAAAAAAAAATAATAATAATTTACCTCGTTTTTCATCATTTTTGAACATGGGCTATAGCCCCTACCGTACGGCATACTATAGCACGCCGTTTTTCATCATTTTTGAGGATTTGAAAAAAATTCAAAATTTCAAAAAACATGGGTTATAGCCCATTGTTTTTTTAATTTTTGAAAAAAGAAATAACCTCGTTTTTCATAATTTTTGAACATGGGCTATAGCCCCTACCGTACGGCATACTATAGCACGCAGTTTTTCATCATTTTTGAGGTTTTGAAAAAAATTAAAAATTAAAAAAAGGGTTATAGCCCATCGTTTTTTGAAAATTTGAAATTATTTTTTTAACCTCGTTTTTCATCATTTTGTAACATGGGCTATAGCCCCTACCGTACGGCATACTATAGCACGCCGTTTTTCATCATTTGAGGATTTGAAAAAAATTCAAAATTTCAAAAAACATGGGTTATAGCCCATCGTTTTTTGAAATTTTGATTTTTTTTTTAACCTCGTTTTTCATCATTTTTGAACATGGGCTATAGCCCCTACCGTACGGCATACTATAGCACGCCGTTTTTCATCATTTGAGGATTTGAAAAAAATTCAAAATTTCAAAAAACATGGGTTATAGCCCATCTTCGAACACCAACCTCCTCAAACCCGTCAAAACCAAATTGCGAACCATGGGCGACCGGGCCTTTTGTTCAGTGGCCCCTGACCTATGGAATGCTCTTCCGGAACAGCTCAGAGCACCACAGTCTACAGACACTTTTAAGAGAGGACTTAAAACTCACCTTTTTAGTAAAGCTTTTCCATAAATTTGTTGTTAACTGCCCTCTGCCTTAGCCTATATGTTATGTTTTCCTTTTATTGATTTTTGTTTTGTTTTCATTTCATTGTAGCACTTTGAGGTTCACTAGAATGTAAAGTGCATTATAAATAAAATCCATTATTATTATTATTATTATTATCGTTTTTTGAAAAAAAAAATAAATAAAAAAAATTACCTCGTTTTTCATCATTTTTGAACATGGGCTATAGCCCCTACCGTACGGCATACTATAGCACGCAGTTTTTCATCGTTTTTGAGGATTTGAAAAAAATTCAAAATTTCAAAAAACATGGGTTATAGCCCATTGTTTTTTTAATTTTAAAAAAAAGAAATAACCTCGTTTTTCATCATTTTTGAACATGGGCTATAGCCCCTACCGTACGGCATACTATAGCACGTAGTTTTTCATCATTTTTCATCATTTTTGAGGATTTGAAAAAAAATCAAAATTTCAAAAAACATGGGTTATAGCCCATCGTTTTTTCAATTAAAAAAATATATATTAACCTCGTTTTTCATCATTTTTTAACATGGGCTATAGCCCCTACCGTACGGCATACTATAGCACGCCGTTTTTCATCATTTTTGAGGATTTGAAAACATTTCTAAATTTCAAAAAACATGGGTTATAGCCCATTGTTTTTTTTATTTTTGAAAAAATAAATTACCTCGTTTTTCATCATTTTTGAACATGGGCTATAGCCCCTACCGTACGGCATACTATAGCACGCCGTTTTTCATCATTTTTCATCATTTTTGAGGATTTGAAAAAAAAATCTAAATTTAAAAAAACATGGGTTATAGCCCATCGTTTTTTGAATTAAAAAAAAAGGAAAAAAAACTCGTTTTTCATCATTTTTGAACATGGGCTATAGCCCCTACCGTACGGCATACTATAGCACGCCGTTTTTCATCATTTTTGAGGATTTGAAAAAATTTAAAAATTTCAAAAAACATGGGTTATAGCCCATCGTTTTTTGAAAAAAAAAATAATAATAATTTACCTCGTTTTTCATCATTTTTGAACATGGGCTATAGCCCCTACCGTACGGCATACTATAGCACGCCGTTTTTCATCATTTTTGAGGATTTGAAAAAATTTCAAAATTAAAAAAAACATGGGTTATAGCCCATTGCTCTTTTAATTTTTGAAAAAATAAATTAACCTCGTTTTTCATCATTTTTGAACATGGGCTATAGCCCCTACCATACGGCATACTATAGCACGTCGTTTTTCATCATTTTTCATCATTTTTGAGGATTTGAAAAAATTTCAAAATTTCAAAAACATGGGTTATAGCCCATCGTTTTTTGAATTTTTGAAAAAAACAAATTAACCTCGTTTTTCATCATTTTTGAACATGGGCTATAGCCCCTACCGTACGGCATACTATAGCACGCCGTTTTTCATCATTTGAGGATTTGAAAAAAATTCAAAATTTCAAAAAACATGGGTTATAGCCCATCGTTTTTTGAAATTAAAAAAAAAAAAATAACCTTGTTTTTCATCATTTTTGAACATTGGCTATAGCCCCTACCGTACGGCATACTATAGCACGCCGTTTTTCATCATTTGAGGATTTGAAAAAAATTCAAAATTTCAAAAAACATGGGTTATAGCCCATCGTTTTTTGAAAAAAAAAAAATAATAATTTACCTCGTTTTTCATCATTTTTGAACATGGGCTATAGCCCCTACCGTACGGCATACTATAGCACGCCGTTTTTCATCATTTTTGAGGATTTGAAAAAAATTCAAAATTTCAAAAAACATGGGTTATAGCCCATTGTTTTTTTAATTTTTGAAAAAAGAAATAACCTCGTTTTTCATCATTTTTGAACATGGGCTATAGCCCCTACCGTACGGCATACTATAGCACGTAGTTTTTCATCATTTTTCATCATTTTTGAGGATTTGAAAAAATTTCAAAATTTCAAAAAACATGGGTTATAACCCATCGTTTTTTCAAAAAAAGAAAAAAAAAAGAAACCTCGTTTTTCATCATTTTTGAACATGGGCTATAGCCCCTACCGTACGGCATACTATAGCACGCCGTTTTTCATCATTTTTGAGGATTTGAAAAAAAATCAAAATTTCTAAAAACATGGGTTATAGCCCATCGTTTTTTTAAATTTTGAAAAAAGAAATTAACCTCGTTTTTCATCGTTTTTGAACATGGGCTATAGCCCATACCGTACAGCATACTATAGCACGCAGTTTTTCATCATTTTTGAGGATTTAAAAAAAAAAAAAAAAAAGAAACCTCGTTTTTCATCATTTTTGAACATGGGCTATAGCCCCTACCGTACCGCATACTATAGCACGCCGTTTTTCATCATTTGAGGATTTGAAAAAAATTCAAAATTTCAAAAAACATGGGTTATAGCCCATCGTTTTTTGAAATTTTGACTTTTTTTTTTAACCTCGTTTTTCATCATTTTTGAACATGGGCTATAGCCCCTACCGTACGGCATACTATAGCACGCCGTTTTTCATAATTTTTGAGGATTTGAAAAAAATTCAAAATTTAAAAAAACATGGGTTATAGCCCATCGTTTTTTGAAATTTTGAAAAAAAACTTTAACCTCGTTTTTCATCATTTTTTAACATGGGCTATAGCCCCTACCGTACGGCATACTATAGCACGCCGTTTTTCATCATTTTTGAGGTTTTGAAAAAAAATCAAAATTTCAAAAAAATGGGTTATAGCCCATCGTTTTTTGAAATTTTGAAATTATTTTTTTAACCTCGTTTTTCATCGTTTTGTAACATGGGCTATAGCCCCTACCGTACGGCATACTATAGCACGCCGTTTTTCATCATTTGAGGATTTGAAAAAAATTCAAATTTTCAAAAAACATGGGTTATAGCCCATCGTTTTTTGAAATTTTGACTTTTTTTTTTAACCTCGTTTTTCATCATTTTTGAACATGGGCTATAGCCCCTACCGTACGGCATACTATAGCACGCCGTTTTTCATAATTTTTGAGGATTTGAAAAAAATCTAAATTTAAAAAAACATGGGTTATAGCCCATCGTTTTTTGAAATTTTGAAAAAAAACTTTAACCTCGTTTTTCATCATTTTTGAACATGGGCTATAGCCCCTACCGTACGGCATACTATAGCACGCCGTTTTTCATCATTTTTGAGGATTTGAAAAAAAATCAAAATTTCTAAAAACATGGGTTATAGCCCATCGTTTTTTTAAATTTTGAAAAAAGAAATTAACCTCGTTTTTCATCGTTTTTGAACATGGGCTATAGCCCATACCGTACAGCATACAATAGCACGCAGTTTTTCATCATTTTTGAGGATTTGAAAAAAAAAAAAAAAAAAAACATGGGTTATAGCCCATCATTGTTTGATTTTTTGATTTTTTTTTCAAATCCTCAAAAATGATGAAAAACAGCGTGCTATAGTATGCCGTACGGTAGGGGCTATAGCCCATGTTCAAAAATGATGAAAAACAAGGTTAAAGTTTTTTTTCTTCAAAGATTAAAAAAACGATGGGCTATAACCCATGTTTTTTTTAGTTTTTAGTTTTTTTTAATCCTCAAAAATGATGAAAAGCGGCGTGCTATAGTATGCCGTACGGTAGGGGCTATAGCCCATGTTCAAAAATGATGAAAAACGAGGTTAATTTTTTTTTTCAAAAATTCAAAAAACGATGGGCTATAACCCATGTTTTTTATTTTATTTTTTATTTTTTAATCCACAAAAAAGATGAAAAACGGCGTGCTATAGTATGCCGTACGGTAGGGGCTAAAACCCATGTTCAAAAATGATGAAAAACGAGGTACTTTTTTTTTTTCAAAAATTCAAAAAACGATGGGCTATAACTCATGTTTTTTTTGTTTTTTTGTTTAATCCTCAAAAATGATGAAAAACGGCGTGCTATAGTATGCCGTACGGTAGGGGCTATAGCATTTTCAACAGTAAGGTAATTTCACAATTTACATTGTAGGCAATAATTAATAACGGTATGGCACCAGGCCAAAGCCATGGGGAGAGTGTGTGTGAGTCAGTTTGTTAACAGCTAATCTCCAGCACCATTAACCCGGTCGATGCCAAATTTTGCACACACACTCCCTGGATGCCAACGATGAACCTCTGCCCAAATTTTCCAGAACAGCCTGTATAGCACCACACATTCTTTTATGCCCTCCGAGACTATAGCCTTTCGCTTTTCCGTGATTTTTCAAATCCTCCGAAATCGTGAAAAACAACATACTATAGTATGCCCTCCGTGACCATGGACTATAGTCTTTAGCTTTTCTGCGATTTAACCTTTTTTCAAATCCTCAACAATGATGAAGAATCGCGCACTATAGCGTGCCACTTAATGACCTTGAGCAGAATAAATGACCTTCAATAAGACTAGTAAATGATCTTGACCAGTATAAATGACCTTGACAAGTACAAATGACCTTGACCAGTATAAATGAACTTCACCAGTATAAATAACCGTGACCAGTATATGACTGTGACCAGTATAAATTACCTTCATGAGACTAGTAAATGACCTTGACCAGTATAAATGACATTCATAAGACTAAGAAATTATCTTCACCAGTATAAATGACCTTGACCAGTATGCGGTCCCTGACCATGGACTATAGCCTTTTGCTTTTCCTTGATTTTCACCTTTAAAAAATCCTCAACAATGATGAAGAATCGCGCACTATAGCGCGCCGCTCAATGACCTCTGAGACCATGGACCAATGAATGAAATACAACACATTGAGCAGGGCACTGCAGGGAGTTGAACCCCGTTCCGGTAAACCAGAAGTCCGACACCAGTGCCTTAGTTTTTGTGTTGTTGTTCATTTAAAGGTCCAGGTGTGCATACGCATGTGCGCCTGTGCGTGTGTAGGTGCATGTGTGCATGTGTGTGTGCACGCTTCAATGACCACTGTTGGACCCAATGGCGATCAAGGACCTCAGGGAGCCACCCATAATTCACAACGGTCACAGCTAACTCTGTTGCATCACAACTGGTGGCCAACAGTCGTAACCAACACCGCCGCCGACCCACAGGAGAATACCATCGCACAGTGGTATAAGACCAACCACAATCAGCCAGCCCTCAAACCAAACCATTCGACCTAGAACAACTCGAAACCCGGAAAAGCAGCAGGGATTGATGACATACTGGCAGAAATTATACAGCACCTGGAACCTAACGCAAAGACCTGGCTCGTGGGGATGCTGAGCACAGAAAACCATCCCTTCTGTCTGGAGAAAGGTCAAAGTGGTTGCAATCCCCAAACCTGGCAAAGACCCATCATCCTCAAAGAGCTACCGACCCATTTCCCTCCTCTGCATCACCTACAAGAGAGGCTGCTACTCCAACGCCTCATACCACTCATAGACACCAAGCTGACTAAAGACCAAGCTGGTTTCCGTCCCGTCCTGTGCTGGACAGAGCTCAACCTCACCCAACACATTGAGGATGGGTTTGAGGGAAAACAAATAACTGGAGCAGCAACTGGAGGGCGAAGCAAGCACGCAGGCAGCTTGTGCCTGCCTGCGTGCCTGCCTGCCTTCCTGCCTGCCTTCCTCATGTGGAAACTGCATAGTTGACTTTGTGTGTGTCTTTCTTTTTCTGTCTGTCTTTCTTAGGATGAAGATCAAGGTAGACGCCGTTGGAAGGCTCAACACAAGCCGATGCCCCTAGAGATCCATCCCAAAGCTTCCCTCAGGGAGCCCAGCAAGCCAGCTAGCCAGCAAGCCCGCCCAGTCAGCCAACGCAGCCATCCAGCTCCGCCAGTCAGCCAGTGTAGAAAGTCAGGCTGACAAGCCAGAGCATATCAGCCCTTGCAGTCCGCCATTGCAGCCATACCAGCCTTGCTCAGTCAGCTCAGCCAGGCCTCTCTCTCGAGGCCTGGCTCTCTGTCTGCCTGGCCCGGTCTGCCCTGCCCTGCCTTGCAGCAACAGAACCAGCCTTGCTAGCAAGCCAGCCAGCTCAGAATACGAGCTCAGCAAGCCAACGCAGCTGGCAAGCACGCAGTTAGTCTAAACCAGTTTCAGACAGGCAGGCCAAGGCAGACAGACAGGAAGACCGAGGCGCCTAGGCAGGCAGACAGGCCAGGAAGGCAACAAAGTGCAGGCAGGGGGACTATCCGGCCTAAGGCTGCGCTGCAAGGGTTGGAGCCTGGCCAGCTCCTGCTGGTCTTGGCTGAGTGGCTGTGGCTGCACAGTAAGGCTGCGGTAACCTAGTCTGGGCTTGTTGCTGCACTGGCTTGCTCAGCTCGCATTCTGAGCTGGCTGGCTTGCCAGAAAGGCTGGTTCTGTTGCTGCAAGGCAGGGCAGGGCCGACCGGGCCAGGCAGACAGAGAGCCAGGCCTCGAGAGAGGCCTGGCTGAGCTGGCTGAGCAAGGCTGGTATGGCTGCAGTGGCTGACTGCAAGGGCTGATATGCTCTGGCTTGGCAGCCTGACTTTCTACACTGGCTGACTGGCGGAGCTGACTGGCTGCATTCGCTGACTGGGCAGGCTTGCTGGCTAGCTGGCTTGCTGAACCCCCTGAGGGAAGCTTTGGGATGGATCTCTAGGGGCATCGGCTTGTGTTGAGCCTTCCAACGGCGTCTACCTTGATCTCCGTCCTAAGAAAGAAAGACAGAAAAAGAAAGACACACACAAACCCAACTATGCAGCTTGCACCTGAGGAACCGAGAGGGGAAAAACCGCCACCGACCCACAGGAGAATACCATCGCACAGTGGTATCAGACCAACCTCAATCAGCCAGCCCTCAAACCAAACCCTTCGACCTAGAAGAACTCGAAACTGCAATGGGAAAGTTGAAACCCGGAAAAGCAGCAGGGATTGATGACATACTGGCAGAAATGATACAGCACCTGGGACCTAACACAAAGACCTGGCTCGTGGGGATACTGAATACATGCATGGCACAGAAAACCATCCCTTCTGTCTGGAGAAAGGCCAAAGTGGTTGCAATCCCCAAACCTGGCAAAGACCCATCATCCCCAAAGAGCTACCGACCCATTTCCCTCCTCTGCATCACCTACAAGAGAGGCTGCTACTCCTGTTTACATTCGAGGGTTGCCGGTCCTCTCGAACGGAACAGTTTAACGTCATGCCCAGGACGAAAAGATATAGAGAACACCAACATGACAAATAACAGCAGGAAGGCATGAGCCACAATCCACCGTCTTGGCAAAGACCACACCACCCATAATTCACAACGGTCACAGCAAACTCTATTGCATCACAACTGGTGTAGTTATTGGATGGAGCCCGCACACCACCAAAAAAAGAAAAACAACATACTATAGTATGCCCTCCGTGACCATGGACTTTAGCCTTTCGCTTTTCTGCGATTTAACCTTTTTTCAAATCCTCAACAATGATGAAGAATCGTGCACTATAGCGTGCCACTTAATGACCTTGACCAATATCAATGACCTTGAGCAGTATAAATTACCTTCAATAAGACTAGTAAATGACCTTGACCAGTATAAATGACCTTGACAAGTACAAATGACCTTGACCAGTATAAATGACCTTCACCAGTAGAAATGACCGTGACCAGTATATGACTGTGACCAGTATACATGACCTTCATGAGACTAGTAAATGACCTTGACCAGTATAAATGACCTTTATAAGACTAGTAAATGATCTTCACCAGTATAAATGACCTTGACCAGTATGCGGTCCGTGACCATGGACTATAGCCTTTTGCTTTTCCTTGATTTTCACCTTTAAAAAATCCTCAACAATGATGAAGAATCGCGCACTATAGCGCGCCGCTCAATGACCTGAGACCATGGACCAATGAATGAAATACAACACATTGAGCAGGGCACTGCAGGGAGTTGAACCCCGTTCCGGTAAACCAGAAGTCCGACACCAGTGCCTTAGTTTTTGTGTTGTTGTTCATTTAAAGGTCCAGGTGTGCATACGCATGTGCGCCTGTGCGTGTGTAGGTGCATGTGTGCATGTGTGTGTGCACGCTTCAATGACCACTGTTGGACCCAATGGCGATCAAGGACCTCAGGGAGCCACCCATAATTCACAACGGTCACAGCAAACTCTGTTGCATCACAACTGGTGGCCAACAGTCGTAACCAACACCGCCGCCGACCCACAGGAGAATACCATCGCACAGTGGTATAAGACCAACCACAATCAGCCAGCCCTCAAACCAAACCATTCGACCTAGAACAACTCGAAACCCGGAAAAGCAGCAGGGATTGATGACATACTGGCAGAAATTATACAGCACCTGGAACCTAACGCAAAGACCTGGCTCGTGGGGATGCTGAACACATGCATGGCACAGAAAACCATCCCTTCTGTCTGGAGAAAGGTCAAAGTGGTTGCAATCCCCAAACCTGGCAAAGACCCATCATCCTCAAAGAGCTACCGACCCATTTCCCTCCTCTGCATCACCTACAAGAGAGGCTGCTACTCCAACGCCTCATACCACTCATAGACACTAAGCTGACTAAAGACCAAGCTGGTTTCCGTCCCGTCCTGTGCTGGACAGAGCTCAACCTCACCCAACACATTGAGGATGGGTTTGAGGGAAAACAAATAACTGGAGCAGCAACTGGAGGGCGAAGCAAGCACGCAGGCAGCTTGTGCCTGCCTGCGTGCCTGCCTGCCTTCCTGCCTGCCTTCCTCATGTGGAAACTGCATAGTTGACTTTGTGTGTGTCTTTCTTTTTCTGTCTGTCTTTCTTAGGATGAAGATCAAGGTAGACGCCGTTGGAAGGCTCAACACAAGCCGATGCCCCTAGAGATCCATCCCAAAGCTTCCCTCAGGGAGCCCAGCAAGCCAGCTAGCCAGCAAGCCCGCCCAGTCAGCCAACGCAGCCATCCAGCTCCGCCAGTCAGCCAGTGTAGAAAGTCAGGCTGACAAGCCAGAGCATATCAGCCCTTGCAGTCCGCCATTGCAGCCATACCAGCCTTGCTCAGTCAGCTCAGCCAGGCCTCTCTCGAGGCCTGGCTCTCTGTCTGCCTGGCCCGGTCTGCCCTGCCCTGCCTTGCAGCAACAGAACCAGCCATGCTAGCAAGCCAGCCAGCTCAGAATACGAGCTCAGCAAGCCAACGCAGCTGGCAAGCACGCAGTTAGTCTAAACCAGTTTCAGACAGGCAGGCCAAGGCAGACAGACAGGAAGACCGAGGCGCCTAGGCAGGCAGACAGGCCAGGAAGGCAACAAAGTGCAGGCAGGGGGACTATCCGGCCTAAGGCTGCGCTGCAAGGGTTGGAGCCTGGCCAGCTCCTGCTGGTCTTGGCTGAGTGGCTGTGGCTGCACAGTAAGGCTGCGGTAACCTAGTCTGGGCTTGTTGCTGCACTGGCTTGCTCAGCTCGCATTCTGAGCTGGCTGGCTTGCCAGAAAGGCTGGTTCTGTTGCTGCAAGGCAGGGCAGGGCCGACCGGGCCAGGCAGACAGAGAGCCAGGCCTCGAGAGAGGCCTGGCTGAGCTGGCTGAGCAAGGCTGGTATGGCTGCAGTGGCTGACTGCAAGGGCTGATATGCTCTGGCTTGGCAGCCTGACTTTCTACACTGGCTGACTGGCGGAGCTGACTGGCTGCATTCGCTGACTGGGCAGGCTTGCTGGCTAGCTGGCTTGCTGAACTCCCTGAGGGAAGCTTTGGGATGGATCTCTAGGGGCATCGGCTTGTGTTGAGCCTTCCAACGGCGTCTACCTTGATCTCCGTCCTAAGAAAGAAAGACAGAAAAAGAAAGACACACACAAACCCAACTATGCAGCTTGCACCTGAGGAACCGAGACGCGAAAAACCGCCACCGACCCACAGGAGAATACCATCGCACAGTGGTATCAGACCAACCTCAATCAGCCAGCCCTCAAACCAAACCCTTCGACCTAGAAGAACTCGAAACTGCAATGGGAAAGTTGAAACCCGGAAAAGCAGCAGGGATTGATGACATACTGGCAGAAATGATACAGCACCTGGGACCTAACACAAAGACCTGGCTCGTAAGGATACTGAATACATGCATGGCACAGAAAACCATCCCTTCTGTCTGGAGAAAGGCCAAAGTGGTTGCAATCCCCAAACCTGGCAAATACCCATCATCCCCAAAGAGCTACCGACCCATTTCCCTCCTCTGCATCACCTACAAGAGAGGCTGCTACTCCTGTTTACATTCGAGGGTTGCCGGTCCTCTCGAACGGAACAGTTTAACGTCATGCCCAGGACGAAAAGATATAGAGAACACCAACATGACAAATAACAGCAGGAAGGCATGAGCCACAATCCACCGTCTTGGCAAAGACCACACCACCCATAATTCACAACGGTCACAGCAAACGCTATGGCATCACAACTGGTGTAGTTATTGGATGGAGCCCGCACACCACCAAAAAAAGAAAAACAACATACTATAGTATGCCCTCCGTGACCATGGACTTTAGCCTTTCGCTTTTCTGCGATTTAACCTTTTTTCAAATCCTCAACAATGATGAAGAATCGTGCACTATAGCGTGCCACTTAATGACCTTTACCAATATCAATGACCTTGAGCAGTATAAATTACCTTCAATAAGACTAGTAAATGACCTTGACCAGTATAAATGACCTTGACAAGTACAAATGACCTTGACCAGTATAAATGACCTTCACCAGTAGAAATGACCGTGACCAGTATTTGACTGACCAGTATACATGACCTTCATGAGACTAGTAAATGACCTTGACCAGTATAAATGACCTTTATAAGACTAGTAAATGATCTTCACCAGTATAAATGACCTTGACCAGTATGCGGTCCGTGACCATGGACTATAGCCTTTTGCTTTTCCTTGATTTTCACCTTTAAAAAATCCTCAACAATGATGAAGAATCGCGCACTATAGCGCGCCGCTCAATGACCTGAGACCATGGACCAATGAATGAAATACAACACATTGAGCAGGGCACTGCAGGGAGTTGAACCCCGTTCCGGTAAACCAGAAGTCCGACACCAGTGCCTTAGTTTTTGTGTTGTTGTTCATTTAAAGGTCCAGGTGTGCATACGCATGTGCGCCTGTGCGTGTGTAGGTGCATGTGTGCATGTGTGTGTGCACGCTTCAATGACCACTGTTGGACCCAATGGCGATCAAGGACCTCAGGGAGCCACCCATAATTCACAACGTTCACAGCAAACTCTGTTGCATCACAACTGGTGGCCAACAGTCGTAACCAACACCGCCGCCGACCCACAGGAGAATACCATCGCACAGTGGTATAAGACCAACCACAATCAGCCAGCCCTCAAACCAAACCATTCGACCTAGAAGAACTCGAAACCCGGAAAAGCAGCAGGGATTGATGACATACTGGCAGAAATTATACAGCACCTGGAACCTAACGCAAAGACCTGGCTCGTGGGGATGCTGAACACATGCATGGCACAGAAAACCATCCCTTCTGTCTGGAGAAAGGTCAAAGTGGTTGCAATCCCCAAACCTGGCAAAGACCCATCATCCTCAAAGAGCTACCGACCCATTTCCCTCCTCTGCATCACCTACAAGAGAGGCTGCTACTCCAACGCCTCATACCACTCATAGACACCAAGCTGACTAAAGACCAAGCTGGTTTCCGTCCCGTCCTGTGCTGGACAGAGCTCAACCTCACCCAACACATTGAGGATGGGTTTGAGGGAAAACAAATAACTGGAGCAGCAACTGGAGGGCGAAGCAAGCACGCAGGCAGCTTGTGCCTGCCTGCCTGCCTGCCTTCCTGCCTGCCTTCCTCATGTGGAAACTGCATAGTTGACTTTGTGTGTGTCTTTCTTTTTCTGTCTGTCTTTCTTAGGATGAAGATCAAGGTAGACGCCGTTGGAAGGCTCAACACAAGCCGATGCCCCTAGAGATCCATCCCAAAGCTTCCCTCAGGGAGCCCAGCAAGCCAGCTAGCCAGCAAGCCCGCCCAGTCAGCCAACGCAGCCATCCAGCTCCGCCAGTCAGCCAGTGTAGAAAGTCAGGCTGACAAGCCAGAGCATATCAGCCCTTGCAGTCCGCCATTGCAGCCATACCAGCCTTGCTCAGTCAGCTCAGCCAGGCCTCTCTCGAGGCCTGGCTCTCTGTCTGCCTGGCCCGGTCTGCCCTGCCCTGCCTTGCAGCAACAGAACCAGCCTTGCTAGCAAGCCAGCCAGCTCAGAATACGAGCTCAGCAAGCCAACGCAGCTGGCAAGCACGCAGTTAGTCTAAACCAGTTTCAGACAGGCAGGCCAAGGCAGACAGACAGGAAGACCGAGGCGCCTAGGCAGGCAGACAGGCCAGGAAGGCAACAAAGTGCAGGCAGGGGGACTATCCGGCCTAAGGCTGCGCTGCAAGGGTTGGAGCCTGGCCAGCTCCTGCTGGTCTTGGCTGAGTGGCTGTGGCTGCACAGTAAGGCTGCGGTAACCTAGTCTGGGCTTGTTGCTGCACTGGCTTGCTCAGCTCGCATTCTGAGCTGGCTGGCTTGCCAGAAAGGCTGGTTCTGTTGCTGCAAGGCAGGGCAGGGCCGACCGGGCCAGGCAGACAGAGAGCCAGGCCTCGAGAGAGGCCTGGCTGAGCTGGCTGAGCAAGGCTGGTATGGCTGCAGTGGCTGACTGCAAGGGCTGATATGCTCTGGCTTGGCAGCCTGACTTTCTACACTGGCTGACTGGCGGAGCTGACTGGCTGCATTCGCTGACTGGGCAGGCTTGCTGGCTAGCTGGCTTGCTGAACTCCCTGAGGGAAGCTTTGGGATGGATCTCTAGGGGCATCGGCTTGTGTTGAGCCTTCCAACGGCGTCTACCTTGATCTCCGTCCTAAGAAAGAAAGACAGAAAAAGAAAGACACACACAAACCCAACTATGCAGCTTGCACCTGAGGAACCGAGACGCGAAAAACCGCCACCGACCCACAGGAGAATACCATCGCACAGTGGTATCAGACCAACCTCAATCAGCCAGCCCTCAAACCAAACCCTTCGACCTAGAAGAACTCGAAACTGCAATGGGAAAGTTGAAACCCGGAAAAGCAGCAGGGATTGATGACATACTGGCAGAAATGATACAGCACCTGGGACCTAACACAAAGACCTGGCTCGTAAGGATACTGAATACATGCATGGCACAGAAAACCATCCCTTCTGTCTGGAGAAAGGCCAAAGTGGTTGCAATCCCCAAACCTGGCAAATACCCATCATCCCCAAAGAGCTACCGACCCATTTCCCTCCTCTGCATCACCTACAAGAGAGGCTGCTACTCCTGTTTACATTCGAGGGTTGCCGGTCCTCTCGAACGGAACAGTTTAACGTCATGCCCAGGACGAAAAGATATAGAGAACACCAACATGACAAATAACAGCAGGAAGGCATGAGCCACAATCCACCGTCTTGGCAAAGACCACACCACCCATAATTCACAACGGTCACAGCAAACGCTATGGCATCACAACTGGTGTAGTTATTGGATGGAGCCCGCACACCACCAAAAAAAGAAAAACAACATACTATAGTATGCCCTCCGTGACCATGGACTTTAGCCTTTCGCTTTTCTGCGATTTAACCTTTTTTCAAATCCTCAACAATGATGAAGAATCGTGCACTATAGCGTGCCACTTAATGACCTTTACCAATATCAATGACCTTGAGCAGTATAAATTACCTTCAATAAGACTAGTAAATGACCTTGACCAGTATAAATGACCTTGACAAGTACAAATGACCTTGACCAGTATAAATGACCTTCACCAGTAGAAATGACCGTGACCAGTATTTGACTGACCAGTATACATGACCTTCATGAGACTAGTAAATGACCTTGACCAGTATAAATGACCTTTATAAGACTAGTAAATGATCTTCACCAGTATAAATGACCTTGACCAGTATGCGGTCCGTGACCATGGACTATAGCCTTTTGCTTTTCCTTGATTTTCACCTTTAAAAAATCCTCAACAATGATGAAGAATCGCGCACTATAGCGCGCCGCTCAATGACCTGAGACCATGGACCAATGAATGAAATACAACACATTGAGCAGGGCACTGCAGGGAGTTGAACCCCGTTCCGGTAAACCAGAAGTCCGACACCAGTGCCTTAGTTTTTGTGTTGTTGTTCATTTAAAGGTCCAGGTGTGCATACGCATGTGCGCCTGTGCGTGTGTAGGTGCATGTGTGCATGTGTGTGTGCACGCTTCAATGACCACTGTTGGACCCAATGGCGATCAAGGACCTCAGGGAGCCACCCATAATTCACAACGGTCACAGCAAACTCTGTTGCATCACAACTGGTGGCCAACAGTCGTAACCAACACCGCCGCCGACCCACAGGAGAATACCATCGCACAGTGGTATAAGACCAACCACAATCAGCCAGCCCTCAAACCAAACCATTCGACCTAGAAGAACTCGAAACCCGGAAAAGCAGCAGGGATTGATGACATACTGGCAGAAATTATACAGCACCTGGAACCTAACGCAAAGACCTGGCTCGTGGGGATGCTGAACACATGCATGGCACAGAAAACCATCCCTTCTGTCTGGAGAAAGGTCAAAGTGGTTGCAATCCCCAAACCTGGCAAAGACCCATCATCCTCAAAGAGCTACCGACCCATTTCCCTCCTCTGCATCACCTACAAGAGAGGCTGCTACTCCAACGCCTCATACCACTCATAGACACCAAGCTGACTAAAGACCAAGCTGGTTTCCGTCCCGTCCTGTGCTGGACAGAGCTCAACCTCACCCAACACATTGAGGATGGGTTTGAGGGAAAACAAATAACTGGAGCAGCAACTGGAGGGCGAAGCAAGCACGCAGGCAGCTTGTGCCTGCCTGCCTGCCTGCCTTCCTGCCTGCCTTCCTCATGTGGAAACTGCATAGTTGACTTTGTGTGTGTCTTTCTTTTTCTGTCTGTCTTTCTTAGGATGAAGATCAAGGTAGACGCCGTTGGAAGGCTCAACACAAGCCGATGCCCCTAGAGATCCATCCCAAAGCTTCCCTCAGGGAGCCCAGCAAGCCAGCTAGCCAGCAAGCCCGCCCAGTCAGCCAACGCAGCCATCCAGCTCCGCCAGTCAGCCAGTGTAGAAAGTCAGGCTGACAAGCCAGAGCATATCAGCCCTTGCAGTCCGCCATTGCAGCCATACCAGCCTTGCTCAGTCAGCTCAGCCAGGCCTCTCTCTCGAGGCCTGGCTCTCTGTCTGCCTGGCCCGGTCTGCCCTGCCCTGCCTTGCAGCAACAGAACCAGCCTTGCTAGCAAGCCAGCCAGCTCAGAATACGAGCTCAGCAAGCCAACGCAGCTGGCAAGCACGCAGTTAGTCTAAACCAGTTTCAGACAGGCAGGCCAAGGCAGACAGACAGGAAGACCGAGGCGCCTAGGCAGGCAGACAGGCCAGGAAGGCAACAAAGTGCAGGCAGGGGGACTATCCGGCCTAAGGCTGCGCTGCAAGGGTTGGAGCCTGGCCAGCTCCTGCTGGTCTTGGCTGAGTGGCTGTGGCTGCACAGTAAGGCTGCGGTAACCTAGTCTGGGCTTGTTGCTGCACTGGCTTGCTCAGCTCGCATTCTGAGCTGGCTGGCTTGCCAGAAAGGCTGGTTCTGTTGCTGCAAGGCAGGGCAGGGCCGACCGGGCCAGGCAGACAGAGAGCCAGGCCTCGAGAGAGGCCTGGCTGAGCTGGCTGAGCAAGGCTGGTATGGCTGCAGTGGCTGACTGCAAGGGCTGATATGCTCTGGCTTGGCAGCCTGACTTTCTACACTGGCTGACTGGCGGAGCTGACTGGCTGCATTCGCTGACTGGGCAGGCTTGCTGGCTAGCTGGCTTGCTGAACTCCCTGAGGGAAGCTTTGGGATGGATCTCTAGGGGCATCGGCTTGTGTTGAGCCTTCCAACGGCGTCTACCTTGATCTCCGTCCTAAGAAAGAAAGACAGAAAAAGAAAGACACACACAAACCCAACTATGCAGCTTGCACCTGAGGAACCGAGACGCGAAAAACCGCCACCGACCCACAGGAGAATACCATCGCACAGTGGTATCAGACCAACCTCAATCAGCCAGCCCTCAAACCAAACCCTTCGACCTAGAAGAACTCGAAACTGCAATGGGAAAGTTGAAACCCGGAAAAGCAGCAGGGATTGATGACATACTGGCAGAAATGATACAGCACCTGGGACCTAACACAAAGACCTGGCTCGTAAGGATACTGAATACATGCATGGCACAGAAAACCATCCCTTCTGTCTGGAGAAAGGCCAAAGTGGTTGCAATCCCCAAACCTGGCAAATACCCATCATCCCCAAAGAGCTACCGACCCATTTCCCTCCTCTGCATCACCTACAAGAGAGGCTGCTACTCCTGTTTACATTCGAGGGTTGCCGGTCCTCTCGAACGGAACAGTTTAACGTCATGCCCAGGACGAAAAGATATAGAGAACACCAACATGACAAATAACAGCAGGAAGGCATGAGCCACAATCCACCGTCTTGGCAAAGACCACACCACCCATAATTCACAACGGTCACAGCAAACTCTATTGCATCACAACTGGTGTAGTTATTGGATGGAGCCCGCACACCACCAAAAAAAGAAAAACAACATACTATAGTATGCCCTCCGTGACCATGGACTTTAGCCTTTCGCTTTTCTGCGATTTAACCTTTTTTCAAATCCTCAACAATGATGAAGAATCGTGCACTATAGCGTGCCACTTAATGACCTTGACCAATATCAATGACCTTGAGCAGTATAAATTACCTTCAATAAGACTAGTAAATGACCTTGACCAGTATAAATGACCTTGACAAGTACAAATGACCTTGACCAGTATAAATGACCTTCACCAGTAGAAATGACCGTGACCAGTATATGACTGTGACCAGTATACATGACCTTCATGAGACTAGTAAATGACCTTGACCAGTATAAATGACCTTTATAAGACTAGTAAATGATCTTCACCAGTATAAATGACCTTGACCAGTATGCGGTCCGTGACCATGGACTATAGCCTTTTGCTTTTCCTTGATTTTCACCTTTAAAAAATCCTCAACAATGATGAAGAATCGCGCACTATAGCGCGCCGCTCAATGACCTCTGAGACCATGGACCAATGAATGAAATACAACACATTGAGCAGGGCACTGCAGGGAGTTGAACCCCGTTCCGGTAAACCAGAAGTCCGACACCAGTGCCTTAGTTTTTGTGTTGTTGTTCATTTAAAGGTCCAGGTGTGCATACGCATGTGCGCCTGTGCGTGTGTAGGTGCATGTGTGCATGTGTGTGTGCACGCTTCAATGACCACTGTTGGACCCAATGGCGATCAAGGACCTCAGGGAGCCACCCATAATTCACAACGGTCACAGCAAACTCTGTTGCATCACAACTGGTGGCCAACAGTCGTAACCAACACCGCCGCCGACCCACAGGAGAATACCATCGCACAGTGGTATAAGACCAACCACAATCAGCCAGCCCTCAAACCAAACCATTCGACCTAGAAGAACTCGAAACCCGGAAAAGCAGCAGGGATTGATGACATACTGGCAGAAATTATACAGCACCTGGAACCTAACGCAAAGACCTGGCTCGTGGGGATGCTGAACACAGGCATGGCACAGAAAACCATCCCTTCTGTCTGGAGAAAGGTCAAAGTGGTTGCAATCCCCAAACCTGGCAAAGACCCATCATCCTCAAAGAGCTACCGACCCATTTCCCTCCTCTGCATCACCTACAAGAGAGGCTGCTACTCCAACGCCTCATACCACTCATAGACACCAAGCTGACTAAAGACCAAGCTGGTTTCCGTCCCGTCCTGTGCTGGACAGAGCTCAACCTCACCCAACACATTGAGGATGGGTTTGAGGGAAAACAAATAACTGGAGCAGCAACTGGAGGGCGAAGCAAGCACGCAGGCAGCTTGTGCCTGCCTGCGTGCCTGCCTGCCTTCCTGCCTGCCTTCCTCATGTGGAAACTGCATAGTTGACTTTGTGTGTGTCTTTCTTTTTCTGTCTGTCTTTCTTAGGATGAAGATCAAGGTAGACGCCGTTGGAAGGCTCAACACAAGCCGATGCCCCTAGAGATCCATCCCAAAGCTTCCCTCAGGGAGCCCAGCAAGCCAGCTAGCCAGCAAGCCCGCCCAGTCAGCCAACGCAGCCATCCAGCTCCGCCAGTCAGCCAGTGTAGAAAGTCAGGCTGACAAGCCAGAGCATATCAGCCCTTGCAGTCCGCCATTGCAGCCATACCAGCCTTGCTCAGTCAGCTCAGCCAGGCCTCTCTCGAGGCCTGGCTCTCTGTCTGCCTGGCCCGGTCTGCCCTGCCCTGCCTTGCAGCAACAGAACCAGCCTTGCTAGCAAGCCAGCCAGCTCAGAATACGAGCTCAGCAAGCCAACGCAGCTGGCAAGCACGCAGTTAGTCTAAACCAGTTTCAGACAGGCAGGCCAAGGCAGACAGACAGGAAGACCGAGGCGCCTAGGCAGGCAGACAGGCCAGGAAGGCAACAAAGTGCAGGCAGGGGGACTATCCGGCCTAAGGCTGCGCTGCAAGGGTTGGAGCCTGGCCAGCTCCTGCTGGTCTTGGCTGAGTGGCTGTGGCTGCACAGTAAGGCTGCGGTAACCTAGTCTGGGCTTGCTGCTGCACTGGCTTGCTCAGCTCGCATTCTGAGCTGGCTGGCTTGCCAGAAAGGCTGGTTCTGTTGCTGCAAGGCAGGGCAGGGCAGACCGGGCCAGGCAGACAGAGAGCCAGGCCTCGAGAGAGGCCTGGCTGAGCTGGCTGAGCAAGGCTGGTATGGCTGCAGTGGCTGACTGCAAGGGCTGATATGCTCTGGCTTGGCAGCCTGACTTTCTACACTGGCTGACTGGCGGAGCTGACTGGCTGCGTTCGCTGACTGGGCAGGCTTGCTGGCTAGCTGGCTTGCTGAACTCCCTGAGGGAAGCTTTGGGATGGATCTCTAGGGGCATCGGCTTGTGTTGAGCCTTCCAACGGCGTCGACCTTGATCTCCGTCCTAAGAAAGAAAGACAGAAAAAGAAAGACACACACAAACCCAACTATGCAGCTTGCACCTGAGGAACCGAGACGCGAAAAACCACCACCGACCCACAGGAGAATACCATCGCACAGTGGTATCAGACCAACCTCAATCAGCCAGCCCTCAAACCAAACCCTTCGACCTAGAAGAACTCGAAACTGCAATGGGAAAGTTGAAACCCGGAAAAGCAGCAGGGATTGATGACATACTGGCAGAAATGATACAGCACCTGGGACATAACACAAAGACCTGGCTAGTGGGGATACTGAATACATGCATGGCACAGAAAACCATCCCTTCTGTCTGTAGAAAGGCCAAAGTGGTTGCAATCCCCAAACCTGGCAAAGACCCATCATCCCCAAAGAGCTACCGACCCATTTCCCTCCTCTGCATCACCTACAAGAGAGGCTGCTACTCCTGTTTACATTCGAGGGTTGCCGGTCCTCTCGAACGGAACAGTTTAACGTCATGCCCAGGACGAAAAGATATAGAGAACACCAACATGACAAATAACAGCAGGAAGGCATGAGCCACAATCCACCGTCTTGGCAAAGACCACACCACCCATAATTCACAACGGTCACAGCAAACTCTGTTGCATCACAACTGGTGTAGGTATTGGATGGAGCCCGCACATCACAGGTGTAAAAAAAACGTTCTGTATTGAAATACTGACAACGTTTCGATCTATTTGATCTTCATCAGGTCATGTGTACACAAAAACATACACTTTTATACTAAGGGAGTGCCCCCATCAACCAATCAAAACACCACATTTTGGTGCCCCTCCCATCACTGCAGGTGTGACACGTCAACCCTGAGTGAGTAGGTGGGGACCCAGACATATTGATGTAAATATAGTCTGTTCAGAAATGTTAGTGCCTCTCATAGAGCTTGTAGGTGATGCAGAGGAAGGAAATGGGTCGGTAGCTCTTCGGGGATAATGGGTCTTTGCCAGGTTTAGGGATTGCAACCACTTTGGCCTTTCTCCAGACAGAAGGGATGGTTTTCTGTGCCATGCACGTGTTCAGCATCCCCACAAGCCAGGTCTTTGCGCTAGGTCCCAGGTGCTGTATCATTTCTGCCAGTATGTCATCAATCCCTGCTGCTTTTCCGGGTTTCAACTTTCCCATTGCAGTTTCAAGTTATTCTAGGTCGAAGGGTTTGGTTTGAGGACTGGCTGATTGTGGTTGGTCTGATACCACTGTGCGATGGTATTCTATGTGGGTCGGTGGCGGTGTTGGTTACGACTGTTGGCCACCAGTTGTGACCAACACCGCCACCGACCCACAGGAGAATACCATCGCACAGTGGTATCAGACCAACCTCAATCAGCCAGTCCTCAAACTGAACCCTTCGACCTAGAAGAACTCGAAACTGCAATGGGAAAGTTGAAACCCGGAAAAGCAGCAGGGGTTGATGACATACTGGCAGAAATGATACAGCACCTAGGACCTAACGCAAAGACCTGGCTTGTGGGGATACTGAATAAATGCATGGCACAGAAAACCATCCCTTCTGTCTGGAGAAAGGCCAAAGTGGTTGCAATCCCCAAACCTGGCAAAGACCCATCATCCCCAAAGAGCTACCGACCCATTTCACTCCTCTGCATCACCTACAAGAGAGGCTGCTACTCCAACGCCTCATACCACTCATAGACACCAAGCTGACTAAAGACCAAGCTGGTTTCCGTCCTGGCCGCTCCTGTGCTGGACAGAGCTCAACCTCACCCAACACATTGAGGATGGGTTTGAGGGAAAACAAATAACTGGAGCAGCATTCAGAGATCTCTCTGCTGCCTATGACACTGTCCAACACCGCACAATGGTCAGGAAAAGCCTCCTCAACAACAGGCGCTTCTATGTCCAGTTAAATGACCAGAGGAGTAAATGGAAAGCCCAAAAGAACGGCCTACCACAAGGTAGCCTGCTCGCCCCCTCCTTTTCAATATCTACACAAACGTCCAGCCACTACCCAAAGTAGTAGTACTGGAATGAAATGATAGAACACCTCACACACACATAGTTTCCTTTCGTGGCTGTTTACATTGGAGGGTCGCCGGTCCTCTCGAACGTAACAGTTTAACGTCATGCCCAGGACGAAAAGATATAGAGAACACCAACATGACAAATAACAGCAGGAAGGCATGAGCCACAATCCACCGTCTTGGCAAAGACCACACCACCCATAATTCACAACGGTCACAGCAAACTCTGTTGCATCACAACTGGTGTAGGTATTGGATGGAGCCCGCACATCACAGGTGTAAAAAAAACGTTCTGTATTGAAATACTGACAACGTTTCGATCTATTTGATCTTCATCAGGTCATGTGTACACAAAAACATACACTTTTATACTAAGGGAGTGCCCCCATCAACCAATCAAAACACCACATTTTGGTGCCCCTCCCATCACTGCAGGTGTGACACGTCAACCCTGAGTGAGTAGGTGGGGACCCAGACATATTGATGTAAATATAGTCTGTTCAGAAATGTTAGTGCCTCTCATAGAGCTTGTAGGTGATGCAGAGGAAGGAAATGGGTCGGTAGCTCTTCGGGGATAATGGGTCTTTGCCAGGTTTAGGGATTGCAACCACTTTGGCCTTTCTCCAGACAGAAGGGATGGTTTTCTGTGCCATGCACGTGTTCAGCATCCCCACAAGCCAGGTCTTTGCGCTAGGTCCCAGGTGCTGTATCATTTCTGCCAGTATGTCATCAATCCCTGCTGCTTTTCCGGGTTTCAACTTTCCCATTGCAGTTTCAAGTTATTCTAGGTCGAAGGGTTTGGTTTGAGGACTGGCTGATTGTGGTTGGTCTGATACCACTGTGCGATGGTATTCTATGTGGGTCGGTGGCGGTGTTGGTTACGACTGTTGGCCACCAGTTGTGACCAACACCGCCACCGACCCACAGGAGAATACCATCGCACAGTGGTATCAGACCAACCTCAATCAGCCAGTCCTCAAACTGAACCCTTCGACCTAGAAGAACTCGAAACTGCAATGGGAAAGTTGAAACCCGGAAAAGCAGCAGGGGTTGATGACATACTGGCAGAAATGATACAGCACCTAGGACCTAACGCAAAGACCTGGCTTGTGGGGATACTGAATAAATGCATGGCACAGAAAACCATCCCTTCTGTCTGGAGAAAGGCCAAAGTGGTTGCAATCCCCAAACCTGGCAAAGACCCATCATCCCCAAAGAGCTACCGACCCATTTCACTCCTCTGCATCACCTACAAGAGAGGCTGCTACTCCAACGCCTCATACCACTCATAGACACCAAGCTGACTAAAGACCAAGCTGGTTTCCGTCCTGGCCGCTCCTGTGCTGGACAGAGCTCAACCTCACCCAACACATTGAGGATGGGTTTGAGGGAAAACAAATAACTGGAGCAGCATTCAGAGATCTCTCTGCTGCCTATGACACTGTCCAACACCGCACAATGGTCAGGAAAAGCCTCCTCAACAACAGGCGCTTCTATGTCCAGTTAAATGACCAGAGGAGTAAATGGAAAGCCCAAAAGAACGGCCTACCACAAGGTAGCCTGCTCGCCCCCTCCTTTTCAATATCTACACAAACGTCCAGCCACTACCCAAAGTAGTAGTACTGGAATGAAATGATAGAACACCTCACACACACATAGTTTCCTTTCGTGGCTGTTTACATTGGAGGGTCGCCGGTCCTCTCGAACGGAACAGTTTAACGTCATGCCCAGGACGAAAAGATATAGAGAACACCAACATGACAAATAACAGCAGGAAGGCATTATAAATTACCTTCATGAGACTAGTAAATGACCTTGAGCAGTATAAATGACCTTCATAAGACTAGTAAATTATCTTCACCAGTATAAATGACCTTGACCAGTATGCGGTCCGTGACCATGGACTATAGCCTTTTGCTTTTCCTTGATTTTCACCTTTAAAAAAAAATCCTCAACAATGATGAAGAATCGCGCACTATAGCGCGCCGCTCAATGACCTCTGAGACCATGGACCAATGAATGAAATACAACACATTGAGCAGGGCACTGCAGGGAGTTGAACCCCGTTCCGGTAAACCAGAAGTCTGACACCAGTGCCTTAGTTTTTGTGTTGTTGTTCATTTAAAGGTCCAGGTGTGCATACGCATGTGCACCTGTGCGTGTGTAGGTGCATGTGTGCATGTGTGTGTGCACGCTTCAATGACCACTGTTGGACCCAATGGCGATCAAGGACCTCAGGGAGCCACACATAATTCACAACGGTCACAGCGAACTCTGTTGCATCACAACTGGTGGCCAACAGTCGTAACCAACACTGCCGCCGACCCACAGGAGAATACCATCGCACAGTGGTATCAGACCAACTACAATCCACCGTCTTGGGGAAAATAAATAGCTGATCAATAAGCCCCAAACGCGTTGCACTGCGACGCGTTTTGAGCTTGTACATCGGCTATTTTTGCTACAACAGTAATATGCAACGTGGCCTTCTGGAGTGAGAGTGGAAATATAGTCTCTATCGTCAAAGTTGCCCACCCCCATTCTAAACACTACAACATGCAGAGGAGAAGTCATAACAGAACCATCTAAACACTACAACATGCAGAGGAGAAGTCATAACAGAACCATCTAAACACTACAACATGCAGTCATAACAGAACCATCTAAATTCTAAACACTACAGCATGCAGTCATAACAGAACCATCTAAACACTACTCTGTTCACCTCTAGTCGATTCTTTATTCAGCCACGGACCACCATTTGAGGCCATTTAGCCTCTCAGACCCATTTGAGCCACTGACCACAATTGTGAGCATTAGAGTATAATTATTATGAATAGAGAAGGCACCCAGAGGAAACCCTGAGGCTGAAATGGACATAGTGGCCGAATGAAGGTATTGCAGCCTGGCCCCAAACACATGAACGCGCTGGTCCGTTGACTATATCATTGTGCACGTTCACGACGGCAGCACGCTAGCTAGCTAGCTAACGAACTAGCGTGCATCCCAGAATGCTCTGTTTCTACTCTGTTGTGTTCATATATTATCTTTCTACTACTTTACAAAACCATGATCCAGTAGCCTAATGGTTAGAATCGATGCTATGTGAACATCCGGGCCCGGGTTCGACTCCCAGTCGATGACCGAGTATCTTTTCTTCTTAACAAACACAACTGTTTGTTTGCATCAAGTGGAGGTCCATAATTCATTCAGTATCTGAGCCGGCCACGGGACCACCATTTTTAGGCTCAAATACTGAATTGAATAACGGACCTCGACGAGAAAAGCTAAAACAATTGTGTTTAGTTTGGTAAGAATGAAGCTAACTTCTCAGTCCTCGACGGGGAATCGAACCCGGGCCTTGTTGTCTGCTAGGCGCCGACAGTAACCATTAGGCCACTGGAACACGGTTTTACAGAGCGGCACGAACATAATATATAAACATCACAACAAAGTTAACATCATATAAAGTGATCACAGATGTTTGAACAACAACAACAACAACGTTTAAGTATTAAATAACATTTAACGTACCTTGCTGCGGACACGACGACGAGGCGGCGGACATGGTGACGAGGCAGAATCAAAACAACACTGAAGCAAACCCCCCTCCACGCGTCTCTTCCGTATTTGAGGAGGGGGGGCGTGACTTCCTTCCGGGTGTGACGTGACGTGAGGCCACGCCCGCGAGTCTTTTGCCGCGATTCTCTTTGTAGTTATTATTGTAGTCCTCCTTACGTTACATCCGGGTCCCGTCCGCTTCTATTATGATTCTGAACGCGTGAATCTTTTTATTTTTTTACAATAGCGTTATTTTTCAGAAAGGAAGCCATTGAGGGTTAAAGTGTGTCTTAATGCTTCCAACTCGACTATAATTATTATTAATGTAACTGTAAAGAAAATAAAATGTATGACGTGGAGCTTTCTTGAGTAAGACCCGGAAGCGGGTTACGTCACGGCTTGAATAGTCAATACAGACATCAGTCCCTTTTCTGGCAGCGTCCTTAGTGGTCTAGCGGTCTAAACACCCGACTTTCAATACAACCTTATGTAACTTCACGGGTTCAAACCCCGCTGATGTTTTTCTCAATCATTGATTCATTTTTGATTGATTGATTGAAATATTTATTAACGGTTTGTAGAATTTACAGTACATTTTAAGCACAAACTCAATACAAAGACTGTTAACTGTGAGTGGACGACCCAATTAAGCATTACACTGCAACCCCACTGTGGCTATACCTTTTTATTCACAATGCAAAGTTATTGTACTCCTAATAATATATCATGGTGTAGTCTAGCTCTGGTTTGATTGATTGAAATATTTATTAACAGTTTGTAGAATTACAGTACAATTCAAGCACAAACTCAATGCAAAGACTGTTAACTGTGAGTGGACGACCCAATTAAGCATTACACTTGTTTACAACAGGGTCCACATTGTTCAATTCATCAAAACATTTAGAGACATACAAATAGACAATTCTATATAGTTAAAGAACAGAACAGGAATTCATCATATAGGAAGCAAAAAGGGAAAAGAAAGGAAGCCAATGAGGGTTAAATGGGTCTTTAATGCTTCCAACTCGAGTAGAATTATTAACGTAACTGTACACGTGTCCGGAAGTGGCTCTGGAAGGGCGGCTGACGTCATGGCTTACATAGACAATATAGAACTCTATCTCTAAACCTAGCAACTTAACTTTGCCGGTTCGAGCCCCGTTGATTACTTTCCAACAACACCGACTAGTTGTTTTGTGAGGTTATTGTTAGGGCTATTCTCCTTCAAAACCGCTCTCAAAGGGCACCTACGGATGGCTGCAATTCGAAACTGGCCTCTGTAAAATCTGAATCCCCCCCACCCCCCCCACCCCATTTTCCCTCACTGTATATTGTATCTTTTCCCTTTTTTGCTTCCCATATGATGAATTTAGCTACATAGAAATGTCTATTTGTATGTCTCTAAATGTTTGTATGTCTTTAAATGTTTTGATGAATTGAACAATGTGGACCCTGTTGTAAACAAGTGTAATGCTTAATTGGGTCGTCCACTCACAGTTGACAGTCTTTGTATTGAGTTTGTGCTTAAAATGTACTGTAAATTCTACAAACTGTTAATAAATATTTCAATCAATCAATCAATCTAGTTTGACATGCATTAGGCTACCCCCATTGAGTGGTATTTCTATCTCTGGGACCCCCAATCTATATTGTAAAATCAGGGTTAATTTGTTCTCTGAGAGTGTTTAAATCATGGAACATTGTCGGATTTATAGTTGTCGTGTATATTTGTACGTCTAATTTTGATGAATTGAAAATGGTGGGCCCTATTGTAAACAAGTGTAATGCTTTATGGTGTCGTCCACTCACAGTTAACAGTTATTGTATTGAGTTGTACAGTGAAATGTACTGTAATTCTGCAAACTGTAAAATAATCAATCAATCCTGCCTGTGTTCTACTATGCTAGTGTCGACTAGGCTATATGGTGCTGCTCTACTACCCGGCTATAGGATCAAGGCTCTTTAGTCGAGTATGGGAAGCCGTTTAGGCCATAAATGCATCAGGAATTAATTTGGATAATGGTAATGGAGATATTGTAAAAGTTGTCACTTTATTAATCCCCCAAGGTTCTTTTTTAAACAAAGAAAGTCTGAGTTTCTATATGGCTATGGGCTATGGTAGTAATAATAATCATATATATGTGTGTAATTATTTCCATTCGTTTTGTTCCCATTTTTCCCTACATAAGTAAATAAACTAATTATCTTTTGGGAATTTGCACCTTTGCACACCCACAATATGAAATATATATGAAAGCAGGGAATCATAGCTTCAAATTGACATATTGGTCATGTTCAGTTTCACCCACCAGTTTTGGAGATATGGCTTATAGAGCAATGTCTTACAGAGAAACAGCGAGTTGAGAAAACAGGCATGAAAGGTTCACTTGTGGTCTTTGCACCTATAGCTACATGTTTAAGCATTTATTTCATATTTACATGTCGATTTCAGCTCAGACACTTATTGTCTCCACCAGGCCGAAGGCATGGGGGGAGAGTATGTTTTGCACTCCGTCCGTCCGTGTGTCCGTCCGTGTGTGTGTCCGTCCGTCCGTGAGGAGCTAATCTCGGCCACCGTTAACCCGGTCGATGCCAAATTTTGCACACACACTCCCTGGATGCCAACGATCAACCTCTGCCCCAAACTTTCCAGAACGGCCCATCGTTTTTTTTATTATATATATATATTTTATCCTCGTTTTTCATAATTTTGGACCATGGGCTATAGCCCATATCGTACGGCATACTATAGCACGCCGTTTTTCATCATTTTTGAGGATTTGAAAAAAATGAAAGAAACGATGGGTTATAGCCCATCGTTTTTTGAATTTTTGAAGAAAAGAAAATATCCTCGTTTTTCATCATTTTTGACCATGGGCTATAGCCCATATCGTACGGCATACTATAGCACGCCGTTTTTCATCATTTTTGAGGATTTGAAAAAAATGAAAAAATGAAAAAAAAAGATTAGTTATAGCCCATCGTTTTTTGAATTTTTGAAGAAAAAAAAATCCTCGTTTTTAATCATTTTTGACCACGGGCTATAGACCATATCGTACGGCATACTATAGCACGCCGTTTTTCATCATTTTTGAGGATTTGAAAAAAATGAAAAAATGAAAAAAACGATGGGTTATAGCCCATCGTTTTTTTTATTATATATATATTTTTTATCCTCGTTTTTCATAATTTTGGACCATGGGCTATAGCCCATATCTTACGGCATACTATAGCATGCCGTTTTTCATCATTTTTGAGGATTTGAAAAAAATGAAAGAAACGATGGGTTATAGCCCATCATTTTTTGAATTTTTGAAGAAAAGAAAATATCCTCGTTTTTTGAATTTTTGAATATGGGCTATAGCCCATATCGTACGGCATACTATAGCACGCCGTTTTTCATCATTTTTGAGGATTTGAAAAAAATGAAAAAATGAAAAAAACGATGGGTTATAGCCCATCGTTCTTTGAATTTTTGAAAAAACTTTTATCCTCGTTTTTCATCATTTTGGACCATGGGCTATAGCCCATATCGTATGGCATACTATAGCACGCCGTTTTTCATCATTTTTGAGGATTTGAAAAAAAATAAAAAATTAAAAAAACGATGGGTTATAGCCCATCGTTTTTTGAATTTTTGAATTTTTTTTTATCCTCGTTTTTCATCATTTTGGACCATGGGCTATAGCCCATATCGTATGGCATACTATAGCACGCCGTTTTTCATCATTTTTGAGGATTTGAAAAAAAATGAAAAAAACGATGGGTTATAGCCCATCGTTTTTTGAATTTTTGAAGAAAAGAAAATATCCTCGTTTTTCATCATGTTTGACCATGGGCTATAGCCTTTATCGTACGGCATACTATAGCACGCCGTTTTTCATCATTTTTGAGGATTTGAAAAAAATGAAAAAATGAAAAAAACGATTAGTTATAGCCCATCGTTTTTTGAATTTTTGAAGAAAAAAAAATCCTCGTTTTTAATCTTTTTTGACCATGGGCTATAGACCATATCGTACGGCATACTATAGCACGCCGTTTTTCATCATTTTTGAGGATTTGAAAAAAATGAAAAAATGAAAAAAACGATGGGTTATAGCCCATCGTTTTTTTTATTATATATATATTTTTTATCCTCGTTTTTCATAATTTTGGACCATGGGCTCTAGCCCATATCGTACGGCATACTATAGCACGCCGTTTTTCATCATTTTTGAGGATTTGAAAAAAATGAAAGAAACGATGGGTTATAGCCCATCGTTTTTTGAAGAAAAGAAAATATCCTCGTTTTTCATCATTTTTGACCATGGGCTATAGACCATATCGTACGGCATACTATAGCACGCCGTTTTTCATCATTTTTGAGGATTTGAAAAAAATGAAAAAATGAAAAAAAACGATGGGTTATAGCCCATCGTTTTTTTTATTATATATATATTTTTTATCCTCGTTTTTCATAATTTTGGACCATGGGCTATAGCCCATATCGTACGGCATACTATAGCACACCGTTTTTCATCATTTTTGAGGATTTGAAAAAAATGAAAAAATGAAAAAAACGATGGGTTATAGCCCATCGTTTTTTTTATTATATATATATTTTTTATCCTCGTTTTTCATAATTTTGGACCATGGGCTATAGCCCATATCGTACGGCATACTATAGCACGCCGTTTTTCATCATTTTTGAGGATTTGAAAAAAATGAAAGAAACGATGGGTTATAGCCCATCGTTTTTTGAAGAAAAGAAAATATCCTCGTTTTTCATCATTTTTGACCATGGGCTATAGACCATATCGTACGGCATACTATAGCACGCCGTTTTTCATCATTTTTGAGGATTTGAAAAAAATGAAAAAATGAAAAAAACGATGGGTTATAGCCCATCGTTTTTTTTATTATATATATATTTTTTATCCTCGTTTTTCATAATTTTGGACCATGGGCTATAGCCCATATCGTACGGCATACTATAGCACACCGTTTTTCATCATTTTTGAGGATTTGAAAAAAATGAAAAAATGAAAAAAACGATGGGTTATAGCCCATCGTTTTTTTCATTTTTCATTTTTTTTTTATCCTCGTTTTTCATAATTTTGGACCATGGGCTATAGCCCATATCGTACGGCATACTATAGCACGCCGTTTTTCATCATTTTTGAGGATTTGAAAAAAATGAAAAAAACGATGGGTTATAGCACATCGTTTTTTGAATTTTTGAAGAAAAGAAAATATCCTCGTTTTTCATCATGTTTGACCATGGGCTATAGCCTTTATCGTACGGCATACTATAGCACGCCGTTTTTCATCATTTTTGAGGATTTGAAAAAAATGAAAAAATGAAAAAAACGATTAGTTATAGCCCATCGTTTTTTGAATTTTTGAAGAAAAAAAAATCCTCGTTTTTAATCTTTTTTGACCATGGGCTATAGACCATATCGTACGGCATACTATAGCACGCCGTTTTTCATCATTTTTGAGGATTTGAAAAAAATGAAAAAATGAAAAAAACGATGGGTTATAGCCCATCGTTTTTTTTATTATATATATATTTTTTATCCTCGTTTTTCATAATTTTGGACCATGGGCTCTAGCCCATATCGTACGGCATACTATAGCACGCCGTTTTTCATCATTTTTGAGGATTTGAAAAAAATGAAAGAAACGATGGGTTATAGCCCATCGTTTTTTGAAGAAAAGAAAATATCCTCGTTTTTCATCATTTTTGACCATGGGCTATAGACCATATCGTACGGCATACTATAGCACGCCGTTTTTCATCATTTTTGAGGATTTGAAAAAAATGAAAAAATGAAAAAAAACGATGGGTTATAGCCCATCGTTTTTTTTATTATATATATATTTTTTATCCTCGTTTTTCATAATTTTGGACCATGGGCTATAGCCCATATCGTACGGCATACTATAGCACACCGTTTTTCATCATTTTTGAGGATTTGAAAAAAATGAAAAAATGAAAAAAACGATGGGTTATAGCCCATCGTTTTTTTTATTATATATATATTTTTTATCCTCGTTTTTCATAATTTTGGACCATGGGCTATAGCCCATATCGTACGGCATACTATAGCACGCCGTTTTTCATCATTTTTGAGGATTTGAAAAAAATGAAAGAAACGATGGGTTATAGCCCATCGTTTTTTGAAGAAAAGAAAATATCCTCGTTTTTCATCATTTTTGACCATGGGCTATAGACCATATCGTACGGCATACTATAGCACGCCGTTTTTCATCATTTTTGAGGATTTGAAAAAAATGAAAAAATGAAAAAAACGATGGGTTATAGCCCATCGTTTTTTTTATTATATATATATTTTTTATCCTCGTTTTTCATAATTTTGGACCATGGGCTATAGCCCATATCGTACGGCATACTATAGCACACCGTTTTTCATCATTTTTGAGGATTTGAAAAAAATGAAAAAATGAAAAAAACGATGGGTTATAGCCCATCGTTTTTTTCATTTTTCATTTTTTTTTTATCCTCGTTTTTCATAATTTTGGACCATGGGCTATAGCCCATATCGTACGGCATACTATAGCACGCCGTTTTTCATCATTTTTGAGGATTTGAAAAAAATGAAAAAAACGATGGGTTATAGCACATCGTTTTTTGAATTTTTGAAGAAAAGAAAATATCCTAGTTTTTCATCATTTTTGAACATGGGCTATAGCCCATATCGTACGGCATACTATAGCACGCCGTTTTTCATCATTTTTGAGGATTTGAAAAAAATGAAAAAATGAAAAAAACGATGGGTTATAGCCCATCGTTTTTTTTATTATATATATATTTTTTATCCTCGTTTTTCATAATTTTGGACCATGGGCTATAGCCCATATCGTACGGCATACTATAGCACGCCGTTTTTCATTATTTTTGAGGATTTGAAAAAAATGAAAGAAACGATGGGTTATAGCCCATCGTTTTTTGAATTTTTGAAGAAAAGAAAATATCCTCGTTTTTCATCATTTTTGACCATGGGCTATAGCCCATATCGTACGGCATACTATAGCACGCCGTTTTTCATCATTTTTGAGGATTTGAAAAAAATGAAAAAATGAAAAAAACGATGGGTTATAGCCCATCGTTCTTTTTATTATATATATATTTTTTATCCTCGTTTTTCATAATTTTGGACCATGGGCTATAGCCCATATCGTACGGCATACTATAGCACGCCGTTTTTCATCATTTTTGAGGATTTGGAAAAAATGAAAAAATGAAAAAAACGATGGGTTATAGCCCATCGTTTTTTGAATTTTTGAAGAAAAGAAAATATCCTCGTTTTTCATAATTTTGGACCATGGGCTATAGCCCATATCGTACGGCATACTATAGCACGCCGTTTTTCATCATTTTTGAGGATTTGAAAAAAATGAAAAAATGAAAAAAAAAACGATGAGTTATAGCCCATCGTTTTTTTTAATTTTTGATTTTCTTTTTATCCTCGTTTTTCATCATTTTGGACCATGGGCTATAGCCCATATCGTACGGCATACTATAGCACGCCGTTTTTCATCATTTTTGAGGATTTGAAAAAAATGAAAAAATGAAAAAAACGATGGGTTATAGCCCATCGTTTTTTGAATTTTTGAAGAAAAGAAAAAATCCTTGTTTTTAATCATTTTTGACCATGGGCTATAGCCCATATCGTACGGCATACTATAGCACGCCGTTTTTCATCATTTTTGAGGATTTGAAAAGAATGAAAAAATGAAAAAAACGATGGGTTATAGCCCATCGTTCTTTTTATTATATATATATTTTTTATCCTCGTTTTTCAGAATTTTGGACCATGGGCTATAGCCCATATCGTACGGCATACTATAGCACGCCGTTTTTCATCATTTTTGAGGATTTGAAAAAAATGAAAGAAACGATGGGTTATAGCCCATCGTTTTTTGAATTTTTGAAGAAAAGAAAATATCCTCGTTTTTCATCATTTTTGACCATGGGCTATAGCCCATATCGTACGGCATACTATAGCACGCCGTTTTTCATCATTTTTGAGGATTTGAAAAAAATGAAAAAATGAAAAAAACGATGGGTTATAGCCCATCGTTCTTTTTATTATATATATATTTTTTATCCTCGTTTTTCATAATTTTGGACCATGGGCTATAGCCCATATCGTACGGCATACTATAGCACGCCGTTTTTCATCATTTTTGAGGATTTGGAAAAAATGAAAAAATGAAAAAAACGATGGGTTATAGCCCATCGTTTTTTGAATTTTTGAAGAAAAGAAAATATCCTCGTTTTTCATAATTTTGGACCATGGGCTATAGCCCATATCGTACGGCATACTATAGCACGCCGTTTTTCATCATTTTTGAGGATTTGAAAAAAATGAAAAAATGAAAAAAAAACGATGAGTTATAGCCCATCGTTTTTTTTAATTTTTGATTTTCTTTTTATCCTCGTTTTTCATCATTTTGGACCATGGGCTATAGCCCATATCGTACGGCATACTATAGCACGCCGTTTTTCATCATTTTTGAGGATTTGAAAAAAATGAAAAAATGAAAAAAACGATGGGTTATAGCCCATCGTTTTTTGAATTTTTGAAGAAAAGAAAAAATCCTTGTTTTTAATCATTTTTGACCATGGGCTATAGCCCATATCGTACGGCATACTATAGCACGCCGTTTTTCATCATTTTTGAGGATTTGAAAAGAATGAAAAAATGAAAAAAACGATGGGTTATAGCCCATCGTTCTTTTTATTATATATATATTTTTTATCCTCGTTTTTCAGAATTTTGGACCATGGGCTATAGCCCATATCGTACGGCATACTATAGCACGCCGTTTTTCATCATTTTTGAGGATTTGAAAAAAATGAAAAAATGAAAAAAACGATGGGTTATAGCCCATCGTTTTTTGAATTTTTGAAGAAAAGAAAATATCCTCGTTTTTCATAATTTTGGACCATGGGCTATAGCCCATATCGTACGGCATACTATAGCACGCCGTTTTTCATCATTTTTGAGGATTTGAAAAAAATGAAAAAATGAAAAAAAAACGATGAGTTATAGCCCATCGTTTTTTTGAATTTTTGATTTTCTTTTTATCCTCGTTTTTCATCATTTTGGACCATGGGCTATAGCCCATATCGTACGGCATACTATAGCATGCCGTTTTTCATCATTTTTGAGGATTTGAAAAAAAATAAAAAAATAAAAAAACGATGGTTTATAGCCCATCGTTTTTTGAATTATTGAAGAAAAGAAAATATCCTTGTTTTTCATCATTTTTGACCATGGGCTATAGCCCATATCGTACGGCATACTATAGCACGCCGTTTTTCTACATTTTTGAGGATTTGAAAAAAATGAAAAAATGAAAAAAACGATGGGTTATAGCCCATCGTTTTTTGAATTTTAGATTTATTTATTTATATCCTCGTTTTACATAATTTTGGACCATGGGCTATAGCCCATATCGTACGGCATACTATAGCACGCCGTTTTTCATCATTTTTGAGGATTTGAAAAAAATGAAAAAATGAAAAAAACGATGGGTTATAGCCCATCGTTTTTTGAATTTTTGAAGAAAAGAAAATATCCTCGTTTTTCATCATTTTTGAACATGGGCTATATCCCATACCGTACGGCATACTATAGCACGCCGTTTTTCATCATTTTTGAGGATTTGAAAAAAATGAAAACAAAAAAAAACATGGGTTATAGCCCATCGTTTTTTGAATTTTCGATTTTTTTTTTTAATCCTCGTTTTTCTTTTTTTTTTACCATCTCACTGAGCAATAGCCGGCTATTAGACGTGCGTCTAAAAATAGGATAAAAAACATCTAAGAATAGACGTCTAAAACACGTCTATTTTTAGACGTGTTTTAGACGTCTATTTTTAGACGTTTTTTATCCCATTTTTAGACGCTCGTCTAATAGCCCATATCATATGGCATACTCTAGCACATCATTTTTGAGGATTTGAAAAAAAAAAAAAAAAAAAAAAACGATTGTTTATAGCCCATCGTTTTTTGATTTTTTTTAAATCCTCGTTTTTCATCATTTTTGACCATCCCACTGAGCAATAGCCGGCTATTAGACGTGCGTCTAAAAATGGGATAAAAAACGTCTAAAAAAATAGACGTCCAAGGGGCACGGTGGCACAGTTGGTAGTGCTGACGCCTCACAGCTAGAAGGTCCTGGGTTTGATTCCCGCTGGGGACACTGTGGGCACTGGCGGCGTGTTCCCTCCTCCGCGTCATCAGTGCCCATACCCGAGGCGGGGGTTGGCGATAGGGCCTTTCTGTGTGGAGTTTGCATGTTCTCCCTGTGTCCCCTAGGGTAGATACCCTCACAAAAACATGCCGTAATCCTGGTCTCTAAAACTACCTCCCCCTGGCCAGCCGGGGCGCCTGATGGAGGGGAAAGGAACTGGTCGGAATAACGTGTCCCTTCCATGCCCTACGTCCGGCCGGGGAAATTCCCCTCTGTCAGGTGAAAAGAAGCAGCTTGGACTCCTCATGCATAGAAGGAGGCATGAGGTCAGTCCGCTGCCCCCCCCCCAGGTTGGCAGAGGAAGTGTAGCGCCTAGGATTACATTAGATGATTGGCACTGGGTGAAAAGAAAACTGGGTTACGAAATCGTGGGATAAAAATTTAAGAAAAATAAATAAATAGACGACTATTTTTAGACGTGTTTTAGACGTCTATTTTTTGACGTTTTTTATCCCATTTTTAGATGCTCGTCTAATAGCCCATATCGTACGGCATACTGTAGCACGCCGTTTTTCATCATTTTTGAGGATTTGAAAAGAATGAAAAAAAACCCCGATGGGTTATAGCCCATCGTTTTTTGAATTATTGATTTATTTATTTTTATCCTCGTTTTTCATCATTTTTGACCATGGGCTATAGCCCATACCGTACGGCATACTATAGCACGCCGTTTTTCATCATTTTTGAGGATTTGAAAAAAATGACAAAATGAAAAAAACGATGGGTTATAGCCCATCGTTTTTTGAAAATTTGAAGAAAAAAAATTACCTCGTTTTTCATCATTTTTGAACATGGGCTATAGCCCATACCGTACGGCATACTATAGCACGCCGTTTTTCATCATTTTTGAGGATTTGAAAGAAATGAAAAAATGAAAAAAACGATGGGTTATAGCCCATCGCTTTTTGAATTTTTGATTATTTTTTTTATCCTCGTTTTTCATCATTTTGGACCATGGGCTATAGCCCATATCGTACGGCATACTATGGCACACCGTTTTTCATCATTTTTGTGGATTTGAAAAAAATGAAAAACATGGGTTATTGCCCATCGTTTTTAGAATTTTTGATTTTTTTTTTAATCCTCGTTTTTCTTTTTTTTTGACCATCTCACTGAGCAATAGCCGGCTATTAGACGTGCGTCTAAAAATAGGATAAAAAACATCTAAGAATAGACGTCTAAAACACGTCTATTTTTAGACGTGTTTTAGACGTCTATTTTTTGACGTTTTTTATCCCATTTTTAGATGCTCTTCTAATAGCCCATATCGTACGGCATACTGTAGCACATCATTTTTCATCATTTTTGAGGATTTGAAAAGAATGAAAAAAAAACCCGATGGGTTATAGCCCATAGTTTTTTGAATTATTGATTTATTTATTTTATCCTCGTTTTTCATCATTTTTGACCATGGGCTATAGCCCATACCGTACGGCATACTATAGCACGCCGTTTTTCATCATTTTTGAGGATTTGAAAAAAATGAAAAAATGAAAAAAACGATGGGTTATAGCCCATCGTTTTTTGAAAATTTGAAAAAAAAAAATTACCTCGTTTTTCATCATTTTTGAACATGGGCTATAGCCCATACCGTACGGCATACTATAGCACGCCGTTTTTCATCATTTTTGAGGATTTGAAAGAAATGAAAAAATAAAAAAAACGATGGGTTATAGCCCATCGCTTTTTGAATTTTTGATAAAAAAAATTATCCTCGTTTTTCATCATTTTGGACCATGGGCTATAGCCCATATCGTACGGCATACTATGGCACACCGTTTTTCATCATTTTTGTGGATTTGAAAAAAATGAAAAACATGGGTTATTGCCCATCGTTTTTTGAATTTTTGATTTTTTTTTTAATCCTCGTTTTTCTTTTTTTTGACCATCTCACTGAGCAATAGCCGGCTATTAGACGTGCGTCTAAAAATAGGATAAAAAACATCTAAGAATAGACGTCTAAAACACGTCTATTTTTAGACGTGTTTTAGACGTCTATTTTTTGACGTTTTTTATCCCATTTTTAGATGCTCTTCTAATAGCCCATATCGTACGGCATACTGTAGCACATCATTTTTCATCATTTTTGAGGATTTGAAAAGAATGAAAAAAAAACCCGATGGGTTATAGCCCATAGTTTTTTGAATTATTGATTTATTTATTTTATCCTCGTTTTTCATCATTTTTGACCATGGGCTATAGCCCATACCGTACGGCATACTACAGCACGCCGTTTTTCATCATTTTTGAGGATTTGAAAAAAATGAAAAAATGAAAAAAACGATGGGTTATAGCCCATCGTTTTTTGAAAATTTGAAAAAAAAATTAACCTCGTTTTTCATCATTTTTGAACATGGGCTATAGCCCATACCGTACGCCATACTATAGCACGCCGTTTTTCATCATTTTTGAGGATTTGAAAAAAATGAAAAAAAAACATGGGTTATAGCCCATCGTTTTTTGAATTTTTGAAAAAAAAATTTACCTTGTTTTTCATCATTTTTGAACATGGGCTATAGCCCATACCGTACGGCATACTATAGCACGCCGTATTTCATCATTTTTGAGGATTTGAAAAAAATGAAAAAAAAAAAAAACATGGGTTATAGCCATAGAGTTATATATCTATAGAGAAGACACCCGAGTTCTCCTCCCATCCACTTGCATTAAGTTGCTCAAAAGCGCATGAGGCGGATTCACTCCTCCTTCCTGGTAGGAACAGAGTGCATTCTGGGATTGATTGGTTACAAACACATGAACGCGCTGCCGTTGACTATCATTGTGCCGTTTGTGCGCGTTCACGTATGAAACATTCGTTCACGTGTCATGGCCCCAATCACATGAACGTGCGCAATGATAGTCAACGGAGCAGCGCTGGCTCGAGCTGCACTACCAAATCCGGCCACTATGTCCATTTCGCCTCAGGGTTTCCTCTGGGTGCCTTCTCTAGAAATATATACTCTAAGGTTATAGCCCATCGTTTTTTGAAATTTTGAAAATAAAAATAACCTCGTGTTTCATCATTTTTGAACATGGGCTATAGCCCATACCGTAAGGCATACTATAGCACGCCGTTTTTCATCATTTTTGAGGATTTGAAAAAAATGAAAAACATGGGTTATTGCCCATCGTTTTTTGAATTTTTGATTTTTTTTTAATCCTCGTTTTTCATTTTTTTTTACCATCTCACTGAGCAATAGCCGGCTATTAGACGTGCGTCTAAAAATAGGATAAAAAACATCTAAGAATAGACGTCTAAAACACGTCTATTTTTAGACGTGTTTTAGACGTCTATTTTTAGACGTTTTTTATCCCATTTTTAGACGCTCGTCTAATAGCCCATATCATATGGCATACTCTAGCACATCATTTTTGTGGATTTGAAAAAAATGAAAAAAAAAAAAAAAACGATTGTTTATAGCCCATCGTTTTTTGATTTTTTTAAAATCCTCGTTTTTCATCATTTTTGACCATCCCACTGAGCAATAGCCGGCTATTAGACGTGCGTCTAAAAATGGGATAAAAAACGTCTAAAAAATAGACGTCTAAGGGGCACGGTGGCACAGTTGGTAGTGCTGACGCCTCACAGCTAGAAGGTCCTGGGTTTGATTCCCGCTGGGGACACTGTGGGCACTGGCGGCGTGTTCCCTCCTCCGCGTCATCAGTGCCCATACCCGAGGCGGGGGTTGGCGATAGGGCCTTTCTGTGTGGAGTTTGCATGTTCTCCCTGTGTCCCCTAGGGTAGATACCCTCACAAAAACATGCCGTAATCCTGGTCTCTAAAACTACCTCCCCCTGGCCAGCCGGGGCGCCTGATGGAGGGGAAAGGAACTGGTCGGAATAACGTGTCCCTTCCACGCGCTACGTCCGGCCGGGGAAATTCCCCTCTGTCAGGTGAAAAGAAGCAGCTTGGACTCCTCATGCATAGAAGAAGGCATGAGGTCAGTCCGCTGCCCCCCCCCCCAGGTTGGCAGAGGAAGTGTAGCGCCCAGGATTACATTAGATGATTGGCACTGGGTGAAAAGAAAACTGGGTTACAAAATCGTGGGATAAAAATTTAAGAAAAATAAATAAATAGACGACTATTTTTTGACGTGTTTTAGACGTCTATTTTTTGACGTTTTTTATCCCATTTTTAGATGCTCGTCTAATAGCCCATATCGTACGGCATACTGTAGCACGCCGTTTTTCATCATTTTTGAGGATTTGAAAAGAATGAAAAAAAAACCAGATGGGTTATAGCCCATCGTTTTTTGAATTATTTATTTATTTATTTTATCCTCGTTTTTCATCATTTTTGACCATGGGCTATAGCCCATACCGTACGGCATACTATAGCACGCCGTTTTTCATCATTTTTGAGGATTTGAAAGAAATGAAAAAAAAAAAAACATGGGTTATAGCCCATCGTTTTTTGAATTTTTGAAAAAAAAAATTAACCTCGTTTTTCATCATTTTTGAACATGGGCTATAGCCCATACCGTACGGCATACTATAGCACGCCGTTTTTCATCATTTTTGAGGATTTGAAAGAAATGAAAAAAAAAAAAACATGAGTTATAGCCCATCGTTTTTTGAAATTTTGAAAAAAAAAAAAAACTAGTTTTTCATCATTTTTGAACATGGGCTATAGCCCATACTGTAAGGCATACTATAGCACGCCGTTTTTCTACATTTTTGAGGATTTGAAAAAAATGAAAAAACATGGGTTATTGCCCATCGTTTTTTGAATTTTTATTTTATCCTCGTTTTTCATCATTTTTGACCATGGGCTATAGCCCATACCGTACGGCATACTATAGCACGCCGTTTTTCATCATTTTTGAGGAATTGAAAGAAATGAAAAAAAAAAAAACATGGGTTATAGCCCATCGTTTTTTTTTGTTTTTTTTTAACCTCGTTTTTCATCATTTTTGAGCATGGGCTATAGCCCATACCGTACGGCATACTATAGCACACCGTTTTTCATCATTTTTGAGGAATTGAAAGAAATGAAAAAAAAAAAAACATGGGTTATAGCCCATCGTTTTTTTTTGTTTTTTTTTAACCTCGTTTTTCATCATTTTTGAGCATGGGCTATAGCCCATACCGTACGGCATACTATAGCACGCCGTATTTCATCATTTTTGAGGATTTGAAAAAAATGAAAAAAAAAAAAACATCGTTTTTTGAAATTTTGGGAAAAAAAAATAACCTTGTTTTTCATCATTTTTGAACATGGGCTATAGCCCATACGGTACGGCATACTATAGCACGCTGTTTTTCATCATTTTTGATGATTTGAAAAAAATGAAAAAAAACATGGGTTATAGCCCATCGTTTTTTGAATTTTTGAAAAAAAAAATTAACCTCGTTTTTCATCATTTTTGAACATGGGCTATAGCCCATACCGTACGGCATACTATAGCACGCAGTATTTCATCATTTTTGAGGATTTGAAAAAAATGAAAAAAAAAACATGAGTTATAGCCCATCGTTTTTTGAAATTTTGAAAAAAAAAAAAAAAAAGTTTTTCATCATTTTTTAACATGGGCTATAGCCCATACTGTAAGGCATACTATAGCACGCCGTTTTTCTACATTTTTGAGGATTTGAAAAAAAAGAAAAAAAAGAAAAAACATGGGTTATTGCCCATCGTTTTTTGAATTTTTGTTTAATCCTCGTTTTTCATTATTTTTGACCATCTCACTGAGCAATTGCCGGCTATTAGACGTGCGTCTAAAAATAGGATAAAAAACATCTAAGAATAGACGTCTAAAACACGTCTATTTTTAGACGTGTTTTAGACGTCTATTTTTAGACGTTTTTTATCCCATTTTTAGACGCTCGTCTAATAGCCCATATCATACGGCATACTCTAGCACGCCGTTTTTCATCATTTTTGAGGATGGTGTTTGATCATTTTTTGATTTTTTTTAAATCCTCGTTTTTCATCATTTTTGACCATCCCACTGAGCAATAGCCGGCTATTAGACGTGCGTCTAAAAATGGGATAAAAAACGTCTAAAAAATAGACGTCTAAGGGGCACGGTGGCACAGTTGGTAGTGCTGTCGCCTCACAGCTAGAAGGTCCTGGGTTTGATTCCCGCTGGTGACACTGTGGGCACTGGCGGCGTGTTCCCTCCTCCGCGTCATTCCTGAAGATGTGAACCTAAAAGTTTTATCTGTTTGTCAATACATTGTGCATCTAAAGGTCGGAAGCAGACGCCTAAGTCACTGTGTCTTGGTCTAACTGTTCGCCATTTAACAGGTTCATCCAATGTTCTGTCACTACTGAATAGATTAGGACACTGTGCTTCATGGAACACAGTTGTCAGTCTAGACCATAGGTCTAGACACTAGCCTAGCTCAACTACAACTTCTAGAGGGCAGAGACAAAATTCCTAAGGGGTTCTCAAAGAAGGCACCTACCATACTGGTGTGGGATAACATTGATTTTGGGGAGGAGACACTGTCAGGTTGTGGAACTACTCACCATACAAATGGCATTATGCTACAAAGTTTTGTTGTTGAAACAATGTCTAGACCAGACAGACAGCCACTGCCGAAGTCAGTTTACACATTGAAAGCACCTCCTACCTTCAACACAATCCACAGTCTAAAAGACAAGGGCCACAGAACTTGTTTCAGGATGCAAGGTACAAATCATTCTGTACGGCATCATCAGCTTTGCCAGAACTGTCCATTCCCCCAACAAGTGATGCTCTCCACCAACATTGCAAAAGGGCAAACTACCAAGCAGCAGTGATGAGACGTTCTCTGACTAGTAGGATGTGTGCTCCTTCACCCATTGGCAGTGGATGGGGCATGGAGGATGGGGAGTTAACAGTAACATGGATGACTAGAAATCCTGCCCCTGATAGTGTGTTGCAGGTAGTCCACTGTAATTGTAAAAAAGCAAATGTGAGACTGAAAGATGTTCATGTATGTCTGCAAAACTGTCTTGCACTGATTTATGTCACTGCCAGGACTGTGAAAATGTGTCAAAGGAAACAGAAGAAAGAGGTACATGGGATGATGACTGATGAAAGTGATAGGGATGAGTTAACCCAACATGTTACCATGTAGGCCTACTACTTGTTTTGTTCAAGAATTATTAAGATGTTAAAGAATTGCCACACTGCCTACATCCATTTAAATGCAATGCATACATGCAAACAGCACAGACTACTTACACAGCCAACAGAAGGTTTTTATTGTGATGCATTTGTATGCTATTTTGTATTTTCATATATTTCCTTGGGGGGGGGGGGGGGGTTGGATGTACAAATGACAGATGCTGTGACACTTTGCAGAACTTGTAAATAAATAAATGTTTCATACCATATGTTGTAATAATTCTGACCTCTAGTACTTTAATTTTTAGTCTTGTCCATTTCTTTGCATTATTCCAATTTAGGGGGCGTGGTAACATTTGGATAGATTTTCTGCCATTTTGGTCCAAGGTGCCCTGATTTTCTTTTCTACCTTTCATTACACAGTAGGTTGAGACATTTTCTATGTATGAAACTTTGCTTTTGGCACAATTTACTGTGTAGGTTTCATTGTACTGTGTGGCAAACACTTAAGTTGAAGCATATTCTTTAACAAATATGCTACATTTCATAATCTAAATTCACATATGAGTAAACTAAAGGCACCAATACTTGTTTCATTTTCTAAGCACTTTTTCATGGGTCCCAACACGGCCTAATTGGGCCCAGATGGACATGTTAGCTATATTTCTAAAACTATGAAACATTTAAAAGATTAATTTTCAGGCAAACATGTCCAGCGTAAGATGAACATTTTAAAGTTTGAATGGGGTGTAAGTATGTAGGACTAGTAGTAGTAGCGTGCCAAAGTTTGTGCTATTGCCATTGGAAATGCATTGGGCGTTTAAGTTAAAAAACTACAAAACATTTCAAAGTAAAAAGTTCCAGTATGTGTCTCCACAGTAAGATGAATTATAAAAAGTGTGAATGGAGTTTCTAGGTGAAAGTGATTTTTTTGACATGCCACTGTCTGCCATTGATCCCCATTATACATTTCTCAAATTTGAAAGCACTATATTTCTAAAACTGTGAAACATTTCAAAGATTCCTTTTCAGGCAAACATGTCCACCGTAAGATGAACCTAAATAGGTTTGAATGTGGTTTCTAGGTGTATGTAGGACTAGTAGCATGCCAAAGTTTGTGCTATTGCCATTGGGCGTTTAAATTAAATAACTCAGAAACTTCAAAACATTTAAAAGTAAAAAGTTCCAGCATGTGTACAAGGTCCTTTTTTTTTTTACCAACTGTTACTGCACCATCACTATACCTTAGCCTGACTGAGTGAGATTTCCGGGCCTGTGAACAGAATACTTTGTTTTCAAGAATGTTGAGCGCAAAGATCAGTAGCATAAAAAGTTACATACAAAAACAAAAACTATTTCCCCCCCTATATTTCCCATTCAAAGTGTATTTGTCATGTTCTTTAAAATATTTTCAGCAATGAGATCCTATTTTTTGGTGGGTAGATCTTGTTGCGCTGGTCATTTGGAAAGTAGCTCTCAAGTCAAAAAAGTCTGGGCACCCCTGCACTAAAGACACCTTTGATGCACAGAAAACACCATTAGAATGCTCTGTACATTATCCCTAGGCTAGGCATTTGAAAAGTGACACCAAGAAGAAGAACTTAGAACTTTAAAGCACAGAGGGATCAGTGGCATCCATGTGAGCCAGAGGTTGTGAGTTCAAATCCAGCTGAGTTCCTCAACCATATAGCCTATGGGCTATAGCTCATGGTTTCAGACGGCAAGCTATAGCATGCCTTTTTTCATAAATTTTGAGGATTTGAAAAAAAAGATGAAAAACATTGTCTCTGAGTGATTTTTGTCTTTTTTTCAAGTCCTCGTATTTCATAATTTTTGATGATGGGTCTCGGACGGCATACTATAGCACGCTGTTTTTCATAATTTTGGAGAATTTGAAAAATAAAGGCGAAAATAACTCCGAGACATGGGCTATAGCCCATGGTTTCAGACGGCAAGCTATAGCATGCCATTTTTCATCATTTTTGAAAAAAAGACGAAAATCCCCCGGGACCATGGACTATAGCCCATGGTTTTTCATCATTTTTGATGATGGTCTCGGACGGCATACTATATGCATACACTATGGTGTCGCATGCCGTTTTTCATCATTTTGGAGAATTTGAAAAAAATAAAATAATATGATTTCTCCTCTGTATTATCTGATTATGATCATGATAACACTTAAAAGCACTAAAGACACCTTTGATGCACATCAAACACCATTAGAATGTAGCCAGTGACCTAACTCACGAAACTACTTGTTACCTCCCACAACACAGTCTTCCTTTGCCTTGAGAACATTGATACAAAAAACAAAACAGGATATTTGTCTATCGTTTATCGTGCTGTTGTTTATCTAGATGTTTGAATGTTCATGAACCACAACACAGACTCATACAAGAATAAACATATCAAGTGCAAGACAATACTCTGAATATAAATAAGTCATAAAAAACTAAAGAGAATCCATAAAAAAGCATATAGGCCTACTTAGAGAAAATTAGCTAAATGTGTGGCAAATCTGCAAAAGAAATGCTTACCACTAGCTTTCTTCACACATGTGTTCATAAAGGTGTCTACAATCAAATTAAAAAAAAAATCAACCCAACTCCATTGGGAAACTTTGTGACAGCTGCTGAAGGGTACCATAAAGGCAAAATTCCCAAAATGTCATTATGCTTAAAGTAGCATGTGACAAACTAGGGGGGTTTCATGATGCTGAATCCATTCCAAGCATTAGTTTTGCACAAAAACACTCCTTGGGCTAAATTTGGCCATAGCCCAAATGTGCTGACCTCATCAAATTTGTGATGACGGCTAAGGCAATTTTTTGGCGAAGGAGTGTCTTTTGTGCAAAAACTAATGCTTGCAATGGATTCAGCATCACGAAAACCCCCTAGTTTGACACGTCACATGCTACTTAAAGTATAATGAAATTTGGACATTTTTGCTTTATATTGGATGTTAATGGTACCCCAACTTTCAGCAGCTGTCACAAAGGGAGTTGGGTTGGAACACATTTTTCTGTGATAGTAGACACTCCGCATCCTTTCCGTCCTGGCACTGTTGCGCCTGTACCGTTTCCCAGAGGGCAGAGGGAGATCAGGCTGAGAGAGGGGTGGCTGGCATCCTCAATGATACCGGTCGCTCTCATCCTATCATGCATCTCTGCTGGTATATAGTCCAAGGGGCCAGTGAGGCACTCCAACGTTGAAGCGCTGGGCCCTAGTGGTAAGAGGAAGGACTGCAGGCGGACCCGTGGATTCATGATGTGTGCTGTGACTGGCCAGTCGCTGTGATTGACAGCCTACACCTAAACCTAACCCTAACCTTAACCCCAGTAAAACTATACCTAAACCTAACCTTAACCCTAACCCTAACCTCAGTAAAACTATACCTAAACCTAACCTCAGTAAACTATACCTAAACCTAACCTCAGTAAAACTAACGCAGTGGCTGGGGGGCGTTTCCAAGAACCCGAATGCGAAACGAATACCCTACGAGCAAAATGTGGTGGTCCAATGCGGAAATGCGCCAAAAAAGGCGGAAATAGACGGTCCTTCGGGCTGCTTCAAAACGCCACTGAGCAACTTCCACTGACATGAATAGCGGAGGGGGCGGAGCTTCGCGCCAGATCAGTCTCTATCCTTTTAATACTCTATGTATATAGTATGTCTCGCCAGGAAGGCAACAAGGTACCGATGATCTTGCTGGCTGTTCTCACCGTCCAGCCGTTTTCTCTCCTGGTCAGGTGCATAGCATCGAGTAAATACTGGCGCTGTGTCTGAACAATTACCATACTCATCATAGATTGTTGAATGCTATTCATTGGTATAGTATAATATGAAGTAAAATTAATTACTTAAAACCTCACTCCATGAAGGCTGAAGCATAATGTTAGAATATTATGAAAAGGTGCTTGAACACTTTCATCCTGGTGTCCCTGTTTTGGGTTTTGTCTTTATTAAAGGCCAAAATGTTCAAGAAAAAAATTAAGCAAAAAAGACAAATTAAGGAAATATCACATTTACAAGCTCACAACAACATGTTGTGAGCTTGTATTTTGCATGAAGCGGTCATGATACAATGAAGTATAAAACAGGGCATTCATTCATGAAAACAAAACAAATAAATCAAATCAAATAGGCAGACACGAGGTTTCTGGCTGACAGCGACATTATCTTATCAGTAGTCTATATTACTTTCTGTCCAATGGACTCTATGCACACAGAATAACTCTTCCTTCCCTACTTCCTACCAAATTAATTAAGGCTCTGTTCCATTTAGTGCAGTGGTTCTCAAACTTTTTTTATTTCAAGGACCCCCATAACTCTGACAGTGTACAAATGGAACCCTTACGGGTCCATTATTTTGGTTTCATTTTTACACTCAGAGTTACACATCCGTACAGGGCCATTTGGAACCAGTGTTGTTTTTGGCAGCAAATTTTGATTTTTGTTTTAGTCATAGTCTCTTGAATAGTTTTCATTTAGTCTTAGTCACATTTTAGTCACCTGGAATGTTTTAGTGTTAGTCTAGTTTTAGTCGACTAAATGTCATATTATTTTAGTGGACTAAATCTACAGTTGATTTAGTCGACTAAAATGTATTTTGGCGGGCCTTGATGCCGTCGTAATGACAGATTTTACACTTGCTGAAAATAGCCGATCTAAAAGCTTGTAGATCTGCTATTTTCAGCATGCAACCAAGTGTAAAATGACTTATACTGGATATCTTCCTAACATTTTAGTTTCGTTTTTATATGTTGACGAAATTATCAATACATTTAGTCTTAGTTTTAGTCATCATAGCTTAGTTTACATTTAGTATTAGTCAGTGAATAAAGGTAGTCGACAAAAAACTTCGTCGACAAAAACAATTTTTTTTGAAACCATACTCAAGGACACTTTGAGACCCACCGTTTTAGCAGAGCTGTGTTTCTAGTGAGTGAGCCAACAATGGCACAATAGCAGCACCCGCCTAACTCTGTTTGAACAGAATGGAACATAGCCTTAATTAGTATCATCGGTAACACCTGTGAAGGAAGTAGGGAAGGGGCCCAGAAGAAGTTATTCTGTGTGCATAGAGCGTATCGGACTTGGTTGTGGTTGGAGTGCGGTGTGTGTGTGCTGCTCGTATAAGCAAAACAGTCTTTCAGCCAATGGCCATGTTGACCCACGGAAATTGTCATGTGTCTTCAGAAAATACTGTCATTTCTGTTAGGACGCTTGTCTTACGAGTCTAAAACAGCCTGACACCATGTGACACACACGTACACGTGCTTGTGAACAGCATTAACATATCATTGCTGTCGGGGCAGAAACCTCTTATCTCCATACTGTATGTTAACCTTTTTTGTAAATCAATACCCTACTTGATCATACAGCGCCACACAATTGCATAAAAAATAGCAGATATGCAAGCTCGGGAGAAAAACGCGGCACATTTTGAGCTTGTAGAAAGATCTGCTCCTTTTGCCATTTTGAATATGAATCCTGAAAGGTTACACTTTTGGACATGTGAGGTTTCCACGCTACAGAGACGATATTATACTCCATCGTGCGGGGGTTTCGATCGCCAAAAAAGAACCGATCTGTGGTCTACGTTGCATTGCGACGCTTTGTTAGCTTGTAGACGAGTTCTCTTTAACAAGCGAGGGGTGCTACGGAGAATGTCTAATTTATGCTCCGTCGTACGATGGTGTCACATGACGAAAATAGCAGATCTACAACAAGCTCTGTAGATTTCCTCATTTCGGTGTGCGACAGTGTAAAAAAAACAGGCTTAAAAAAAGGTGCCTTATAGGTAGGTGATATTTGTGGTTCTCTCTCTCTCTTAGTTAACAGTAAACATTTCCAGGTGGGATACACATTTCATCCAATAAGGAAGAGAGAAACCCAGAAAGATAATTCATCAGCTTTGTGTTGCAGTTCTGTCCGTCTCAATCATTTGTGTCATCACTTCCAATTTCACGTGTGTATGCTCTATGAGTTCTCTCCTGATTGGATAAAAATTGTGTATGCTGTATGAGTTCTCTCCTGATTGGATAAAAATTGGTGTCCAAATGTGAAGATGTTTACTAGATAGCTGGAGAGACCCCCCACAAACACTCTATTGCAATGATTACTATCAGAATATAGAATATATACACTTATTTGAACAAAACAAAACAATAAAAACACATACACCAAAAAAAAAAAGAAAAAAAAAACTCACAGCACCATTAAAATCGTCTCTGTTGGGTGTAAACCTCATATCTCCAAAGCTTTTCAGAATTAAAATTTAAATACGAACGATTCAAAAGTAGCAGATCTCCAAGCTCAAAATGCGTGGCTTCGGGGCATGGCCCGAGCCTGCAAATCTGCTACTTTTGACGCTTTTGCATCAAGATAAGAGGTTTCTGCCAGACAGCAACAAAATCAGGCTTTAAGGTTTGCGTGGCACTGGGTCCCTGGCTTTGACCTGCGTGGGCCACCAGTGGGGGGGGGGGGGGGGGGGGGGGGCTGAACGTGGAAGTGGAGCGACAAGGCCGGGCAATGCCCGTTCCATACCTCGTCGCATGGCGGTGTTCGCACGTTGGAGATAGCCGACTGAAGAGCTCACAACACGTTCCACTTTGTACCGTGTAGATTTAAGGGCAGATTCACACCGAGTCCGTTTGATTCAAACTGTTCCAGAATACGATTGCCTGGTCCCCGCTGGCCATGATTCACATTGGCCTTGATTCTTCAGGCACCCGAGTACACTTCATTCAACTGTACTATTCAATGCTTTCACAGAGCAGCGATCCGTATCCGAGTACAATTCAATCGATCCCGAGACTACCTCCATGTGGTCCCGGGAACGGTACACAGCATTAACACTAACCACAACATCTTCTAAGTGGTCCCGAATGCGCACCCGGGACCATAGTGTGAATCTGCCCTAAAAGTGGTATGGGGGAAGGAATATTTGTTATATTCTGTAGCAGTCACGTGTTGTGGAATGGGTTATAGCTGCAGACTTCAAGTCGATTGGTACTATCGCCAGCTGTAAGTCATCATAAAGAACTTTTTGAGCAATAATTTTCTCTTTTCCCGTTCCCCCTCGTCACATCTATAGGACCACAATGAAAATACGTTTTGGGGCTTTAATTGTGTCATCCTTTTAGACTTTAGATAATATGCTGTACATATAACTCTGATGTCAATAAATAAGACAAACAAAGCGCCTTGTGAGCTTGTACTGTAGGTCGGCTATTTTCGACGAGAGCCGCCGCCATGTGACGGAGCGTAAAATTAGGCTTGAACCTCATGTTTCTCCGAAAGAAAAAAAGGCACTTCAAAACATTTGTAACAAATTCCAGTGTTACCATTATATAGAATGTCTCTTTTTTTTCTCATATACATATATGAGTATATATATATTTAGATCTATGTATGTATACACAGGCATTTTCATATAGGAAAGAATGCAAAGGTAGCAGTATAAACACTTGACATTATATTATATATATATATATGTTATATATATATACACACACACACACACACACACACACACACATACTGTTTATAGAATATATAGAATATATATATATATATATATATATATATATAATTTTTTACATAATGAGTTTGCAGCTTGCTGGCGATTACAGGAGATACAAAAAGGGACCAAAAGTTGGGAACATTGGGAACATTGTGTGGCTTTGTTTGGTGTTTTGGTGGTGGGGTTCTGGTTCGGGGTGGAACCCGTGGCTGTCGATTTATACGCAGGTGCGCGCCAGCGCCACATGCCGAACGAGGGGTCGGACTGGCTTTTCTTGTGGCACACGGCACTGGTGGCGCAACTGCAAAGAAAAGCGGACGTTTAGGTTTCAGTTGCTGAGCACAAACTGAGTTGCATAGGCAAGAAAACAAGTGCAACCCGATTACTCAAGTTTTGTCTCTCTTTTTTTTTCAAGTTAAAAACAAACAAATAAGTAAAAGTAAAAAAAACTAAACAAAACAAGTAAACAAAACTCCAAACCAGCAACATGGTAAAGCCTGTTAGTGGGGTTTTTTTTGTAACTAACGCACAAAAGAGAATAACAGTGCTACGTGCTGGCCTGACAGACAGCACGGAATGCTTTCACTTCCTTGAAGCGAGTCTTTTTGTTGTTCGGAAAAAAATACTCAAAGTCAGCAGCAGCGGATTGGTTGCAGGGCTTGGTGGGTGGCTGGGCGGGGCCCCGATGGAATGGTGAGTACGCAACGTGTGTGAGAGTACGCGTCACGTAGTGTTGGTTTACCTCCGAGTTAAACTATCAGAAGTGTACGCTGGCGGTGCGCGAGTGTGTGCGAGCGTCTTTGAGCTGGTGTGTGGTACTATATATATATATATATATACACACACACACACACACACACAGATGTGCCATTCCAACACTTAAGGCTTTCCTGTACTTTTCCTGCATTTGTTCTGGAAATACTTCTTTCCCCAAGGTTCTTTTCACTATTTAGCCCTGCTAATTATTCTCTTTTCTTACTGAAAACAAAGTGTCCCTTTTCAGCAATTCTTTTCATTGTCAAAGATAATCTGAATAGCAGTACACCTCTGCAAATGCCCTCCTTTCTCGCGGACAATGTTCTGACAATTTAGTGACAATCCACTGTCTCGCCAATGGCACGACGTCTGAAGTTCTCAAATGGCACATCTGTACTCCGACGTACAATGGTGGCATCACATGGTCAAAAACGCGTCTCGACGTGCGACGCCAGTCTTTCGACAAAGTATGCGGAGCCGTAACACCAGAGTTCAGTGTCTCGGTAGTGGTCCAGGTTGGGGGTTGTAGTAAGTAGGATGCCGGCTCAACACTAGAGTTCAGTGTCTTGGTACTGGTCCAGTTTGGGGTTGTAGTAGGCTTCGCCCTCCACCGCGCCGCTGTAGAAGGGTCGGCCTTCGGAGTGCGGCACCTTGGGCAGCAGGCGGGCCTCATGGGGCTCCGGGTGCGAGCTGGACCTGGACCATCAGAAAACAAGAAGGAAAACAAGCCACACATTCCATACAATTAACTGCATTTCTTATAATGATAGCATTTATAGTTATATTTTATCATTTTCTTTTGCGCGGGGGGGGCGGGGGGTGCCAATGGCAATGGGTCAGATTAATTAAATTGGCGTAGATGTATGCCAAAAGAGTTGGAGAGACAGGGAGACCCCTGTTACTGAACAAACACTCTAAAGCAATGATTACTATCAGAATATTGTCATTTAACAATTTACTATACTATGTATTAGCTTGATTGGGTTTTAGACTAGTGTTATTCCAAAAAGCCTCCTTTGTACGGGTGTTGAAAACTAGCACTTCCCATACTTTTTTTTTCTTTTACCAATGAATTTCCAATTTCTTTCCAAAGCTTCTTCAGAACATTTCACCCAATTTCCAGGCCTGTATAACAATCATTCAGCGGAATAATGAGTCTCTTTCTCCTATGTGCAATGCCCAAAGACAGGCAGTGTAGCAACAATATAGTATAGAATGCTAATTCCATTCCAATTTTTTTACACATTTATTGCTACACCACCTGTACTAGGGCATAGGTTGTGAGCTTGTAGATCTGTTATCTTTGTCATGCACTAGCACACATTAGGCTGAAATCACGCTTTCTGTTTCGGTGAATAACGATTTATGCCACACATATATTTTGTGTAATGTAATGTTATGTAATGTTTTTTTTTCAAACAAAATCAATAGAGCACCGAAGTCTGACGTCAATATCGGTAGATACAGTATTTGCATTGTAATCCCCATAGGGGGATTTTAGATCGCCTCATAACTAAGAATGCATCGCATGGATGCACCTGGGACGTATCCTCAGTGATGTATCCTGAGGTCAAAGGGGTTTCGGGTCTTCCAACATCATACCCCTCACTCAGGCGACCCAGCCGGGGTGATCAAGTCCCAACTTGAAAACCAGGGCCACACAATCCGTTGGAACTACTCCAGAACTGCTCTGCCAGGGCTGGGAGGTACACTTCTGGCGCATGGAAGGATTAGGCTCTGTGGGTTGTCTCCTGTCCAGGCCCCTCCTGCTCTCACCAGGCCCAGGACATGTGCGTTGCACCAGAGTCCCAGCACCAGACACTTCATTCAGGAGTGGTGGGCAATGGTTCCGCAGGGCAATGGTGTGTGGCTCCGCTTGCATGGCCCTCCTAAAGGCCTCACCGAGGGTTGTTGGGCTTCCTCCTCACGGAGGACACAGGCTGGGGCGCTAACCCATACTGCTCACCCGGGTGTCGTCTACATTCCGGCTGTCATCCGTCTCTCCGGTAGTCACCAGACTATACCTGGTTGTCACATAGTCTATTCCTATGAGTCACTATAAATAGAATAACTAACTAAAAATACATCACATGGATGCACCTGGGACGTATCCTCAGTGATGTATCCTGAGGTCAACGGGGTTACGGGTCTTCCAACATCATAACCCTCACTCAGGCGACCCAGCCGGGGTGATCAAGTCCCGACTTACGTCCCAGTAGCATATAATAACTCTGTTTAAAAAATAAACATCATCCCGGCCGTTTCACTCATGAAGAATCAACTGACTGAGAGAAAACACAATTGTTACTGCTACCGAATTAGTAACATTTTCACTAGAAACAGACTATATGAGTGACTGACTGTCGTAAACAATACAGTGACACCTCCATGACAATAACGCAGAGACAGCTTGTTTATTTTTGGACCACAATGCTGTATATGAAACGATTTTAAGATGACCCCATGTTATTCTCCATAGAGAAATTACTTCCGTGAACCAGGCAGAACCAGGGGATGAGCGAGTGACATCAGGACTTCGGTGCTCTATAGCAAAAGAAATGCATAGCCAACTATTTTTCCAGAACCCTTGATAAATTCCAGGATTCCAAACCTTTTCCAGGACCAGAAATATTTCCAGAAACGTCATGACTGTGGGAACCCTGTATATAAACTTTAAGCAGTGCATCTATTTTGTCCAATGTGATTGTGAAGCTAAGTCCAAGTCAAATAAATAAACTGCCGTTTGACGTTTCTTCGTGGTATATTCTGGTTCTGGTTTAATATATTGCAGCAGCAAAGAAGGTTGTAATAGCATAACAGTGAGTTAATAGTAAATCAATTATTATTAAGTCTACATAATAATCTTATCAATATCACCTTTCGATGTTAAAAGCTTGACGTTACCCTATAGGCTGTGGGCGGTTGTTGTCCAGTTTGGGAGTCTTGTGGGGAACGGCGTAGATGTCAGGGTGCTTCTGGGCGATCTCCAGCTGAACACAGGAGGACAACATGCAGGATTTGACGTTAACGTTGTGCTCAAATATTATTTGTCTGTGTCAAGCGTTCTTCATAGTCTGGATTTTCGGTGGTGAGGTGACCACCGAACTACAACATGACGTCACTGAGCCGCAGTGAAGAGCAAGCCACCGCTCTCCCCAGGCCTTCTCTCTGTTTTTAAGGCCTATTCATAGTCTGAATTTTCGGTGGTCACCTCGCCTATGAATAGGCCTTCAGGTGGAAGGAGGACTTCAGCAGCGGGGGTTTGATTTCACGCCATGGGTGAAATAATATAATCTCGTGAGAGGTTTGAGTCATTATTAAACACAGATATCTACAAAATAAAAGTATAATGACACAAATAAAATCTGAGCGAAAAAAATGTAAGGTATGGTTTTGACCAGATGGCTATACTTCTGTCTTCATTTCTGACTTCAACATGCCTCTCGCCCGGAATATTAACGCTTCTAGAGAGACTCGATCGTAATCATAGCGAGGTAAGCAAGCAACATTATGCCTCCCGGTTTTTGTACGGAACGGAAGCCCCCGGCTTTCAGAGTAAAAGCTGCCATATCTGCCCGGCATCCAAGCTTCTATTTTGAAAGAAATCCAGGCGCTGATTGTGTTAAAGGACCACTTCACCACTTTTCAACCTATCTTCATATAATTCGTCCTCAGTAATGTTCATAACAAAATGCAAAATATTCAGTCTGTGTCTCATAGGAGGGCTGTGGGCAGTTCAGAAACCCATCCACCAGTGCCATCATCGATGGAGAATTCAAGTCAATAGAAATGGCATGCTTTCTATTCCTGAAAGGTTGCAATGCGAAAATGGAAGCCATCGATCTTGTGACAATAAAAATCTAAATCAAAATATATATTTTTAAATTGTTTAAAAAAAAATCTGCCTAACGACGATCTGCCTGAACGATGAACAGAACATAATGAAGATAGGTTGAAAAGTGGTGAAGCGCTCCTTCGAGTACAGTGAGCCGGATGGTTGGTGACCCACCCTGGCACTCTGGGCCTCCTGCAGCTCCAGTATGCGGTGGGCGCGGGCCAAGTGGTCCATCTTCTCGAAGGCCTTGATCTTCCCCAGGAAGGACCGAGTGGACGGGTCCTCCACGGGGCTGCCCTGCCCGCTGGGAGACGGCGGCGCCACGGTGGCGCCGGACGGAGGAGCGAGGAGCGTGGCCACGGCGGGCGGGGGGGCTGCGGCGACGTCCGGCTGAGTCCTGCTGAGTCCGGCGCCGGGCTTCATGGGCATAGTAGGGCTGTCGCGATTACAAGTTCAGGTTGACGATTAATCGCCACACAAATAAATGGTGGTGAGCTTGTAGGTCAGCTATGTAATGTGAGCTTGTAGATCAACTATATCTGCATTTTTGGGGAAAATGTATGAACATTTTTCAACATGGAAACGATGATGACGATCATGCAAAAAGAAAATAAAAATAAAACTATATTATGTAATCAGTGCGACAAGCCTACATGGGCGGGGCGAGGGGCGGGACCAGGGGCTGCGTCTTGCCGAAGGAGTTGAGGTGGTGGTGGGCGGGGGGGAGCGGGCTGGAGGACCGGGTCGGGTGGGGGTGGTGGGGGGCAACGGCCACGTGCGGGGGGCCGTCGTTACTACTGCTGGCGGGGCTGCTGCTGGACGGGGAGTCGTAGCTTCGGCCGACGCCGCCCCCCGGTGGAGGAGGCTGGTGGTGCAGGTGATGGCGCTCCCTCAGAGCCAGCTTCACCTTGACGACGGACAGACAGACAAACGTGTTATTATTCATGAAACGAGTTGGTTTTATTCATTCATTTCTGTTAATGTGTCATGTTTTCTTTGAACATGCAGTGGAAATGTTTTGGGATGTTGATTGATTCAGTTAATAAAGCTTGCATTGGCAAAAGAGATGTAGGAGTTTATACGTTTACGCTTTGTCCTACTCCTTTTAAGGGCAATGCCACTCATGTTGTTGTGTGGAAATATGAATAAAAAAACGCAAGGTCATAAACTGGAGGTCTGAAACGTGGGGTCATGTGATCAGTTAACATTATGGATTACTTCATAATGTTACTGATCACGTTTCAGACCTCCAGTTTATGACCTTGCATTAAATCTTTTATTTTTTCACACAACTCTAAGGTCTATTAATGGTTTCAACATAGTAAAATGTTGAACATGAGTGGTATTCCCCTTTAAGAACATTGTTTTTCTGTTATGTATTTGATTTGTGTTTAATTAACATTCAAAGTAAAGTCATTCAATCCTTCATTAATTTTTTCATTCATTCTCTCCCACAGAAAGGAAGAAATCCAATGCAACATGAAGGGATGCTGATTATGTGTGTGCGGGCAGCTGCATGTTATTGATTGATTGGTTGTACACAATGTACAGTCAAAGGTTGTGCTAAAAGGGTAACACAAAAAAGCCCAGGGGGGCGTGTTTGCATTGTGGTCCACTCCACTCTACTCAATCAGTAATAATACATAAAGTACAATAAAGTACAATACAGTTTGGTAGGAAAGTCAGTAGCATCAAGAGGTATTATTTACAAAGAAAGGAGGGGTGGGCTGGGGGCAGAGGCTGCTACTACCAATAAGTTAAACCATGCTTATTTGTTTTTGAAGGTCAGCCAAATGTTCTTTTACTTTAGCTTTGAGTTTTGGTAGGGACAAGGGAGTCGACATGTCTAATGGGTTTTAGGTAGGGACAAGGGAGTTGACATGTCTAACGGGTTTTGGGTAGGATATTTCACATTGCAGTAGAATGCATTTCCCCCAAGGAACTTACTTTTATCAATGGCGCAACTAAATCTAATCTACACTTGATTTATTAAAACAAAAATGCATTTTAGAGGGCCTTGATGGCGTCGTAATGGCCGATTTATATTTGGCAGCATGCCGGAAATAGTAGACAGTGAGCTTGTAGATCTGCTATTTTCGGAAGTCGACACTATGGAAGTGCCCAACCCGGTATAAAATGACTTGTCTTAGTTGTACTGTATCCCTTCCTCGCTTCTCCCACACCACACGCATGACAAACAGCAGTATAACTGTTTCTTCAGCAGTTTGATCACCGTTATTCAGATATACAAATACACTTTAGTTTACTCTCAAACCGTTGACCCCCACACACACACACACTT
>NC_139710.1:27805154-27875154 GCF_964188405.1 Protomyctophum parallelum | reverse complement strand
ACATGGGGAGGTGGTGAGACAGACATGGGAAAGTGGAGAGACAGACAGGAGGAAGTGGAGAGACAGACAGGAGGAAGTGCAGGAGAGACAGGAGGAAAAAGGTTATTTGTGGGGGTTTTAACAAGATAAATGTTCTGAAACTTAATTTCATTCATGTCCTTTGTCTATTTAATTCACAAAAAAACTGTCAAAACATAATTAATCGGTGGCGTAGGACCTTTTATAGAAAGGCTGATACATTCACCTTCCAATGTTCTCATAAAGGGAGGTGATACAACTACTAACTGAAGTCATCCAGATCTCCTATAGGCTACTGTACTTGGGGCCGATTCATACTCCTATTTTACCGCTGTTTCGGCGCTGTAGTGCCGAAATTATTTTGGCTCGTCAGAAATATTCAGTAGCACCGAAGAGCCGACTTTAGGACGGTACCCGCCCACCCGAACCTCAAATTACGTCAAATTGTAGGCTCTACAGAGCCGAACCGACTTTTATTCGGCTCTAAAATAGGAGTATGAATCGGCCCTTAGTCAGGACTGCCAGATGTGCCGACTCTCCAAACTAGAGAGACAGAGACCATGATGTGTGTAAGCTAAACGTAACTGCATTAACGTCTTTGTTTGCACTGGCAGTCTGAGAAGTCATCCTACACACAGTAGCCCTCATCAAAGACAGCCCTCGCTGCTGCTTCGTGCTTTTTTTTTGCGTGCTCCCACCACCACGCCAGCATCCACATGTGGGCTCCGTTTCTACGATTGTAATAATGGGGCCTAGTTCAATCCATTCCCTGTCAAATCTAGTAGTTGGCAAATACTTTATTGTAATTCATGCTTACAGGGAATTAATTATGTGGGACAGAGCCGTGACGCCAAATATGTTCAATTATTTACGCTCTATAAATGTATGCTTAATATAATTATCCAATCCAAGACAGTCTGACTGAAATGAATTATGCTCATAACCCCAAGTGGTCAGATTTGAGCGCAGGGGGGGGGGGGGGGGCAGTTAGGGGTTACATGTCTTGCTCAAGGACACCTCGACACGTCGCTGGGACTCAAACCTGAGACCTTCCGTTTACAATAGCCAAAATATCCGATCTCCAAATCGACAATTATGTGAGTCGGTGTGTGTGTGTGTGTGTGTGTGTAGTGCAATGGAATACTGACCAGTGAATAGGTGCGCGCAGGTCTTCCTCAGCTTGACGGCCTGGTCGTAGAGTTTGCGCGCGCTGCGGTTGGAGCCGGGGACGACCCTGTGCCGCATGGCCTTGACTCCTTGCTTGCTGTCCGGGTTGAAGAAGATGACGATGGGGTACCACTGAGTGTAGTTGAGCGTGTCCACCGCCTTGGGCGTCACGTCCAGCAGCGCGTGTTTGTCCTACAAGCAAAGCAAGCATGGGGGAACGTCTAAACATTAGACCAGGGCAGTGTTTTCAGAGCAGTGTGGTTTGCACACTCTTAGTTTAAAGCAAGACCCACACAGGTTCCATGCACGGAGCATGCAAACAGATCTGTGAGGCCACAAAGTATACACACCTGCTCAATGATCTGTCGGATGGTGTTGAGGCGAACCACGCCAGAGGACTTCTCGGATCCTGCGTCTTTAGGTTCCGTTTCTGACATAGAGACCGAGATGCAATGCAGCTGTGTGAGCTCAGTGAAGTAACGCATACATGATGTACTGTAATAGGGAGAATGCACATGCATCACTGCCCCCCCCCTAAAGCTAAAGCATAACATAATGCTAACACCAAAAGGGGTTCCCGCCCAAAATGGGCTAGACAAGAGTGGGAAAACATTTAGCAGCATGGAGCGTTGGAGTTTGGAAGCGCTCGTTGGAAATCACTCAACGTCCCGCGTACCACCCGATTCACATAATGCACATACTGTAATGCAGGAGGAATTAGGGACGTTGCGTTATTAAAAACGAGCGCTTCCAAACTCTGACACTTCAGGTGATTTATTGACAGACGGTAGCTCATAACATGTCTATGGTGGATTTTTATGAAACAAAGATTTTTGCAGATAGAAAGAGCATTATTCAAGCTTTTCGTACAGCTTCGATGTTGGTGAGTTTAACGTACAATCAGATGTATGGATGTATGGGCTGTCAAGGCCAGAATGTCTGGTCCTCCCACATAACTTCCGGGTACGATGATGCCACACGCATAGCCTCAATATACATGCAGACAAAGATGCGCGCGCACACACACACACACACACACACACACACACACACACACACACACACACACACACGCACACAGACTCACTGGCGATGACAAACTGGTCAGGCATCTCTGAGGCCAGCTTCTCATTTGCAGCATCAGCGATAGGTCCAAACAGCACCACAGGACGTCTGAAACCAGCTGTACACACACAGACAGACAGACATTGCAATAGCTTTCTTGGCTTAAACAACTACTCTGTAAAATCCTCAGCTTCATTTAAAGGACGACTTCAACACTTTTCAACCTTGGTCTTCACACAGTTACTCGGTCTGTGTCTCATAGGAGGGCTGTGGGCAGTTCAGAAACCCGTACTTCCAGTGACATCATCATTAGACACATATATATATATATTTTTTTAAACAAATTATTTAGATTTTTATGGTGGGTTCCATTATAGCATGGTAACTTCAGGAACAGAAAGCCTGCAGTTTCTATTAGCTTGGATCCCTCTTCGATGATGTCACTGGAAGACATGTTTCTGAACTGCCTACATCCCTCCTATGAGACACAGACCGGATAGAAAAAAATAATATGAAGATGTTGAAAAGTGGTGAAGTCGTCCTTTAACTTAGCTCAGAGTGTACATATTTAACCGACCGAGTTAACCCATTTTGACCTGGAAACGATTCTACAAATATCTCCTAAATCATGACAGTTTTCTGAAAAACCCATGTTTCTATGTCAGTGGTTCTCAAACATTTTCATGTCAAGGACATATGTAATTGGCCGTCGACCTCCATCTGAAAATATGTTGTTCCAGGGACTCCCCCAGAAGCAAAGATCTGAGTTAAAAACTTTGGCTCTGAAAGAATATATATTCAAAGATGTGCGCCACATTTTCACGATCTTTCAAGAATATCAGACCTACAAGCTCGTATAGCTGAAGTATAAACATAATGCTTAAAACACCAAAAGGGGTTCCCACCCAGAATGGGTTACACTGACGCCGACAATATATATATATACACATATATATATATTCTTTTACATTACAGGACCACACACCCTCTCGTAGGACCACCCTCTCGTAGGCGGGGAAGCGCGTGGCCAGGGGGACGCTGCCCATGTCGTCACGGTTCTTCCTGGCGTCTTTCCTCTTGGCGGCGCGTTGGCCCCGCAAGCGCCAGAAGTCCGCGCGGTCGCCCGGGGCCACTTTGTGACAGTTCTGTACACTGGCCAACTGATCAGCCCTGAGAGAGAGAGAGACAGAGAGAGAGAGTGAGAGTGACTGAAAAGGTTTTGTGCCAGGGAACCCGATAATTATTTGTGTTAAAAAACAAAAAGGGAAACATTTTCAATAGTTTTCAAACATTTTCAAAAGTAGCAGATGTACAAGCTTGTGACGTTACTTAAAAAGACAGCTGTCTAAAAGTGCCAGACAGCTTTCTTATAATGTTAATGGGCTCCTCATAACATCATCATCATCATCATACTATAATTCAGTCAATGTCTGTTTGATTGTGTGTCTGTCTGCCTGTGTGTGTGTCAGAAACACCGCCGTAGCTCCTCACTGCCTGTGTGAATGGCTTCACACAGGCATTGACCATAATAATATGGAGGTCTTAACGAAGCCCTTTTTTCTATTTAACAAATTATAAATTAATAATGAATTTATTAGTGAATTCAAAATGCAAAAACGCACCCAAGGGCGCAGTACCCCCCGCGGGGGGGGGCGCAAATATCTCACAACGGGTAAGGGCTAGTGGGTATAATACATCAATTTCATCGCATTGTAGTGACTCGTGACTCGAGTGGACTTGGTGGGGGAGGGGTCCCCGAGTCCCTTGGTCCGAGACTGAGTCAAGACCGAGACAAGACAAAATGTGATTCTCGAGGCTGGACTCGAGTACAGTCTGCAACACTATAGTCGTACCTGCTCTTGTTGGGGATGAGCCCTTTCTCCTGGAGCTGCTTGTTGTTGGCGGTGCGGACGGCCAGCCAGTTGCCCAGCTTGCCGTCGTACAGGGTGTCCACCACCTTGAAGATGTCCCCCCGGCTGAAGCCCAGGCCCTGGGGACCCTCCTTCTCGTACTCAAAGTGGGTCCGGATGAAGAAGGAGTCACCCCGGCCCGACGCCAGGATGTCTTTGTAAACTGTATGTGGAACGGAAAACAAAAGAAAGAAGTCTATTTAAAAAAAAAAAAGCCAAGATATTCAATCTGCAGGCTCACAATGCACACTGAAAATAGCCTAGGGGATCCCAACTCCTAGTACTTAGTGAAACACAGGCTTCATGCTTGAACAAACACCTTGGGGTTTGCTCTGGGCCAGGATGGTGATGTTCTCTCCTTTAGGAATCTCCAGCAGGAAGAGCACAGCCTCCTCTCTCACAATGCCTCTGAAGTCCACGTTGTTCACCTTGATGTACGCACGCCACGCACGCACACGCACACACGTACACACACACACACACACACACACACACGCACACAGACACACACACACACACGTTTGTAAAGCAACTTGGCAAAGGCGATTTGATGGGCTTTACGTAAAACAATAAGCAAGCAAAATACTTTAAATAAAGGGCGTCTGAATCCAGTAAAAAAAAAAAAAAAAAGAGGATAACAATATTGGTTCATGTTATGATGATGACCACATTGGAAATACGTGTTTAAATTATGCAATTAATTAATTATGTGTATATCCCATTTCAAGTTATATTGTGTTTACTTCTTTATTTCTTTTACCAAAATTAAATCAAACTAAATCAAAAACCAAAGCCAACATGTAACATGTAGTGGTTGAAGATTTAGGTTTTAATAAGACCAGCGGGCCGGGGCTCACTAGTGGGCTCAATGCAAGCGGGGACCCCAAAATAATTGGCAAAACACTAAGATGTTATTGATAATAATTATAACATTAACATAATTTCTTTTTATGAAAAAATAAATATATTTATTTTTTCTTTAAAAATAAAGCCAGCCAGCCAGCCAGCCAGCCGGCCAGCCAGCCGGTCAGTCAACCGGTATACCTTCATGATCTGGTCTCCGGTGCGAAGGCCCTCCTCCTCGGCGGGACTGCCGTCCTGCACGCCGGCGATGAAGATTCCCACGTCGTTCCCTCCCGCCAGCCTCAGACCCACGCTGTCGCCCTTCTCGAAGCTCACCATGGAGGTGTTGGCTCTGCAGGGAGGAGGAGGAGGAGGAGGCAGGGGTCAGTGCCATGCTGGCTTGTGGTGGACAATTTTCTTGCAGTCAAATTTTTCTTTTTTGCCACGGGCATACAAAATTAGTGGACAATATCATTACCAGAAAGACATAAAGAGCTAGCCCTGAATGAACATAATAGGTCTGTAACTCTGAGAATAGTGTTCATTTGTATACGATGGGTATTGTATGCCCATAGAAGAGTGGAAGAGAGAATGGAAGAGTGTGGAACAGGTGCGGGAGAGTAGGAAGCGTGAGGGAGGGAAGAAAGGGAGAGGGGGAGAAGTGGAGAGACAGAGCAGAAAGAGATGGGTATTGTATAGAGCGTCGCAGTCCCGCCCCCTCGAGAGACCGGGAAAAGAAATCCCCGTTCATTTTCCTCATAGACTTTTCAGAAAGCGGACGCCGCGGACAAAGCCAACTCTTGCTGTGACCAATCATGACAACAAACACAATTTTTCGGGCCAAACAAAGAATTAGAAAGTAGAAAAAAACGGCAGGTTACAACACTTTTTTTGTTGTTTTTCTTCTTTGTAATTATTTGTTTGGTCCAAAATATTGTGTGTGTTGTCATGATTTGTCACGACAAGAGTTGGCTTCGTACGACGCTTAAAAGGTCTTTAAATAAATATGTTTTGAAATGTCTATGGGGAAAATGCATTGGGATTCATTTCCTGGGCCTGGCGTCGTCATGAAAGGGGGCGGGACTGAGACGCTCTATACCCATCGTAGAGTTAAGGGAGTCCTTGAAAATAGGACACACACACGCGCGTGCGCGTGCGCGTGTACGTAAAGCTGCACTGTCAGCAACTTGAAGCCACGGAGAGAATGCAAAACTAAACCTTCCCAGAGGCGAAGGAGAAATGGAGAGACAGATACGATGATGAATGGAGACATTACCCATACAGCTCCTCGTCTTCTGGACTGGGCCTTAGCAGGATCTTGGGTGTGGTTCTGACACCTGCTGTGAATACAAAAATCAACACTTAACCACAGACACTAATGTCCCCTAATGTCTCTGGCTAATAAGCCCTATATGCCTCAATACATTATAATACAATAACATTTATAACTAAAACTAACACTTACATTTTGTATTTATCTTAGAAACAGTTCATCTTTAACAACACCCGCCACAAGTTGATGTAATTTGTCCATGTGTGGTCCAGCCCTATGGAATTGTGTGGAAAGCATATGCTAACAAAAAAACAACAACAATACTTCCTACGGTTAATACGTCAAAACAAGATTTTAAATATGTTTTTATTAGTACATCCAATACATTCCATAGGGCTGAACCACACATGGACAAATTACATCATCAACTTGTGGGTGTTACTCTTGAGTAAAAGATTAACCGTTTCCAAAATAAATTTAATATTTAGGGGGTATTTAGAGGGTAAGGCACATACGATTATTAGCCAGGGATAATTTTAAGCAGTCCTGTAATAAGTGGGATAATGAACAGTAAGCCTGTCATTGTTGGGAAATAAACCCCTTCATAAAAACTCATCCACTTTCCGCCTGTCAGTCAGGTTTAGTTCTCAACAATGACCAGAGAGACACACCGGCCCCTTTTCCACCTCGTGGAATTATGAAGGACTCAAAGCCATCCCAACCGCAGACTGTGTGATATGCTGCCATGTGGAAAACGTTTTCGCAGTCTCAAAGCCACTGGAAACAAGACGGCAAAAAAAAGCCTCTTTCCCCGAACAATCAGATACATGAACAAACTGATAAGAACCAGAGCGAAACAGGGCAAAGGAAAACGCTGCTGCATTGTCAAGAGGGAGCCAAACAAAAATACGTTTCGCTGTATCTGTACACAAGATGTAACACTAAAGTATACAACCTTGAACCTGGAAGCAGGGTTGAACCAGCGTCTTTGTCCATGAGCCAGAGCCCCAAAATTGGAACGTTAATTACAAATTGAGTGGGCTCAACCCTACCTATATTAAATTGTGTATAGGATCAATATAAGTACCGGTAAATTAATATATGATAACCCTTCCACAGGAGTAGCTTTTTCATATTTATCAGATTGTTATTTTCACCTATACAGCGTATGATAGGTGAATAGGTAAAAAAAAAGTAATGATATAACATGAAACTTCCCCAGTTGATTACTTACACGAAGACAATGATTTATTGTATTACAAGTTTTCTGACTAATTGTACATTTAAATATGCAAATTATGCATTATATAGGAAAATATGAAAAAAAATAGAAAATGCTACTACGGTGGAAGGGTTATCATATATGTATTTACTTATATACCCTATGAACAATTTAATATAGGTATTATGGTTTTGCCTACTTAATTCATAATTAACGTTCCAATTTTGGAGCTCTGCATGGCTCATGGAGTAAGAACAGGGGCGTTTCAACCCTGGTGGAAAAGGGGCCAGAGAGAGAGAGAGAGACAGATGGAGGGGTACAGTACCCGGGTTCTCCTCTGAGTGTGTGTGGCCTCCAGGCTCCAGCGAGGCCCCGGGGCCCTGGGGGTCCTCTGGTACCCTGAACGGTGAAGCCATGGCAGACATCTTGGTTGCTCTGGAGTGGTCTTCCCTGGTACAAGAACACACAGCAGTACGTTCACACACACTCACACAAGGACCTTGACTTGAACGGTCGACTGGTTGATGTTAAATCGGTGTTTTAAACCTTGTTATGTTCCTTTGTGGATTGTTGTCTGTGAAGTGTTTGCCTTATGTGCTGGCTTCTAATTCTTATGTGGATCCTCCTTATGTTGCTGCTGCTACCTTTTGCACTGTAGGCCTATGTCTAACCCCATGTATGTACATACCTGGCTGATGCTATGTGGAACTACCACGTAATTAACCCATTTTGACCTGAGATCAGATTCTAAAAATGTCTTCTACATCCTGACAGTTTTCTGAAAAAGCTATGTTTCTGTCTGTCGTTCTTCGATAATAAAAAATAAATAGCAGACGTACCAGCTCGTGTAGATCTGCTATTTTTCAATAGCTAAAGCATAACATAATGCAAACACCAAAAGGGGTTCCCGCCCCAAAATGTGTTAACTTGGTTCCTTCATTTCTTCATGTACAGTAAAGCGACATTGGGTACTTACAAAAGCGCTATAGGCCTATACATCTGAGCTATTATTAGTATTATATGACCAATGCAGTGCCACTCTTTTGCACCTTATGATGCACCTCATGTACTATACATGGCTGTTGCTTATTTAGGCTATATATATGTATATTTATTTTTTCTTCCTTGCCCTGCACAAATGTCAACCACCTGCTGTAAAGCTGTGATGTGACTAAATAAAACGGATTCATTCAAGAAACCCCACATTTATTTCTATATCAGTGTTTGTGTAACAATTTATAATCTGTTCTCAATAAAAACCTATTTGACAAAAAATAAATAAATGATGCATAATTGATTAAATCAAAAAGTTTGATAAGATGTTGCCCTCCCTGCGTGTCTCCGTCGGTCCTACCTGTGCCCGTCATGTTCGTTGGACGAATGAGAGGAGAGGTCGGACTGGCGCGACCTCCGGCCCTCCGCTGGCGAGTAGGAATGGAAGGACTCCATCTCCGACATGTCTGACAGACGGACGGACGGACACAGAAAGACAAACAGAGACCACCGTGAAAGACCGCCACCACTAGTAGATGTATATACACACACTGTATACACGCAGATACCTCATTGGCCGATGCATGCTTTACATTGGGGGTCGTGAACCCTAATGCATTGCAGTTTCAAATAAATGCAGTTATGATAGAAGATGCTTTGTTAAATAAAAAATGTGGGTTTTCATATAATATTTAAAAAAAAAAAACATTATCTTACATAGATGATTATATAAATCAGAAAGCATTGCAGCCTCAGCGCACAGATACTTTTATACAACTCAGCTTGCCATAACTCCAATGCAAGATAATTATGCCTGGCTCAGCTAAATTGGCGACGACCGATGTTGAGGTACAAAATCCCAACGGCCAATGAGGAGTCTACTGATTGATGTTGTGACAACCACTCCCAACACTAACAGATGGCCCCTCTCCAGATGTTGTGCCACCATTAGAAACCCCTTTGGATGAGGAAGCCATCCCCAGACAGACATTGCACCCTTTTCCACAGGGATACGCAAGACATTGAAGCACTGACCAGTCAGACACCAGACATTGAAGCCCCCAGGACAGACACCAGACATAAAAAGCCCCTGCCTCAGACATACCCCAGACATTAAAAGCCACTGCCCCAGACATACACCAGACATTGAGTGGCAACAAGGTAGAAGCAGTTATTGAAGGAGGAAGCTGGCTGAAGGTTTAGGATCTGGTGCCACCTAGTGGAAATGTGGAGTCTACACAGACACTCATTGTACAAACAAGTTGTTAATGTTAATGCATTAATAATGATTGCCCAAAAGCTTAAAGAAATACATGACCCACAACATGACTTTACTTATATACCTGTTGTGTTTATATACTCACGCTGAAAGTTTGTCTTTGACGTGTTATTTTCAATCTTAAAAAAAACAAACATTTAAAGGGATATTTCTCTTTCAAATAAAACAATATATAATATACAAAAACAAATGAAAAAGTTATGGAAAAATCACACATTAGGAATGATATTCTACTGCGATGTCGATTTCATTTGAAAGTTAAATATCCCTTTAATAACAGACTAATAATAATGAGGCTTAGTGCACATCAACCAAAAACTATAACGATTTCAAGAATACAGTGATACATGCCATTATAAGGAATAATGATATAAATAAGGATATTGCACAAAATACAAACACAATTGAAAACACATCTATGATTTAAATAGACCAGTTCTAATAAAATAAAATAAAAAGTGGTGGGGTCCGCAGACCACAGGTGGTCTTTTAAGGTCTTTCATGTGGTCCCTGGCCATGCAATGAGTAATGTAGGAAAGCAGGGATTAAAAATAATAATCAAAATAATAATAAATCGCTGAAAATGATTTAGGCCATCCCAATCTGGGATTCGTAACACAATGTGAAAGGAGTCCTCGACACCAGTGCCGTTTCCTAAACAATGATTTTTTTTTTTTTTAACTTCTGGATAGTGGATATATAATACAATTTGTATTGCTAGTTTGACTTTAATCCATGAGGATTTTTATTTTGTTTTATTTTGGAGACATTCAGACTACAACTGTTGGCATGTGTGTGATACTACTGCAGAATAGGTTCAGTTCAACACAAGTATGAAACACAGATCCACGTGCAGTTCTGGATGAGTTGCATTCTCAGATCTTATACAGCAAAAGCTTATTATTATTATTTATTTATTTTTACCTTTTGCAACTATTTATCTCTAGGATGTTTTTGTCCATACTGGCAAGGATGGAGCCAGGAAATTATATGATACCGTTCACCACTGTTATAGCCTCTCTCACCACTCTTATAACCTATATCACCACCACCAAGGTAGGGTGGTGGTCCCTCCCTGCTTCACCGTCTGTTGAAACGCCTCTGCACCTAAACATACAATATGAAGGAATTTGCATTGGGCTTCATCTAAGTACCGATAAGGCGTTTTATTTCATGCAAAGAGAAGTCCAGCACGCTTCAGCCAGTTGATGGTATAGAAGGGCTCGTCATAACACCTGGGCACTTCAGCAGAGACTATAGAGCGTCGCAGGCCCGCCCCCTTTCAGAACGACGAGTGGCCCAGGAAATGATTCTCCATTAATTTTCTCCATAGGCTTTTCAAAAAGTATTTATTTAAAGACAGTTACGCCGCGGACAAAGCCAACTCGGATCGTGACAAATCATGACAATAATTACAATGTTTTGGGCCGATCAAATAATTAGTAAGAAAAACAAAACAAATAGTGTTGTATCCTGCCTTTATTTTCTTCTTTCAAATTATTTGATCTGCACAAAATATTGTGTTTGTTGTCATGATTTGTCACGATCCGAGTTGACTTTGTCCGCGGCGTAACAGTCTTTATATAAATACTTTTTGAAAAGCCTATGGAGAAAATGAATGGAGAATCATTTCCTGGGCCACTCGTCGTTCTGAAAGGGGGCGGGACTGCGACGCTCTATACCCAAATGAAACACTGGAGCACTGGACGGGTCGGCGAGTAGTTATTATTTTGCAGGGGGTGACTGACGTTTCCAGTTCCACTTGCGTCTTCCACAAAGAGTCAAAACAGATGTTTGTGTGCAGTATTTTATGTGGGTAGTCTACTGCTGAAGTACCAGCTCAGTGGCCTTGTGGTTAGAGTGTCCGCCCTGAGACTGGGAGGTTGGGGTTCAATCCCTGGCCGGGTCACACCAAAGACTCTAACAATGGGACCCAGTGCCTCCCTGCTTGACACTCAGCATCAAGGGTTGGATTGGGGGTAAGTCCCTGCGACATACTAGCGTCATGTCCAGGGGGTGTACTTGTACATCAAGCTGCCTCACGCTACAGAAACAGGAGATAGGCTCCTGCCCTATGGGCCTCATGGCTCGGCAAGGCTACTTACTGCTGAAGTGCCCAGGTGTTATATTCTCAATCAGATGAATCTCCTGTCACAGAAGGGGGGATGTAGATAGATGAGGGACGGTAGCTGTGTATGCCACACAAAGGCTGAGGTTAGGTGAGGTGGCCAAGTCTGTACGACTATCACAAGTGGTCCTCAGCTCCCATCAGGGCCCACAGACAGACATACACACACACACGCAAGCATGCACACACGCAAGCATGTGATTTAATGATTTAAAAATGTGTGTAATCAAACTGAATGGATGGACTCTACACCAAAGTCTTGCACGTCCAGCGCTCACATGCCCTTCCAAGACCCATCCTGCCTCCAGCGCACTGCCGTGACTGAATGTGAATTGTGACACTATTATGATCTCCTTACATGAGAATAAAGGGATTCAGCAGGGCTGTATGCATTGTTGCATATGAGAGAGAGAGAGAGAGAGAGAGAGAGAGAGAGAGAGAGAGAGAGAGAGAGAGAATTTGGCACGGTGGTGTGAAGTGACAATATTACATGGAATAAATGTAAATGTTTCAATGATAAACTTCAGTGAGGCACTTCATACACTGTTAGGACAAAACATTAATATGTTACCATGCTGATAATTCCATAAGCATCCTTACCCACTTTATGACTAAGGCTTGTCATGCAACTTTCTGCATTCAGAATAAAAAAAGGTTGTTACCTTTCACCTGCAATATCATCATATAATGGTAAAAGCAATAAGACACACTCTAGTCTAGACCAGTGGTTCTCAAACTTGTCTGGATTCAGTGCCACCTTTACCCCCGATTTCTGAATCCAAGCACCCTCTTTATACCAGACTAAAGCATTTTGCTTAGAAAACTGCAAGAGGACACCATATGAATGAATGATAACCCACCTTATGAATAGAGGGTACACACATGGACGTTATGCGGGAATGCCTACTGAGTGGCAAAAAACTACTCTCTGGCCTTGACAGCCAATGCATCCAAACAGAAATGTCCTATCTGATAGCATTAAATGACTTTAAACTCACTTTGCCACTCACTTTATGCATGCGCAATTGCGCATACCCTCAATAACGTCACAAATAAGAAATTGAGTGAAAGAGCTGTAATTATAGTGCCTTCTTTTCTTTTTCCTATTTTGCTATGGCTGCAAGCCCTGTTTTCATGGCAATGGGGTTTAAAAATAAAACAGCATAATGTATTGCTGTATACGGTTGTGCAAGTCATGCTTTTGATTTAGTTTTTCCACTTTCTCTCATGTACTCCCTGCAGCACCTCCACGGACCCCTAGGGGTAGACATATCCCCATTTGAGAAACACTGCTCTAGAATTACAGAATATAACGGTTAACATAACATCAAGCAAACGACACAAACGAGTGTTACTTGTTCCATTGGCATTATTCAACTTAAAAATACACACAATACACAAAGTACATAGTGATTAAAATATCTTTTATTGAATTTAGGAAAATAGATTAAAAAGTTTTAGAAGCTTAGAGCAGTGAAAAGAGAAGTGCAAAGTATGGAAGAAACAAAAAAATATATGCTTTTACAACTTTTTGCTCTGGTTGTAACAGCTTTATATTAAGGCAACACACTCAGTCTCTCTGGGCTGGTTCTTCCCTCTAAAAGTATGACATATTATCTGGAAGAGAGAACAAACAGAAATTGCCCTTTTGAGCAATCGGGAGGAAATTGCTTCTCTGTCGTCAATATTGAGTTAAATTTTCATTTCAATTCAATTCAATTCGTTTTCCGAAACAGAAACGGGGCCTCAAAACAACAATTCACATTATCACAGCCAATGCTCAGCAAGATCTTATTATAAACCACTTAAGCCCTGTTTGTTTTTTTTTGTCGTAGGATTTTGGCGCACCTTGGAAATTAGACGATTATAAGCTCACAACGTTCCGGGATTAGGGTGGTTGGGAACTGGATCCAACACTGAGGAAGCTGAACGGGTACCATCATATTTGGAACCGTTTTCCAGAACCAGGTTTAATCACAATGCCATGGCTCATATGTGGACTTCACGTCTGCTGTATACAATTGAAATTCATTCTCAAACCTTTTTTTCACCCATTTAGGCAGGACGTAAAAAAAAAAAAAGTCTTCAGAAAGAATATAATATATTCAAAGATTTGTGCCTCATTTTCACGATATTTCAAAAATAGCAGACCTACAAGCTCGTAGCGTGCCACTCGGTGGCGCGCTATGAGCTTGTACATCTGCTATTTTTCACTAGCTAAAGTATAACATAATGCTTAGTTAAAACACCAAAAGGGGTTCCCGTCCAGAATGGGTTTTAAGAGGGAACCGAGGGAAATAATTGGAAGCGGAATCTATATAAAATCCTAAAGGATCTCCAACCCTAGTTATGCTGAGAGCCCTGTAGATTGATTATTTGCGGGATTTTATTTTTTATTGTATTGCTTTTTTTCCAATGTGGGACGCCAGGTTGAAAAATGGTTCATAATGGCTACGCACTGTACGCAGCAGAGGGTCGACATGTGACACTGCATTTTATTTTTAAACCCCTTAAATGCCTTTATTTTAACCTCATTCGGATGTGGCGTCTAAATAAGATTCATGGCTGTTGGCGGTCTTGGAATGTTGAAATAATGCCACTGGATACATCACGTAACGTACACGTTACCCACTTTGAAGATCAAAACTCAAAAACAAAATGTTAAATCATACCGTGTACACCTTTTTAAAGTTATTTTTGATACTTTCACTGGTATGTTTTTCACAATAACCATTCCGTTTATTGACAACTTATCCAAACACATTTTTTTGTTGCGAGTGTCTACCTCCGACACTGTATTTATTACATTTTTAATATACATAAATAAATAAATAACGTATAAATAATGTGCCTAAGACCTGACACAAAAAACAAGTGTAATAGTAGTTTAGAGAAGTTGTCAAAAAGTAAATGTAGGTGCAACGTTTATTGTGTAATTCCACCAGTGAAATCAACAACAACTTTAGTTCAATTGTAAAAAAAAAAAAAAGTGACACAGTATGACTTTAAGTGCCCGTGCACGTACAGTAACGTGTGACGTGAGCTGGCGGTGTGGTGCGTTGGCGTTGCGACTCACCTTCGGGCTCAGAGTCGGAGTCGGCGAGGGGCGGAATGCGGACCAGGATCTGCCGGCGGTCCCTCTGGACCACCAGCTGTAGCTTGCCCCTGGACCGCTCGATCAGCTTGCCGGCGTCGCTCAGGGACAGGTTCTCTGTCACCGTCCCGTTGATCTGACACACGCCCCCCCCCCCACACACACACACACACACACATGCATGGATTAATAACCCATTTAGGCCCGACCTCAAAATGTAAAAAAAAAAAAGAATCGTCAAAATCCTGCAGTTTTCTGAAATAAATATTTTCACGACTTTTAAAAAATAGCAGACCTACAAGCTCGTAAAAAAGAAAGAAAAACAAACGTGTATATATATATATATATTTATATATATATATATATATATATATTATCAGTCGTTCTCAAAGGAATCCCACAATCTTATGTATATTAGCCACTGACCGCCATCTCAAAATAAATTGTTCCAGGAACGACATAGAAACATAGGGTTTTTCAGAAAACTGTCCGAAGGAATTTGTAGAATCGTCCTCAGGTCGAAATGGGTTAAACCCCAAGAATCCCTGTTCTGGTGTGAGTGGACGTTTGTTTTGGCACACACCTTCAGAATGATGTCTCCCTCCTGCAGGTTGCCGTCCTTGGAGGCCAGGCCGGTGCTGGTCATCTCCTTGATGAAGATCTGGCTGCCCAGGCGGAGACCGTACTCTACCAGGAGGACAACACAGTGGTGCAAGAAGTACCGACATACGTTACTTCAAGGCAAAGAAGTATTGTCGCAATACATGTAGAAATAACTCTTGTTACAATGACAGTGTCAGTGAATTGGCCATTTTCAGGACTTTTAAGACCTTTTTTAATACCTACAAAGAAAAAAGAAACAAAGAATCAAACAAAAACTAGTCAAACGTTGGCCAAATTGTCAAATAATATAAGAAAGAGGCAAAAAAAAAAAATAGCTGATCTACAAGCTCCTTGTTGCTCCTCTGTGGAACCGACTCAACCGAGTCAAACAAAATGTAATGCCTCAACGCAGTTCAGAACCACTGCTTTACCGTGCCAAGAGTAAAAATACTCATTATGAATGACCTTATTATTATTTTTTATTCAAGTATTATATTCCCAAAATACAAGATCTAAAGGATTATCATTATGTGTTTAAATGAATGAAAATGAGTATAAATGAGACTCGACGTGTACCTTCGTTGGGTCTGTTCTTGACCAGCAGGATGTTGACGGGTTTGTCCAGAGGCTCCAGCCTGGAAGGGTCTGGAGACGGGGGCGTGGTCCCCTGCAGGTGCTCCCTGCTCTTGGCTCTGGAAATATACCTCCCCCCTCCTCCTCCTGCGTGGAAACATAATAGCACACAAAGACACACACATTGTGAGTTTCTAGAGTGGGAAAGTATAAAATGGCATTGTCAGTCACGTCTTTGTACGTTTTAAGTATCTGTCAAATCTATGCCGTGTGCAGTTAATTTTGTTCACAATGCTCAAAAATCATTAATCGGCAAAAACTCGTACGACAATTAATCGTCAACTAAAATGTCATGGCGGGGGAACGACGGCACCCACCTCCTCCTCCTCCTCCACGTTCGTACTCCACCCTGTCTTTGCTGCGGCCCCGGCTGTGGTAGCGCGGCGCGCGGTCAGGGCTGGGGTCCTCCTCCCGAGGCCCCCGGCCCCGGCTCCCCCCCTGGCTCCTGGGGGTGTGTCTCTCCGGGCTGGGGGAGGCTCTGCCGCCGCCTCCTCCTCCTCTCTCCTGGCTCCTCCCACCACCTCCTCCTCTGTACTCGGGTTTCAGGTAGACCTTGTCGTCGGGGGTGGCGTTTCGGCCGATGGTGTCGTGGTGCCAGCCGTTGTCGCGGTCGGTGTCGTAGCACTGGGTGGTGGAGGGGGGGTAGTCGAGGCTCTGGCCCCCCGGAGACGGCGGCTGTTTCTGGGTCACCCTGCACGGACGCTTCACCGTCTAAGATGAGACGGCGGAGGAGGAGAGCGGGAATAGCGACGTTACAGACCAATTCGTACACATTCTCACCAGGGCATTTTCCCACAATACATTTACCCAATTTCTATGGGGTAGCAAAAATGCTCTTGCTTCATTGTGCTACTATGACTGAAAGGTTAGGGTTAGTGTAGGGTTAAAGCCAATACATAATCCTTCCAACGTCTGTAAAAAAGAACTCCGGTTCGCACAGGCTTTATGAACTAGTTCGGAGAGTCAGTATTTCTGGAAATACAAGTGTTCTGAGGAAAAGATCTGAGACTGCCCAGATTCCTAAGTCATGGGTTATAATCAATGTCAATGTCCTAGAATTATTTTTGACTGAGACTACCAAATTTTCGTTTTTTGAAAGCAGCATATTTCGTCATATGAAAGCAGGGAATCATAGCTTCAAATTGACGTATTGGTTGTTCAGCTTGACCCACCAGTTTTGGAGATATGGCTTATAGAGTAATGTCTCGCCGAAAACAGCGAGTTGAGAAAACAGCCTTGAAAGGTTCACTTCTGTGGTCTCTAACATTACACCTAGCTACATGTTTAAGCATTTAATTCATATTTACATGTCAATTTTAGCTCTGACACTTATTTCAGACATGATCTAGTATGTGAAGAGTCTGCCTGGGCTATTAACTCATTAAAAAAAAAAAAGAAAAAAAAGTTTTTCTCCTCTGGTGAAAAGCTGGAATTTGCGCGATGGCAGTCTCTCAGTCAAATCTGGTCACATTTGATTACTGTAAGATACAGCACCACATGAAATAAATACTGTAAATGTTCCCCCCACAGTAGGGATGCTAGTGTTCAAGTGGTGAGAGAGGCAGCATCATACTCACTATTTTGGCTGCTTTGCCACACTTGCGCAGCGACTGAACAGCGAATGAATGAGGCACATTTTCCATGGAGATGGAGTTGACCAGAACAACACGATCCTTCTCACTGAAAGACAATAAACAGTACACAGCAACCATTACAATACAGTACACACTACACAGTGACAATTACTAATGACTGGGTAAGGACTACAAACCCCACCAAGACTAAATACAGTAACACAGCAAAGCATTACTAATCACAGCCAAGATTACGAATCATTGTCAAGTCAGAAATGTGTGCAGTACTTTTTTCAACTGTTATGTATGATGATTTCTTTTTTTTGCATAAAAGTGTAGATTTGTACGTCTTTAAATGTTCTGATGAATTGAAAATGGAGTACTCTGATGTAAACAAGTCTTAGTGCTTTTCCTGGTTATATCCTCGTAACAATCTTTGTATTGGCCTGAACTGTATCCACTCTACTAACTGTCAATCAAACGTTCAATCAATCAATCAATGGAATTGTATTCAGAAGACTATGACTAAAACTACATCAAGATCTGCTGTAAAATATAATATTTTTGTAAAATAATGCAGTGGGTTTCAACTGCGTTTTTTGCGGTTTCAGGTGGTCCTGGATAATAAATCTCTTGGGTGTATCATGAAACCAAATGGACCCTTATGGGTCCATTTTAAACTATTGTTAAACATTTAGGGAATGTAGATTGTTTTTATTTCATTTTTTTCATCATGGAATTGTGGACAGAATGGTATCCAACGACAACAAAATGTTCAAAGAGGCTAAATGTCATCAAAACGGTGGTCCGTGGCTTAAATTCCCAATAAATAATGGGCCTTGATACAAAATAAGGGGTTGAAAACCACAGATTCAATGCCCGGGGCCAAACGGCGGCGGATGGTTCCGGTAACTCACAACAGCAGTCCATCGGCGGGTCCGCCTTGCAGCACGTCCGACACGATGATGGACGTCTCGCCGTTGTCCACGTTGGGGTTGTCCCGCCCTCCCGAGACGGCGATGCCGAAGCCCATCTTTGAGTCCTACAGAGGGACAACATTATAGACCTTTATTGATGCCATACTGGGTCCTACAGAAGGACACCATAGACCATTTTACGTCATAGTGTCGGAGCAAATCGCCTTAGTCTATTTACGTCCTACACAAACATTAAATTCCCATTGAAGACAAATGGAGACTTTTACGTCATATTGTGTGAGCAAATAAGACATAGGGGCGGGCTATATCTTCCACCACCCCCTTACCCCTTATGCCTAAGCTTGTAGTTCTGCTATTTTAGAAAAATCGTGAAAATGTGGCGCACATTTGGAATATATATTCTTTCAGAGCGAACATTTTCAACTCACATGTTTGCTTCCGAGGGGGGTCCCTGGAACAACATATTATCAGATGGGGGTCGGCGGCCAATTACATATATATTTTTGGGGGTCCTTGACATTAAATAGTTTGAGAACCACCGACATAGAAACATAAGGTTTTTCAGAAAACTGTCATGATTTAGAAGACATTTTGTAGAATTGGTCTCAGTCTAAACGGGTTAAGGGGCACTAGCCCCTTCTATAAACAGCTTTTGTCCCCACACGTCTTGCCATTGACCACGGTAAGAGAATTCCGGTCAAAAAATGTCTGCTGAATTTTTTGTCCCTGCCCGTCTCAAGTTTTGCCATTGACGATGAACGGATAAATGACGTCAGAAATAGAGGGTATGCGCATGCATAAAGTGAGTGGCAAAGTGAGTATTAACGTCAATTAAGACTTCGAGACAGACTTTTCTGTTTGGATGTATGGGCTGTCAACTTGTCAAGGCCAGAAGGTCTTTTTGCCACTCAGTAGATGTTCCCGCATATCTTCCAGTTATGATGATGTTGTCACGCGCATACCTACCCTCTATACAAAAAGCAAGGTAAACAGTCACGTAAGTGAAGTACAGAGAGAACAATGCAGTGAATCATAGAAACCAGGATGCCAGGTAAACAATGAACCTAGCATCTGTCTAACTCTAAACAATATGCTGTCTAAATAACATTGTGTACATTTGTGGTAAAATAAATAAAATAAAAACCATTTGCAGAGAAAAAGACAGAGACCAACCAGATGCTCACAGGAGATTACAAACATCTTGAAAAGTATACGGTGTGTAGGAGAGAGGAAAGTATGGAGAGGAAGTGAAATTCAGTCCTTGTGGTGATGAGGTGCTCAAAGTTTAAAACTAGTTTATAATGAAGAGGAGTCCCATCGGGACAGGCTTCAAGCACACTCTTGAGCAAGGATAGAATGAAAAACCTTTATTAATAATAACATTATTTATATTATTAATAATGAAGGTTTTTTTTTTAATCTATCCTTGCTCTATCCAGACTTCCAAGCACAGAGTCTGCTTGAAGCCTGTCCTGACGGGACCGCTCTTCAAACTTTGAATGTCTTTTTATTTTCCCAACATGGGCACGCCCGAGGTGTGAGTGACAGCCTCGTAAATAAGCAAGTTGGGGTCCAGCTAGAGTTCCGCTGCTTCGGGAGGATCAAAGCCAGCAGATACACCAGACAGTAGACAGGCCATGCCCGCCTCTGGCAGCTTTCTGTAAACGCTCTATACCAGTGGTAGGCAGCAGGTGGCCCGGGGGCTAGAATATTCTGGCCTGACAAATAATTTCCAATAGCTGACTGACAGTCCAGGTAGTAAGAATGTGGACAGCAATAGCGTTGAATTGATGAAACCGGGTAGGACGAACAAATAGTTATTTTATGTTTTCACTGTCAACCTTCCTCTTGAGACTGTTGGATGAAAAATCTCTCTCAAACTGTGTTTTAGATGCCTTATGATACATTGTTTCTCTCCATTCTAAGATAAAATGATCTTTTAAAACTTTTTGATGGATTAAATATCCTCTAAGTGCCACATTCAAGGAGGAGGCCTGCAGCCAGTGCACACACATGTATTATTTATAACAATATTATCATATTATTATTGTATATAAGGTTCCTCCAGGTCCTAAATTAGAAATGGATTCATTATGTTCTGGCCCACCATCTACCGTCTTTGAAAGAGTTCTATATATTCTAGGTAAGAAATAGCCCATGCAGTTGTTCAAACTTGAAATTATAGTTGTTGAAACTTTTTAAACAATACAGTTTTAAACTTGCCAGTTGAGTAGATGTGCAATTAATCAAGATTCAGAACTTCTATACAAATTGTCCAGTGTCTGTCCATCTCAAATAGTGGGGCGTGTGTGTATTAGAGTTCTCATCGGGCCCGAAAATTAAGGCCCGGCCCTAACTGGACCCTAACTGATCAGGCCCTAGGCCCGGCCCGGCCCAACTAATTAGCATAGATTTTAGGCCCGACCCGGCCCTAAAATGTCGGGTCGGGTTTGTGCAGAATTTGAGAACTCTACACAGAGTAAAAGTGAAACGCCAGTCGGCACCATCTTCATAATAGGTAAATACACAAACAGACAGAACAGAACTATTATTTTTATTATTCTAAACACATTCAATATATATATATATATTTTCATGGAGCCCCAGGCCCGTCCCGGCCCTACTGATTAGCATACATTTTAGGCCCGGCCCGGCCCTAAAATGTCGGGTTGGGTCGGGCCTGGTCGGGTTCGGCCAGAGTTTGAGAACTCTAGTGTGTATGCCTAACCCAGGCTTACGTCAGAGCACGGCATGCTTCTTGTCGACTGTGGAGTGGACTCACCCACTGTAGCAAAGATTCTTAATTTAGGAAGATACACCAACATGGTGCAGTACACAAATCCTACAAGTAGTCTCCTAAATTAGAGTGTGTTGGGACAGAGAATTTTCTCTTGATTTGTATGAACATTTGGGGAATATGGTGTAGCTTGTGACGATCGGTTCCATATGTAGTTCCGTGACCATGGAGCTAAAGAATGATTCAGAAGCCGTGTTCACGATCACTCTTCAACTCCAATCTGCCTCCGGTCTCCTAAAAAGTACAGTAAAGCGGAGATGGCATGTCTTGCTATTTCCGTCTTGGACTGTAGTGACAGTGTGGTCTGTCTAGTGTGACAGTATGCCGTGTCTAGTGTGACAGTGGTCTCACCCTCTGCAGTGTGACAGTGTACTGTTCCCACACCGTTTCTTCCATTCCTGAGCTCTGAAACGACACACAACACCACCAGCTTAGTCAACATGATCATTGTTATGATTTAGGCTCGACTCAGGTGGCGAAACACTCAATCTGCGTAAGCGTATTATTGATATCCATGATATGATGACCGTCCACTCCTGTATCAGAGAGACCAAATGTATGTGCGCAATGATATGAGATGCATGCATGCTCTGTTCCAGTTCATTCCGTTCTTCTTATCCTCGTTTCCATATCTGCCAGGCACGTCATATAATCCGCTGTTCACACTCGTGCGTGTCAAATAAACTAGAATATAATGTGCAATGCGGCCTGCTGTAGACATAATTTATGTTCTCCGCACATGCTGATCCTCACCCACCACCCCTTTGGTTTAGACGGGAGGCTCACGAGGGACCACTCAGGTGGACAACCAAAATCACAACAATCATCTGCTTTTAAAAGTTTCAAGGTACATTAAAGGAGAATTCCATGCTAGAAGGCTTTCTTACCTTTCTTTGTAGTCGTTACGTCCCCAACAAAGAGGTGTTGTGCTAATTCGCTTATTTCCATCGAAATAAGTAGTAAAGTATGCCGCTTGGGATATTATTTACATTATGAAGAGAGGATATATACAAAAAATATATAATTATGAGCGATGGAATTCCCATTCAATTCAATGCAATTCATTTAGGGATTATGGTAGGGGAAATAGCCAATAAGGAGTTTTTGCACAAAATAACACCTGGACCTCTTTGGTGGGGACGTAACAACTACAAAGAAAGGTAAGAATGCCTTTTAGTATGGAATTCTCCTTTAAAAGGGGGTGGAAGCAATAATATGTCTGTTGAAATACGTGTTAAATAGCCTATATTCTCATGGTAATCATTGCTGGAGTGTTTTTTCAGTAAGAGGGGTCTTACCCAACTCTCTTAACAGAAAATAGTGAAATTGGAAGTTAGTAGACAATGTGGAAACTACAACAATGAAGCACATACACACACTCACAGGTATGCATATTATTATGTAGACACGCGCGTGCACATGAATACACACAGGTATGCATATTATGTAGACACACACACACAGGTATGCATACTATGTAGACATAGGCACGTGCACACACAGGTATGCATACTATGTAGACATAGACACACACGTATGCATACTACTACACTACAGTATGTACACACACACACACACACACACACACACACACACACACACACACACACACACACACACACACACACACTGCAGTTCCAAGAAGAGATGTACGCGTGCGCATGTGTGTGTGTCGTTCCATTTACAAAAAAATAAAAGATACAAGCTACAAGTAGTAAATCTGCAATTTTTGGCTAATGTGAATCCCCCCCAGATTGTGGATGTCGGGGTGCAAGTAGTTAACAAAAGTGTCATGTTAAGAGTTTTGAGCATATTTTACAATCGTTTAATCGCAATTATTTCGCCCACAGTAATGACATGACATTTTCATACAGTCCATTCCCTAAGGGGAGGAAAACTGGAGCCAGAAGAGGTTGAATGGAAGGCATTGAGGTCAATGAGACCGGCCAGACCAGCTTAACGATAAACAATATGTCGCTGCTGTAGGGGCAGAAACCTCTTTTCAATTTTATCTTATGCTTCATATACAGTATTATAACTTTATGTGTTTCGTAAATGAACGCCCTGCTTGATCATTCATACCAGAAAAGTAGCTGAGCTTGTAGATTGACTATTTTCATTTTCTGCGAACGTGACAGTCGCCAAGTGTGTCTGTGAGTAATAATAAACATAGAATCAATGAAAAGGTATTTAACAAGCACGGCAGCTCGTGACCAAATAATAACTACATCGGATCCATTAGACATTCTTAATTCAACAGCGGCGATATATGAGAATGTGCATGTGAACACAACCCCCCCCCCCCCCCCCCCCCCCCGTCTACATAATATGCATACCTGAGTGTGTGAGCCTCACACACACACACACACACACACACACACACACGAGGAGTGACCCAAAAACAGCCTCTCCTTGGCACCGCTACAGTGCTGCCTCTCCAGAGTCACACGCTGGCTGTTTTTCAACCATGTTAGAACAGGCGTATGTTTGTCATGTCACGTGTCTGTCAAGCTGCATGCTTCCACTGTGAGATTGAACCACATCAATTTACAATTTAGGCATTTAGCAGACACGCTTAAATTTAATCCAGGGCAATTTACATTACATTTAATCCAGGGCGATTTACATTAAGCACGATCAAAACATGGCGATACATCATAATACATAAAGACTAGTAATCATGAATCATACGTACGCTACGGACATTACAGTGGAACATATCTGTATAATGAAACAAAATATACGATAAAATGCTACATAATGTTACATAAGTCAAGCCCTTTGCATTCGCCTGGAAGGTCGTTGGGGGCTAGGGCGAGTGCTACAGGCCAAGATGGAGTCTGAAGGGGTGGGTTTTCCGACTACGGAAGAAGATTGGGAGTGAGTCTGCAGTTCTGATTGGAATGGGAAGTACAGTCCATAGTTTTGGAGCATTTCCGTACATGTAGTACACGCCTAGAAAACCCCCAAAAAATCCTATTATACGACACTGAAATCCTCCCCATAGACGATGACGGAGGGGCTCCGTCTCTACCGAAGTAACTTGAGCCCACGGGAGACACAACCGAGTTGCCGTGTCGAGCGCTGCGAAGTTCGGTAGAGGCAACTCAGCCCCGTCCGAGTTGTAACCCGATATGGGCAGAATAGTAAATAATGTCAAACCCGATTCGAACTCACCGGTGAAATAGCATAGCCTCCGTCGAGGTCAAAACAGTAGTCGTGTAATACTGTATGTACGGATTTGGGGCTTTTCTAGGCGTGTATACGGAATTGCAATTCCGTGCTATTTCGCCCAATTTCTGTGAGATGGCGGTGGGATAAAAGGAGAATTGGCCTTGGCTCGAATTTTTTATTTTTTTATTTTATTGGGTGAACTATTCCTACCCATTTAGACCTGCTACACGTTGTTATACAGTACCTTTCAATCCGGATGCTACTGTGTCTGTTTGGTTTTAGTTAAACAAACCAACACAAACATTAAATGCCATTAACAATGAAGAGAGTTTAATGTTTGTCTTGTCCGTGTTAGTTTTACATCACCAACATAATCATTTAATTTTAAATGTTTGAATAAGGCTTGAGGTTTTCAGAAGCCTTGGGTTTTAGAAGGCGTTCCTTTTAGAATGGGCCTCAGGTCTAAATGGGTTAAGCCCTATTTTACACTTACGCTCTCTCTCTCTCTCTCTCTCTATTCACTCACCGACACTCAGCTCTCCCTGTCGAGCCACAGCGGCCATGTGTGACACGCAGAGTGTTTCAAGTGGCGTGTGACGTGAACGCTATGTGACACACAGCTCCGCAATAAAACATCAGCTGATTCCTCTATACGGCACACACTGCTTCACTTACACTAAAATCCTCTAGTGGCCGCCTCTGGTATCGCGGGCATGCACACGGCTGACTTAACCATACAGTCATTATGTCATCTACTCTGCAAAGCTCACACGCACACACCTATACTGGCGAGGAGTCGGACATTAACATTTTAGGATGACGATCTTATGAATGGTATTATAAAAATAAAAATAAATATTTTTATCCCACAATTTTGTAACCCATTTTTCACCCCGTGTCAATCATCTAATGTGATCCTGGGCTCTACACACCCTCCACCAACCTAGTCCCCATATATGGGGGACATGGGGAGAGCAACGGACTTGAACTCATGCTTCCTTCATGCCTGATTGTCCAAGTTGCTCCTTTACACCTGACAGGGGGGAGTTTCCCTGGTTGGACGTAGCGCGTGGAAGGAACACGTTATTCCAACCAGTTCCTTTCCCCTCCATCAGGCGCCCCGGCTGGCCAGGGGGGGGCAGTTTAGTGACCAGGATTACTGCATGTTTTTTGTGAGGGTACCTACCCTAGGGTACCTACCCTAGGGGACACGGAGAACTCCACACAGAAAGGCCCTTTCGCCAACCCCGCCTTTGGGTATGGGCACTGATGACGCGGAGGAGGAAACACGCCGCCAGCACCCACAGCGTCCCGAGTGGGAATCGAACCCAGGACCTTCTAGCTGTGAGGCGACAGCACTACCAACTGTGCCACCGTGCCCATGAATGAATGGTATTCTTAAACCATTTTTAACTGTAAGACTAGAGCTGAAAAATAGCAGATCTACAAGCTTGTAGACCGGCTATTTTTGGGCGAATGACTGACTGGCACGCAACTAGTTAGGTATATAATCATGTTGTAGTAGTTGTACTCTAATTCTAAACCCTGAAGCTGACTTCTAAATGTCTTATCCTAATCGGAATCCTTTTCTAATTGTAAACGTCTCTCTAAAAATATTTTTTCAACCATAAAATAAAATAAAATCTGGTGAGGACCTAGCAAAATGGTTCTCACAACATCTCTCTGCAATTCTACTATACTTGATTACTTGTGAGGACATCTGGCCCTCACTAGGCACGCACGCACAAATTACCCTACAGTAGTACAGTCAGATGTGGCTCATATTGGCACAGGGCACACAGTGGGTCATCAATTCTGCCAAGGGCAGGCATGCGCGCACACACACACACACACACACACACACACACACACACACACACACACACACACACACACACACACACACACACACACACACACACACACACACATGCTACTAACATAATGCACAGTGGCTGGCACAGGACAAACTGTAGTACAGAGTACAGACAAGTACAGGACAAACTGTAGTACAGAGTACAGACAAGTACAGAGTACAGACTTCTGATAAATAATGCAATATCAGCCAAAGAGAGTTACACCACCAAACACTAATCTACTACTACCTTGTGGGAGCAAACATGGAAAACGGCCTTGCAACATGGTTTACGATAGTAGAATAGAATGAATCGCCAACATTCACCAGCTCAGCCCTCTTCATATAAATACATTACACAAACAGAATTGTTATTTTTATTATAATAAAACTATTATTATTATTATTTTTAATCACGGAAAATCACAGAGCCTGAGACTCAGGTCAACATGGTTTACGATAGACAAATAAATACATGTCCTCATAACCAAAGCATGACCTTGCTAAAAACCCACGATTAGAAGTGATATATCTTTTGGTAAAAAAAAAAAAAAAAGTTTTGATAAAAAGATAAAGCTCTTATTTCCGATAGTAATTCAGTACTTTTGTCTGCTCATTTTATTGGATTATCACTTCCAAATATGTTTTTTAGTTTGTTTGTTTTTTGTATACTGTATAAGTTATCTTTCCTGATTGGATCAATTGGCGTTAAGAGTTCTCAATCTCTGCCCGAACCCGACCCTACCCGACCCGGCCCGACATTTTCGGGTAGGGTAGGGCCCAAAATGCACGATAATTAGTCGGGCCGGGCCGAGTCTCGGGCTCTGTGATTTACCGTGATTAAAAAAATAAAAATAATAATAGTTTTATTATAATAAAAATAACAATTCTGTTGTTTGTGTAATGTATTTATATGAAGAGGGCTGAGCTGGTGAATGTTGGCGATTCACTTTTACAGTTTAGGCTATAGAGCACCGAAGTCCTGAAGTAACTCGCTCATCCCTTCGACTCCCCTGGTTCGCAGAAGTAATTTCTCTATGGAGAATAACATGGGGTGATCTTAATATCGTCTACTATAAGTGTTGTGGTCCAAAAATAAACAAGCTGTCTCTGCGTTATTGTCAGGGAGGTGTCTCTGTATCATTTGCAGTCAGTCAGTCACTCATATATGATACAGTCTGCTTCTAGCTAAAATGTAACTAATTCAGTAGCAGTAACATTAGCGTTTTCTCTCAGTCAGTTGATTCTTCATATCCATAGGAGTGAAGCGGCCGGGATGACATGTTTATTTCTCAAACACAGTTCTTATATGAGGCGATCTAAAATCCCCCTATGGGGATTACAATGCAAATAAAAAGTACATGAACCTGTGAATTTGCGCCCTCTACAGATATCGACGTCAGACTTCGGTGCTCTATACTATTATGTGACTGGACTGCTGGAGGAGGCGATGATCAGCAGCGCACCAGAGAAGTACGTACTATGACAGAATAGAACGTTGGTTGTTGAACTTGCTACCACTGTCTGGCCTCTGGTTTGCGAGCCAAATGAGCTGCTTACAGTGCTTAGTGCTCAGCACCAAGTATATAAAAAGTTAACTTACCATTATGCTTAAATGTTTTATAAGACCATCGATGCATCAGCAATAGGGGCTTAACGAGACACGTTATGCTGTCTCATTGAACCCAGCTGGGTGAATAACCTAAATGACCTAATCAACGTCACCACGGTAATGTTAATGTTCACTGCATACACGTTGCAAGGTTACATGATGACCAAGCACTGTTACAGTCCACTGTAGGCTACAGCTATATGGTTTCCAAATCGTAGCGCTATACAGCACCTCGTGTGCCCAAAAGAACAGATCTGCAAGCTGTCGACGCGCCATCGAGCGGCATGTTGATTGCATGTCTGTTCTTTTGGTTAGGCAACGCACATTACGCTGGTATGTGGGTTTGAGAGACACCGATTAATGCAAACTGTATAGCCGGGCAGGGCTTGACGCTTAGCATTTTTCCAAGTAGCACGTGTGCGACTATAAGTTGAAAAATCTAGTAGCACACAAATTATTTTAGGAGCACGATGAAAAGTTATCAAATAATGTGTTTTTGAGGGGCGCTAGCCCCTCCTATGTATACATAGCTTTAGTCCCCACACATCTCATGATTTGCCATTGACAATGAAAGGGGAATTCAGGTCAAATGTCCACTAAATCTTGTCCCCACACGTCTCAATATTTGCCATTGGCAATGAACGGAGAAATTTGGTCAAAATTCCACTAAATATGTGGATTAAACATCAAAACATTAGATGCCATTGAAAGGAAAATGTACGTCATATTGCAAACGAGCAAATCAGCTATTAAACAAATCACAGCTAGGTATTCTGATGTACGATGATGTATGATGATAAGAGTGTCCCTCACTTCACCCAGGTGTGATTTTTCTTTAATAAAGTGATATGAGGCAATATGGCAAAATATTATATCACTATATATTTTCAGCAATTATCAAAATATTGATATTCATCAGGATATCATTTTTATGTTTATTTTTATATAATCTATATAACCAATTTGTTTTTATGCTGATAGACTATTTGTTTTTTATGCAGATAGATATATTAATTAAATGTAATTAAATTATTATCTATATAGCTTTGACTGCTTCAGACAGAACATCTGACACACAGCTACAGTAGACTATTAATTTACTAAACTGGTAATTTACTCGGCTGCCTACCGACTACCGTTGCTCGTTAACCAGGTCACACAATGGATGGACCACTGATATTTATCCAGCCAGGTCGGTGATTACTATTATCATTCATGCTGTGCAACACATGCTTTTGTAAATGACGCTAAGGATTGTTTTGATCGATAATAATCCGTCATGTGCGTGATCACCGGTGATCACGTGATTTGTTTTCAGCCGATGCCATTGGTTGAACCAATGGCATCAGCTGAAAACAAATCACGTGATCCACTGAGTGGAGCTGCATTCAATGGCAGCATTATATTAAGCAACACAACATTATGGGCGCATTCGGAAATAATGCAATGAGCGCACTGCAATGCAAACTAATAGGTGAGTGTGCTCCGGTGTGGTATTTTCGAACGTGCCCATAGTATTTGCACGGTCAAATGTTGTAGTCGCACACGTGCTACAAGTTTCATTTCACAACTCGCACAATGCTATTTTTAGTCGCATATGCGAGTACCTAGTCGCACTGTCGAGCCCTGTAGCCGGGTAGATTATAGCCAAGTTGTCAGTTGTCATAATATTGTAATTGTCACGGTGAATGATGCAAAAGTTGCACTTTGTTAACGGGGACAGTTGCACATATTAACTGCGTCACTTCAGAGGATCGCTGCACTTGATTCAGAAGAGGTTTACTCACCCCTGGAAATTGCTGGAAACCATTAGAATGTTGGAAATGGAACATTATCAGCCAATTAACGTGAGTTACATAAATCCTTTATTTCGGCGAATATTAGTCCGTTCCCCGACACACTCGTCTCAATAACATTTGATCCACGGCGCCAGGGCCATAGGCTAAAGTGGCATTTTTATTTTTATTCACTTTTCGGGCCAAACATCATGGTAATTCTTAGGGTCGGGCCGGGTAGGGTAGGGCCTTAATTTTCAGGCCCGATGAGAACTCTAATTGGCATCCTGGGCTGAAAATGTATTTTCTAAAGAGGAGAGACAGAGAGAGTTACTGAACTATCTGCAGTTATGACTTACCATCAGAATATAGAGCTATTTAACACGTATTTTACCATTATAATATATCACCTATACATCCCCTTTAACTCATGAGAGGTCAGCGGGTTTGGCAGCAAGCAGTTAGTATAGTTACCGATTGTAATACTATACTTGTGACGCTTGCTGCGGCTCGTTGTGAGCTTGTAGATCGGCTACTTTTTCGCCGCACAACTAAATGTAAATATATATATATAGGGAAAACTCTTACCCTGACCTAACCTCTGAATGTCAAATAGCCCCAACAACCAACCAATTTCACTTGTGATGAGTTGAGGACCAGGAAAATCACATCCATTTCTCAAATTATACTACACACACACACACACACACACACACACACACACACACACACACACGTCCCACCAGCGTGAGCATGGAAGAGCTTCGAGCAGACGAGTCGAGGTCCACCACCAGACGTCCATGCAGATACTCTGCATCTAGTCCTCCTCCTCCTCCTCCATCTCCATCCTCAAACGTGTCCACAGCAGTGGCGCCCGTGCCATCGGCCCGCCAGTACCCTCCGACGCCGCACCACCCGGGGTAGCGTGCGGCGCCCGCACCACAGCAGTAGTGGCTCTGCAGCCACCCCGGACGCATCGCGACTTTCCGCCCGAGCGCCGCATCGACGCGCTTGTGGCGCTTCCTCATCTATAATAATAATAATAATAATAACCGACCGGCCAAAGAAAGAACGGCTCTACAAGCCAATTGACATCTAATTCAGCTCAAGTCTCTGTACACACTTGGACATTAGGAAAATAGGTGATCTACAAGTTCACAGCACGCCGCGTTGCGTTGTGAGCTTGTAGATCAGCTATTTTCACAATATCTTGAAGAAATGTAAAAAAAATTGGAATCCCTCGTGCGATAGAGTGTAACAACAACAACAAAGACAAGCTAACTTCTGCAACATGTAGGCTGTGTGCCCACCAAAGCCATCTTTTTTTCTCCACAGCTGAAAACCCAACGGGACCGCCCAAAAACAAAACGCCTCCAAACAACGCTCGTCGCGGCGGCGAACGGACGAAAACGCTGCAGACGAGGCTCAGAGGACAGAGCGGACGCTCATAGCGTCGCCATGTCCATCTGCCAGGGGAGAATCTGCCAGGGGAGAAAAAAAAAAAAGAGTCTCGTCGCTTCTTCCGAGGACATGGGCGGCCGGCCGGCTCCCTCAGGGCCCCATGTCCTCCTCTGTGCGCCGCATGCCTTTGCGCCGCGCGCTGCATGCCGTTCGTCCGGCGACAGAAGCTATATAGCCGGACTCTCCCACCTTGCTATATAGCAGTCCGTTCCGTCTCGCCTGGACTCGAGACCGGCTGACCTCCGATCTGGAGGATTTAGAGCCATGGTGCGTGTGTAAACCGGCGCGGCGGATTAGCATGCTAACCCCCAACGGGGGGGGGAAGACGACGACGACGAGGGAGAAGGGAGCGGGATGAACTAAAAATAACTCACTCACAGCTCCGACGACACCTCCTCGTCCTCCTCCTCCACGGAGAGCCCTGATATAGCGCATGGCGCTACGCCACCTCCTCCGCAGGTTAAAGGACATGACCCCCTTAACACCCCCCCCCCCCCACACACACACACACCAAAGCCCCCCCCCCCCCACCCCCCCCCCCAGGACCCGCAGGTTCAGAGAGAGGGCGAGGAAAATGAGAGAAGTCTGCCCCTACACCACCACCTCCGCATTCTGCTCATCCTCTCGTCTGTCCGTCTGGTTTGTCAGTCTGCACGCGTTCCTGCTCTTTCTCCTCTCTGTCGCTCTCACACTCACTCACACACACACACACACACACACACACACACACACACACACACACACACACACACACACACACACACACACACACACACACACACACACACACACACACACACACACACACACACACACACACACACACACACACACACACACACACACACACACACACACACACACACACACACACAACAGAGAGCTCGCTAGTTGGCTTCGTCAACTGTTATGCAATCCTCTCATCCATTGAGTGATGCTGTCCTACATTAATGCGTGTGTGTGTGTGTGTGTGTGTGTGTGTGTGTGTGTGTGTGTGTGCACGCGCACGAGCCACAAACCCATTCAACTCGTCATCGACGACCCAAAGTAGGGGGCATTATCGACGTGCCGCCGACACCGGGCAGACCACTACGGCAGCCTACGGCGGTTCTCAGAGTGGGGGTGAGGGAGCCGGGGACATCTGAATACAGTTTGACACGCTTCGGCACGCAGCTCAAAAGCTGCATGTTGTGAGCTTGTATAGCCATTTTCAAAATATCTTGAAAAAGGGAATCAAATTTCTAATATTTTTGAAACATTGTATTGACCACAGGCGCGCGCACGAGCAAACACACAAACACGAGCAAACACACAAACACGTGTAAACCTTCACACATCTGTTCCAGTGAGAGCTGGGAGGTGTCAGCTGCGCCCTAGCACAGTAATAATTATAATGACTCTCTCCAGGAGAGACATGGAGACAGACAGACCGAGAGACATGGAGACAGACAGACAGAGAGACATGGAGACATGGAGACAGACAGACAGACAGAGAGACATGGAGACATGGAGACAGACAGACAGACAGAGAGACATGGAGACAGAGAGACATGGAGACAGACAGACAGACAGACAGAGAGACATGGAGACAGACAGACAGAGAGACATGGAGACAGACAGACAGAGAGACATGGAGACAGAGAGACATGGAGACAGACAGACAGACAGAGAGACATGGAGACAGACAGACAGAGAGACATGGAGACAGACAGACAGAGAGACATGGAGACAGACAGACAGACAGAGAGACATGGAGACAGACAGACAGACAGACAGAGAGACATGGAGACAGACAGACAGAGACATGGAGACAGACAGACAGAGAGACATGGAGACAGACAGACAGAGAGACATGGAGACAGCCAGAGAGAGAGACAGACAGAGACATGGAGACAGACAGAGAGAGAGACATGGAGACAGACAGACAGAGAGACATGAGAGACAGACAGAGAGACATGGAGACAGACAGACATGGAGACAGACAGACAGAGACATGGTGACAGACAGACAGAGAGACATGGAGACAGACAGAGAGAGAGACATGGAGACAGACAGACAGACAGAGACATGGAGACAGACAGACAGAGAGACATGGAGACAGAGAGAGACACAGAGACAGACAGACAGACACAGAGACATGGAGACAGACAGACAGAGAGACATGGAGACAGACAGACAGAGACAGAGAGACAGACCGATGGAGACAGAGAGACATGGAGACAGACAGAAAGAGAGACATACAGATTACAGACGGAGTCAGAATAACAAAGAGAGACAGCCTAGAGCCAGAGGGAATGAGACAGAGAGAGAGAGAGAGAGAGAGAGAGAGAGAGAGAGAGAGATTGACATCATAGGTTGGGATTGTACAACAGGGTTCCTAATCTTTTCTATTAAGAAACATTGTAAAACAAACAGAGACACACACACACACCGAGATGACCATGATGATCACATGATGCTGCAGACCAGTGGCGGATCCCTGAATGCCTGCAGCAATAACTATTGGCTCGCCAAAAGGAGTATGTTTACAACAACGCACACACGCCATCGTTATAATGTCCAAATGGAGAATACATCTCCACCTGAAGAATGCTTACTCTACTTTTACACACGTCGACACTATGTAGTGAACCACAGTCCAATCAATTGATCGCTGCTTAAGCCATTTTGGGGCAGGAACCCCTTTTGGTGTTAGCATTATGTTATGCTTTAGCTATTGAAAAAATAGCAGATCTACAAGCTCATAGCGCGCCACCGAGTAGCGCGCTACGAGCTTGTAGGTCTGCTATTTTTATTTACTTTTAATCGAAGAACGACTGACGTTTTTATAGAATCTGATCTCAGGTCAGAATGGGTTAAGCGGCGGAACGGTTCCACACAGCTGACTCCTGCTGCTATGTGCTCATTTAAAACTGCTGCCGGTGCTTCCTTCTTGCACTGTCCTGCCTCTGTCGTTGGTGGAAATACCACTTTAAAAAGATGATTCGTCTTGTGCCGCATTAATATCCACCAACTTACGTCAGGGCGGCCACACTTGTATTTCCCTGAAATTGCACCTTTCTGATTTTAACACAGCTCTTACTTTATTTATTTATAATAAGTATATTGCCAGGGTATAATTCAAACATTCTTCAAAATAAATAGGCAAACATTGCCTACCGGTTTGTGAGCTTATAGGTCAGCTATTTTCGGCGAAGAGTTTGATGTAGAGGGGGGGGGGGGGGAAACAAGGGGCCGAAGTACAGACCCCTGGAGCACCCCGGTCAAATATTATATATATATATATATATATATATATATATATTATTTAAGTGGTTCAAATGGATCCCACGTCTCTGTCCACGCGTTAGGTACAACACTCAATAATTAATGTTGGAAAGAACAAGTGTTTAAGTGCTGAGCTCACTAGGACCCCAGTGGGCACTGTATAGGGGAGGGTCTCCAATAAGTACCGATGATGTTTATTTATTTTTTTCTCCATTTCCTGACATGTAGCCGTTTTGGATCATTGAATTGTTGGTAAAAAAAAAAAAAAAAAAAAAAAGAGGGTTACTGACACTGTAGCTCTTATGTTAAAAAAAGAAAAGAGGGTTACTGTACAGTAGCTCTTATGTTATGCCATTTTACTGTTGAAATTGTACGATGGCATTTATTATTGATTGCATTTCTCTGCGTGTCTCTGCTTGCTGACTCGGTCTGAGTCCTGAGAGTAGGGCCTACGTTTCCTTCCAGCACTGAGTGACACACTGTACTCCACTTCCTCCTGCATGTCTGGGATCAGTGGGATTATTGGGTAGAGAGCATCATTCTCACTGGCACTGCTTGTGCGTACACACGCACATGCACACACACAATGTCTAAACCTAACCTCAATCTTTTTCTAATTTATAACAACCATTTCCGCTGTGATGACCAGGACACACACACACACACACACACACACACACACACACACACACACACACACACACACACACACACACACACACACACACACACACACACACACACACACACACACACACACACACACACACACACACACACACACACACACACACACACACACACACACACACACACACACGATCTATAAAAATAGTGCTGGAACGTCATAACACCAACACGAGTTCCCATGGCAACGCAGCATGCTTCTCCTCCAAGGAGGGAAAAAAAGTTCTATCCATTTAGGGGTGACATCCTGGTGTCATCTAAAATATACGTTTAAACCATTCCATCCCAACCAGTGACGATACTGCACGTGGGCCCCAATAACTGGCAAAACAAAAGATTTCATCAGTGTTCATTATGACGGCACATTTTAAGTTAGGTTCTTTGTTTTTTGTCAGGTGAAACCTGACTAACATCTAGGTGTGAAATGTACGCGACCAGTCACGACCTAGTCGACTCCAGGGTTGCCAAGTCCGCTCCCCCGCTCTGGAGGTTGGTTATACCTTATTTCTGGGATCACTGGTAACAACCTCGTGATTGGCTGCTTCTAGCCAATGGGCCAGCAAAGGGGCCTCTGGGCAATTAACCTCGGTCCCAGGCTTACTTATCTGCGAAAAGTAAAGCCTGGTCACAAGGTAAGGCAGAGAAGCTATCGGCGGATGTATCCTCCGGAATATCCGTCAGATGTATTTACCCCGGATACGATATTTTTCCCGACTAATCACAACACTCGTTTCATTCGCGGAGAACGTAAACTGATTTGTAAAGCCTCAACGCCATTTCCTTGGGCAATACTTCCGCTAAAATCCCGCAACTTCCGCTGATAGTCTTTTCAGCGTAGGTCTTGCCCAGGGTGCTATGGGCAATGGGAAGTGCCTAAGGGGAGAGGCATATATCCCTGGCAGCAACGCAGACTGCAGACTAACACACTGACTGTCTGAGGCGGTGACTCGCAACGCAGCAGACAAGCATGATCACTCACAGTCAGTCACACTCACGGCTTGACGGGGAAAGACACGTTTGCAATGTTGGAACGTCACTCGATATAACTTCAAACCAAACGCGTGTTACTAAAATAATAACCATAAGCCTACTAATATGGCTTTCCCCAGCTAACTGCACACGCCTTAGTTGTTTTACTGTTCCACTGTTTTTATTGATTTTACTCTAGATATAGCTTTTTTTATTGTGTTGTTTTTTATGTATATATTTCTTTCCTTTATTTTTGTTGTTTCCCCCACCCCATGTAAAGAGTCTTTGGGTACGTAGGGAAGTGCTATATAATCTAAGATATTATCATTATTAATATTACATACAATAAACGGCAATGAAAAAAATTAAATACCTGTCAGACTTGTATGTTTTCTTTAAAACCTTGAACAATTAGTTTTCATTGTGATAAATTGGAACATAAAAGTATATTGATCCAAGCCGGAACACCGACATCGATTGGTTGCTCATTAAAATAAACATGCTCTGAAAGTGAAAATGCCTTTTGGCTGCCGTGTTAAGTGGCAATATGAGTTATATGTAATAATACGAGTAGCCAGCCACCCAGCAGTAAAAAAACACAACTTTTCATTTTAGAATCTGCAATAATCTATTTGCACAAACGTTTCATCCAAGGACATCTCACACATTCTTTTTACTTTGTTCCATGTAGCTCATTTCTTATTGAAAAGTCCTCCTTCGTCAGCTGGTGTAAATATTTCATCTTTTCATTATAAATAATAAGGAACAATATCCCATTTCAGTGAGTGAGGGAGAGAGAGAGATGGAGAGAACGTTGGGACAGAGGGAAAAGCGAAAGAGAGACAAAGGGAGAGGTGTGTGCGTGCGTTCTTGCGGGCGTGCGAGCCAGAGAGAAAAGGAAGTCTAGTCAGTCAGACAGTGTCAGGGTGTTATATCATTACAAACAGTGTTACAGGCCTGCAACACTTTGTTGTTGCAATGCTGTAAATAGCAGATCTACATCATGCTGACAGCGCGTTTGTGACCTGCTATTTCCAGCATGCAACGTAGTAATGAATGGCCAATCAAGGCCACTCACCAAGAGGACAGCTGTGAGAAGACGAGACCACAGAGAATCCTTCTGATCTCTCTCTGGTGGGAGGGTTGATAACTACTCACTCCACCAAGCCTTGAATACAGGGAGATTATTTCGTTTTTTGTTGCATTTCTGAGCCAATAATCCAATATTTGCGGTGCAAAACTGTATAAAATAATAACACCAATAACAAGACGCCAAAACAACTCTCACGGTGTTAATACATGAGACGCCTACTTATGACTCAGGTTCAAAGAGAATGTTTAATTTAAGTGTAAAGTGTGTAATAAATAGACAATACGTAATGTCTTGGGTAAAGTATTCCTCTAAAGTGTAGATTCACCAAGCTTCAGTGGCGGATATAACTATAAATATATTTACTATAGTTGTACTGTACAATTTAGTTTGTGTAACATTTACAATCCCACATTGTCAAAGTGACGGAATTGGAAGGTTCGCAATACGCAGTTTGAAAATCCACATCCCATGCCTCCCTGCACTCAATTGCCCCAGCATATGACAGAGAGAGAGAGAGAGAGAGAGAGAGAGAGAGAGAGGGGTCCAGAACAAGGATAGAGAGCCGAGATTTCATTATAAGTGAAGTTTAATCTTCAAAGTCGCAGGGAGCCGGGCGCTGCTAACCAGGGATTCCCTATCGCAGAAAATGACCTTTTCAGCTGACATCAATCTGACAGAGGACAGAGTTATACCATGTCGTTTTGACGGTGTCTCGCGCTAAAGAAAGAAAATGCTCACAATGCGTGAGTGTGACCTTGACCTCAGAGTAGCCAATTATTTTACCACCTTTTTATCCAGAAAACGAGTTATCTAAAAAATATGTTTTTCGAATATCTGACTCGTTTCCTTGTTCTGACCTTCCATTTCTATTATTTTTCCCTTTCCCTGAAAACTACAGGGGGCTTATTGTCCAAAACATGTTCTTCTCACCCACTGTTTTACACCAGAAAAAAGGTTGAATACCCTGCAGATGTGACTGATATTCTTGGGGGGGGACATTAGCCAAAAATAGCAGAGGGAGCTTGTAGATTTGGTGTAGACCTTTTCATATCAAGGTCCATCATTGATTTGGCATTTGAGCCACGGACAACCAATTTTGATGAGATTTAGCCTCTCAGGCGCAAGACCTTTTTGTCCACAATTCCATGCTGTATTGAATGTGGTACCATAGGAGAGATAACAGGGAAACGTTGATCAAAATAACAAATATTTTACTGTCTCCAATTGTGTAGACTTCTTGAAAAATAAATAATGCAGTCGTTTAACAATAATGTGACTCTTGAGAGCATAATATGAAACCAATTGCAGGTCCATTTGATTTCATTTTACGCTCTCATCATTTAGCTGGGGAACACCTGGAACCCCCTCAAGGACCACTGGTTGAAAACCAATGCTGCAAAAAGCAGTCCAAGTACAGAGCCAACTCGGGTCCAGTTTAGTCTTAAACTTGACTTCAGCTCCACAATACTGTTTTGTGTTCCTCCATCTCTGTCCTGCCATGACACCAGCCATCATCACCCTCACACAATAACACAAACACCCTTCACAAACAGTGCTGGTACACAGAGTTTCCTACACTCCAAACAGTGGAATGATCACACACACAGCACACGCGCACGCACACACACACGTGCGTGCGCCCGCACGCACGCACGCACGCAGTGACTGAAAATAGACCATCTACAAGAAACTAGACAGTCTACAAGCTTGATAGCCAATCTACTAAGAACATAGCCAGTCTACTGTACAAGCTCAAATAGCTGATATAAGAACATAGCTGATCTGCGGTTACTGTACTTGTTTTACATCCCAATCTACAAGAAAATAGCCTACAAGCTCAAATAACTGATCTTGACTATAAGAAAAGTCCTGATGTACTGTACAAGCTCAAATAGCCATTCCACAATCAAACTGATTTGATTATGCATATATCCTATATGTACAGCATATTATACATCACACAAAAGTCCCTGACAAAAGTGTCTGTGCATGTATTAATAGAATATATAAACAACAGCTGTTGATTACACATGTTTGTATCATATATAAACACCAGTTTCCCTTTGCGGTCAGAATTTGAACGTCTCCTCCTCCCTCATCCAAAACATTCAAATCCAGACGGACTGGTCTCGCCCGCCATGCCACATCACATCAACCTCGTCTCTGAGAAACAAACAAGGCGGCGTGTATCGCATGACGTATCACATGACAAATCTGGCCAGAGTGCATACTGCACATACCAACATTTCTGAGAGGGTTAAACGCTCCCTTTCATACATCTCAGATGAAATAGGGATTTATGTGTGGGCTTGTGGGCAGCTGTATTCATAAAGAGGAACTAAAAATGATGCAGCCGACGGAAGTACAGTTTCATTCAACAGTTCCAATGACACAAATATATATATATATATATATATATATATATATATTTAGATATTGTCCATCTGATACACTAAGACTCGCAGCTAGTAATTTAAGTGTCCAGTGCCCGGGCCGCTGGAGGAGCGGTCCGGGCTCCTGGGCTACAGTGTAGCCTCACAGGTTTGAGTCCCGATCCCGACGGCCTTTGCTGCGTGTCACTTCCTATCTCTCTCACCCCATTTCCTGTCAGCCTACTGTCCTATCTATAATTTAAAAAAAAGATATAAAAGCCCCAAAAATACATACAGTACACCAAAAAAGTTATTTATGGGTCCACTCCAGACAGACAACATTCCGTGTTTTGTTTTTTTATGGGCTATTACGAGGTCTGCCACTACACCTCCCAGCAACCCCCAGACATGTTCAGGCCACTGGGTATCCCCCACAATGCATTATGCTGTTCGACTTAATCGTGGACGGACGCACCAAGATTGAATAGAGGGTATGCGTGTGACATCATCATCATCATCATACCCGGAAGTTATGCAGGAATGCCTACTGAGTGGCCAAAAACGACTTTCTGGCATTGACAGCCCATACATCCAAACAGAAAAGTCATATTTTATGGCATTAAATGACTTAAAACAATGTTAAATTCACTTTGTCACTCACTTTGCCACTCGATCTGCCATTCACTTTATGCATGCGCATACCCTCTATTGCGCACAAAGCCATCATACACAACATTATAGTCATTTCACGCGAGACTTGACTTTGCAGATTAATTAACAGCAATTAAAGCAAAAAAATAGAAAAGAAAAGCTCAAAAAAGGGGCATTAAAATACTGTAAGTGGTCTTTTTTTTATCTATAAAGTAACGTTAAAGTGCCTTGACTTGATTATTCTTTTGAAATTCGACAGCTAAAGAAGAGTAACGCAGATACTGTACGTTGCACATTCATATTTAAAAGTGTGTTAGCTCCCTAATGTCTGACGCGTTTCATTGTGTGTTAATTAGCGGTGGGCTGAACCCATTTATTACAGAGGCATTCCTTTGTAGCTTTTCGGCCCCAGCATGCATACAATCTCTAAAGCCTCCCATTTCAGGCAGTAATTACAGTGAGGGGAGAGATAAAGACAGTCATTTCGGTATGTAGAACTCTTCCCAGGCCTTCTAAAAAAAGTACAGGAGCACAGAGGTCAACTGTCGGCTCAACAGAACGCAGTGAGACAGGGGAGGAAAAATAATGAACGCATTAACAGCCCGTTGTTGCCGCTGTGTAGCAGAGTGCATCGTCCATGGGAACTAGGCGACGTGTGTGTGCGTGGTGTGTGTGTGTGTGTGTGTGTGTGTGCGCTCGCGCACGTGCCCCCACCAGGATAGCAGAGAAATGGACATTGTGAGGTCAATTCATTGTGGTCCTCGCAAGAGAAAAGGTTACTTTAAACCCATTAAGACCTGAGGCCGATTCTACAAATGGCTTCAAAATCACTAGTTCTCACACTTTCAAGATTTTTCAAAAATGTCCAAAAATAGCAGATGTATTTGTGTACAAGCTCGCAGCGTGGCACAGAGTGAGCTTGTATAGTCAATGCTGACATTTTTAGAGTTACTGTAGGCCTTACGGTTAAGGTACAAATTCAGGTTAGGGCAAGGATTCATGGGAGCTGTGAAAGGACCATTTGCAAATTCTGAGTTAGAGACCCGCTGTTAGGGTCCATTTGGTTCCCATTAACTATCAATAATTTAGCTGGGGACCCCATGGAAACCCTTAAAAAAAAGACCACTGGGGGTTTCCCGGAACCCAACTTTGAGAACCATTGATTTATAAGATAAAAACACAGCTGGCATGACAAAATGCCTACCTGGTCTTGAAAGCGAACGGCCATCTTGACGCACCGGTAAAGGCAGATGGACAGAAGGACGGACGATAGCATTTACCAACGGGTAGACGGACAGACGGACGGGCAGGCGGTAATGTTTAGTATGAACGGTCGGCTACAGAAACGAGCCAGGACAGAGGGCCCGGGAAACAACATCCTGATCGCTCACGCCACTACGAGCTATGAAGTAGGCTTGCAACACTTCAAATCAAAGTAACGTGCCGCGATTCAATGTACGCTGTGAGCTTGTAGTTGTGCAATTTTTGTAGGGCGCCGTTGTAAGGCAAGGAATTAATGAGACTACCGGTAATTAATTAAGCCGATTATAAAACATATTAGAAATGTTTTGCGTTGATTCGTTCTCAAAAGGAAATCGATAATAAGTGCACCTGGGCAGATAATCATAATTAGGTGCAGCCCTGGAAGAGAAAGTGTCCGAATAGAAACACAGACATTCCTTAACACTCCCTGCTGTGCTGCTACAGAGTGCGTCTCACGCTGACGGACAAGAACGCAAGAGGAGAGCGGCGGAGTGGAGTTACACAAACGGACACGTTCCCCGCAACGATACGTTGCCCCCCCACGCTGACTGGTTTGAGGACCAATGGAATGCCACCTGAGACTAGTAGTGGTGACCTGATGGGCGCTGGGGATGGTAACCCAACCCAGCTCCATGTCACCCAGCGCACGCCAGGCCCCGTGGATACACGTATCCGCCCCGGGCACTGAGACAAAAAAGCACTCAGGGTTCAACTCCAAAACAATGACATGCACTTCCATGGACGCATGCCCTGCGAATAATGTCTGCGTTATTATAAAAAAAAAATTAGCCAATTACTGAGACCCAAAATGCTTGCTTAGCGTGAGAGGTCTTCTCAACCTCCACAGAAATGTTCACGGCTATCTGTTCCCTTCATTGGCAACAACATAAAAAAAGGTTTGGTGGGGGGTCACCAGTTCAAATATAATTATTTTTGGGAGTCCTAGTTCAAATATGATTATTGTTGGGGGTCCCCAGTTCAAATATTATTATTTTTGGGAGGCCTAGTGATTTTGTTTGCGTTTACGCATATACGCACACGCGCTTTTAGGTCCAGTCCTATTTTAAGTGGGTGTACGCGGGGCTCGCGTGTGCGTGTAAACGTGTGCTAAAAGCCTGGTGTAGCCCGGCTGTCAATTCAAATATGATTATTGTTGGGGGTAACCAGTTCAAATATTATTTTGTGGGTGTTCTAGTTCATATGATTATTTTTGGGGGTCCCCAGTTCGAATATGATTATTTTGGAGGGTCCCCAGTTGAAATATACTTAATTGTGGGGGTCAAATATAATATACTTTGGGGGTCCACAGTTCAAATATGATTTTTTTTGGGAACCCTTGCCCTCGGGAGCACTTCACTCCTCTTGTATCACTTCTTGATGCTAGTTTTATAAGCAGATAATATATTTTGGTTTCCCCTTCTGGCGAGCGATGCCAGCGTCACGCACAACGTATAAATCAGGCTTCCAATCTAATCCAGGAAAAGGTTTGACAGATGGTAATCTGTTTGGTTCTGTGGATGCACTCCCTTTAAAACCCCACAGTTGTTCTGATAAACAAAGCAAACCACAAGAAACGACCGACTTTAACAGGAGGAGGAGGAGAAGATGGGATCTGTCAGATAGGAGTGGATTCCTGTCAGGATCAAAAGTGCTCAAGTATGAAGTCAGGAATACAGCCAGTGGAACGCACCCTTGATGTGGAAAATGAGATGAGACAACTGGTGTGTGTATGTGTATGTGTGTGTGTGTGTGTGTGTGTGTGTGTGTGTGTGTGTGTGTGTATGTGGGGGGGGGCGTGGGTGGCGTTTCTTCCCCTTCGGAGCACATGTGGAATGTCTTTAAAGTGGAGCGGAGAGGAGATGATGAGGCTGATGATGTCTGATATTAAATCCTCTTCCTGCAATCAGCTGCCATCTCCCCCATCTCCCCCTCCCACCACCACCACCACCACCACCCAGCCCTCGCAAACCAGAACCTCCAGTCTAAACATCTCTTCTGTATAGGCCCGTCTCAATTATTACATAATCGCCTAATCACATTCTCAAGCATTTTCCAAAAACAATTGAGAAATAGCTGATCTACAAGCTCACAACACATCACAAAGTATACAATTACTGCGCTCTATATATATATATATATATATATATATATATATATATATTATATATATATATCTGCCATATCTGTCATATCTACCTGTGCAATTTGTGAAAATGAAGCCTAAAAACCAAACCTAAAAACAAGAAAGAAAAAAAAGAAAATCTAAAGAATTTCAGAACTTTGCAAAAGAATAAAAACAACTACGAAGTAGTCAAAATAGCCGATCCAGATACCGTGATGGCTAATATGTTGGCAATTTCAATCCATCCGTCGGGTTCTAATCAAAACACGTGTTCTCATTGCTGCCTGTCCTCCCTTTCTCGTGTACCACACACACACACACACACGCGCGCGCTGCGTTGCGAGCAGGTGAGATCCATCTGGCAGAGAGGAGAGCATTAGGTCAAGTGTTTGTTCATCTCTCATCTCAACAGCAGAAGCTCTGGAAAGGTCAAGAGCACTCTACTCTGCACTGCTGATCCTCACTGATCCACAAAATACGTCGGCACACTATGGAAATGATCACGTTTACCTCCTTTTGCGCTCCCTAGGCTCGTCACGATTACATTATTAAGTTGACAATTAATTGTCTTACAAATAATTACGATTTAATTGTGTCTTTAGCCTTGAACGTTGGACAACCACGACCTCGTAATAAATATTGTGCAGGGAAGTTATGACAAATAACTTAAATAACTGACTATTTAATAATTTGATTAAAAATAGCAGAAATTGCCGATCTACAACATTACAATGTGACACATTGTAAGCTTCTATCTGTTATTTCGACTTTTTATGTTGACAATAATGCAAAAATAATTGCGACTATATCAAATAATTGTGATTACACCATTATGTAATAATTGTAACAGCCCTGATGCTGGCCTAACTAGGCAACCAAAGTCATGACAGCCCCATATCTTCATGACATGATCCAACCCCATTACAGCCCTTCCAGGTGCCCGCTCACTGGAATGCTGTCCGGGTCCGAGCCTTCCCTAAACAACGCTCCACACGTCCTAGACACGTCTCCCTCCTGGCCCCCAAGCTCTTAGCTGTGGGATAAACTCCCCACACTCAATTTCAATTCAAAGGGCTTTCCCAATGTACCACCTACCTCACCCCCTAGCACTCACATCTCCCTAGCACTCACCTCTTCAGACTCCAACTCCCCCACTAGCACTCACCTGTCCATCCACAGAGGGCGCAGCCATTACTGGGGTGTACCATTAAGCTGATTAGCTACACCAGGCCTAGAGGGCACTGCTCCATGCAAATCCATGGCACCCCTCTCTGGATTTGCCTAAATCACTCACCTCTCCAGTCTCCACCTCACCCCTTGTCACTCCTCTCTCCCTAGCTGTGTCCCTTATTGTCCCCTTTTGTTCAATAGATGCTAGGTTACTAAGTATGCAGCCATAGCTAAGGTCACTATTGTTCTTATGTTTTTGTTCCCTACGTTTTATTTTCCCTCGACCACATGTACAGAATGGTATTTAGACAGCACGTTGTTTAGACTACACTAGGTTTATTGTTTACCATGTATCCTATAGATCCCAAAATACATAATGTTATTAGCATCCAGACAGGTCCATTGTTCACCTGCGGCTGCTATCCTAGTACATTGTTCTCTCTGCGCTCTATTTGTTTGACTATTTAGCTTGTTTACTGACTAGAGTTCATGTTTACACTGCTTATTCTGATCTCACACTTGTCAAATCGCTCGGGGTAAGAGGTTGAGCGTCCTCCGCTAAAACCTAACTTAAAAAAATTGTCACGAGGCGCCACAGGCCAGCAGAACGCACGGCAAGCCCCAACTAAAGAGCAAACAGGCCCACAGGGCTGCATAATGAAGGCACAGGAATCCACAGTACGAGAAAACAGTGCACTCATTAATAACACGGTGACATCATCACAATGGGACCAGTCAGACAGACAGACACAACGACCGAATGAAGACACAGAGAGAAAAAACAACACCACCATAGAGAAAGGAAGGCAGATGATGGGAAGGGGTTCTAAATGAAAGGGGGACTTGTTTCAGTGGTTCTCTAAAGCGGGTCATTGTCTAAGTAAACAATAAACCAAACCAAAGCAAAACAGCACTTGAACAATCGGTCCTTGTGCTTGGAGTGCTGTGAGCTTATAAAAACTAAACCGTGGATGGCTTTTAGGACGAGCCGTGGAGGACTGACTGCGCTCTGCTAATCTCAAGGCCTCCGTTTGTCGACTTGACTGACTTGACTGAGCTATAGCTCTGTGTAGTTCAAGCACGTCCACACACGAGATCTCCTGAAAATAGCCGATCTGCTTATAGATCGGCCATTTTCGGTGTGTGACATGATCAGCTTGCAGCTGAATCGACCTGCAGGTGAGAAACTCAAAGTGGGCAAGCTGAGGCACAGCAGATACATTGATCGTGTTCTGGCACACGATTATGAATCCCACCACAGCTCTAGGATAGACCCGTCTGATTAGGCGTAGTTTTACTGAGTTTTACTTAATAATAATAATAAAACTTTATTTGCATAGCACCTTTCATGACATGAAATGCAGCTCAAAGTGCTTTACAGAGCAATGGAGAAAAAAAAGAAAGAAAAGCAAGGCATAAACATTAAAAAACAAGAGCACTTAGAGCAGTAATGCAATACAGTGAGGACATGAATAACAAAAAATGTCTTGTGCTTTAAAAATGTCTACAGAGGCTGCCTGTCAAAGGTACAGTGGGAGTTTGTTCCATGCCGTCGGCCCATAGAAGCAAAAAGCTGCTTATTTTTTAGTTTTCTTTTTAATATAGCACAAGTGCGTGTTCAGTGCGTGCATGCATGTCGTTTGATTGGTGAGTTGAGAAGGAGGGGGCCGGGGTTGCGAGCAATGGCCAATAGACAAAATAAAATGAAAAAGGAATGTTACAGAATACAGATCAATTTGACAGAGAGAGTTAAATGAACACACGGCAACACTTAATTCCGGTGTGCAGATTCTGCCTCTACTATCCGGTCAACAAAGAGTAATGCGCGTCTCCCAGGAGAGCGTTTGATAAAACTCCCACATTCCCCGTTTAGGATAAACAGTGTTGTGATTTAGGTCATACACGAGTAAATACTGTAAGTCAGATCAGATGGGGTCAAACAGCGCTGCCCTGCCCTTTGGCCGACAGGGTGTGGTCACTCGTCAGTGTGAGTCTCTGTGTAAAAGGGAAGTCTCTCTGTAAACCGCTACGCCCTCCGCGCTTCCTGCCATTCCTCAGATAAACATGAGCAACATGCACGCACGCACAATACGCACGCCTTACTGCCATGAGCAACATGCACACACATACAGCACACACAAGCCTTACCGCATGAGCAACATGCATGCAAATAGGCACGCCTATCCCGCCATGAGCCACATGCACGTTGCACACGCCATTGCCTTTTATTCTTCAAATATCTGACCTGCTTGTATCTGTATATCATACTGTACATGGGCAACTGGCGGCCCCCCACCTTCGCCTTATCCGGCCCACAGGTTAATATTAGAATATTGATATATTATTGATTTGATTTCTGCTGTTACAATTCCAAAACATGCAAACATGACCCACTTGAATTACTACTATAATAGTAGAGTGACTACGCCGACTAGTACAATGTTATTTTTATGTCCAATGCAGTGTACCGGTATTTAGATTTAGTTCATAAATGTAACATAGGTATAACTAAATGCATTTAGGATTTCAATTCAAATATAGCTAAAATAGCTCAAAACGTGTCGCACTGCGAGGTGTTTGGAGCTTGTAGATCGGCTATTTTTGCTACGACAGTAATATGCAATGTGGCCCTCTGAGTGCATGAGTGTGGAACTATAGAGCGTCTCAGGCCCGCCCCCTTTCAGAACGACGAGTGGCCCAGGAAATGATTCTCCATTCATTTTCTCCATAGGCTTTTCAAAAAGTATTTATTTAAAGACGGTTACGCCGCGGACAAAGCCAACTCGGATCGTGACAAATCATGACAATATTTACAATGTTTTGGGGCAGATCAAATAATTAGTAAGAAGAAAAACAAAACAAATCGTGTTGTATCCTGCCTTTATTTTCTTCTTTCAAATTATTTGATCGGCACAAAATATTGTGTTTGTTGTCATGATTTGTCACAATCCGAGTTGGCTTTGTCCGCGGCGTAACAGTCTTTAAATAAATACTTTTTGAAAAAAAAAAGCCTCTCCATCGTCAAAGTTGCCCGCCACCCCTGCTGTATATCATTGTTGTCGGGGGGGAAACCTTGTATGTCCAAAACTGTTACTTTTCAGAAAAAAGAAAAAAGAAAAAAAAAGAACCTGTGATCTCTTCCAAATGGTTCTTTAAATTACAATGATAGTCATTACTGTCTGTGGTTATTATTTAGTCACAAGCTCTAGATGATACTTTTCATTGGTTCAGCCATCAATGTACATAACTTAAAAAAACATAAAATATACTTAAATAGCTTGTAGATTTGCTATAACCTTGACATATAAAAGGAAATTAAAATATGGAGATACAAAGTTTCTGCCCGACAGCGACGAGGGGGGGGGGGGATTCTTTGTGATATCTTAGGGCAGCTTCCCAAGCCGGGGTCTGTCTGGACTCCCATTGGAGGGGCAGAGATTAAAATAGGGTGCATTTGTCATCCCAAAATGAACAACGACCTCTGCATCCACGGGATGTACTCAGTGATGTAAATAGGTTGTCAATGTAATGAGTCCCTGGATACAGGCATGGTCTTTTAGATGAGTCCCAGGGACATCTTATGAGTCCCACTTCAACGACGTTAGGAGTCATATTTTGCCATTTTTACAAATTGCAGCATTTAACTTTCATTGTATAAGGATATAATGTGGTTATATTCATGTAGAAAACATGAAATTATTATTATAACTAAAGATAGCGAAATAAGCTATAATAAAAAACAGTAGTACAGTAGTGCATCCCGTGGATGCAGAGGTCGTTGTTATATTGCTTCCCTTAACTATAAACTGCATTTTGGGATGCAAAATGCACCCTATTTTAATCTCTGTGTACTACTATACTGTACTGTTTATTTATTTTGCTAGCTTTAGTTATAATATAATCTGTTTCCTACATGAATATAACCACATTATAACCATATAAACTGAAATGAGAGTTAAATGCTGCAATTTGTAAAAGTGGCAAAATATTTTTCCTAACGTCGTTGAAGTGGGACTCATGTAACATGTCCCTGGGACTCATCTAAAAGACCATCCCTGCATCCCAGGACTCATTACATTGAAAACCTATTTACAGCACTGGAGGGGTTCCATATTCTATCACAGTTTGGAGGCAGCCCAACAGTTGCACAAAATCATTCTAGCACAAGAAACATCATTCTGGAGCACACTAACACGTTCTTTTCTTACGTTTCAAAAGGTTTAGAGGGGGGGGGGGGTCAAAGTGGTACGATTAGTCACACACGTTACCGCAGTGAAATTTGTTCTCCGAATTTGATACATCTCTTGGAGCGGTGAGCCGCAGCGTGCACCACGCTCGGGAATCATTAGCTGATTTGACCCCCAATCCAACCCATTGATGCCGAGTGCCAAGCAGGGAGGCATTGAGTCCCATTTTTACAGTCTTTGGTATGACCCAGCCGGGGATCGAACCCCCGACCTCCCAGTTTCAGGGCGGACACTCTAACCATGCACAAGAGCCACTGTCTGGTCAGTTAGGTGTTAAGTGTCTTGCTCAGGGACGGTTCGACACAGACCGTGGGCTGGGAGTTGAACCGGTGACCTTGTGGCTACCAGATGGTCTCTCTAGTCTACTCTCTTAACCTGACGCTGCCAGATGGGGGCGGTATTGGGTAACCATGTTCCCCAACGTAGCCTTCATCTGGGATCTCTCAGGGAGCTGAGCTGACACCAATCCGTTCCGTACCGAACCAATCAGCGTGAGCTAATGGCGGGATATGTGCGAAACCGGATGTGAAGCTATATAGACACGTCAATAGGATTGGTTGTGTTTGCACGCCCACACGGTGATAGACAGACGGTCCCATCCAATCATCTACCAAGTATCTTGAAAAAAAAGGAACAGCCCCGTCATCGAATTTGCTTCCGCGATCCCAGATCCCAATAAGCTGCGAAACAAATTTGTGTAGCAAGCTTCTTGGATCTGGCAGCGTCAGGTTACTACTCTCTACCCACTCAGCTAAATAGTTGGAATAATCTGATCTGCTTTGCACTTTCATTCCTTCCACAGTATTTCTGTTCTTCATCCTGACTACAAAATGATTGTGCTTGTAAAAAGAAAAAAAAGCGGGGGGGGAAATCCCTCATGTTTTACCTGTAAACCTGGGATGTGACAATAATTGAGGTTTAAGTTGACGCCAAATTTATATTTTTGGTCTTTGAGCTAAAAAGTCGACTATGTGCCAGGTGACGCCCATGCACGAAATAAGTAAATTCAGCTTGTGTGATCACACAGGGAGACGCAAATAAAACAAACCATGTATTCAAATGTATACATGGGCCAAGCACACACACACACACACACACACACCCCCCCGGGAGGGATAATCGCACATATCCCGCCCTCAAGAATATCGGAGTTGGAACCTAAGACCTTGACAAGCCAGCCAGTAGCCACATTTACCCGCTGAGAGCTGTTCATGAGGTGGACAGCCTCTGGGGCACAAGAGTTAATAAATATTGAAACAATGAAAAGTATTAAGAGCTTGTGACAAAATAATAACTACATTGGGTCCGATGGAACAAAAAAAGGGTTAGTTGTTCCATTTGGTGAAAAGTAACAGTTTTGGACATCCAAGGCTTCCATGACAGAGAGTATGATGTTAAGACAAGATCAAAAGTATTAAAAAAAAAAAAAAAAAAAACCAAAGGGCAAAAACAGAGGAGAATGTTTTGATTCAAAAGTGGAATAAATAATAATTAGGACAGGTGGTGTGTTTCTGCGTTCAAAGAGGAAAGGCTATTTATACTCATTTAATTAATTTTTTTAAACAGCGTTGGAAGAACTACTCTGATGTTTTTGTTTAGTAAGTAAAAGTATCAATGCCAAAATAGAGAAACGTTTTGCGTTTTGAGTAAAAGTATAAACATTATGTAAAATAAGTTACTCACAGTGCCAAAGGGGAAAAAGAATAATCAAAATCTTTCAATGTGTGTCAAAGTTTAGCAGATCTACAAGCTCACAATGTGTCACATCACACTGTATAAAATAGGGCTTATTGCTTGATGTATGTTTGTTAATAATACTTCAACTTTACAAAGTAACTTGTTAAAAAGGTGTCGAGTAATATATTAAAATATTAACATTCTCAAGTGAAGTAAAAGCACCTTAAAAATTGTACTGAACAGTACTTGAGTAAATGTACTTTCCACCACTGTCCAAAGGGCTAGACAAAGCAGAATGGTTTGATTCAGTGGAGACAAAGAGGCATTGTGCAATTAATAAGGACAGGTGCTGTTTCTCCCTTCAAAGGCAAAGGCTATTTATAGAAGGCATTTCAAATTCAAAACCAGTGGTGGATGAAAAGAAGAAGAAGAAAAAAATTACTAAGTAAAATTACCAATAGAGAGAAATATGCAAAATATTTCAAAATGTGTTCTCCGTGTTTCTTTTTGTAAAAGCTGATCTACAAGCTTTCAGATTGGCAATTTTTATTTGTTAAAGTTTTATTGGTTAATCTGTATAGTATAAGTAATAATAATTATTATTATTATAATAACACAAAAAAAGAGAAATACTCTACAAGTAAAGAAAAGTCCTTCGTTTCAGTTCAAAGGGAAAGTATTATTTATAGAAGTCATTTCAAATTCAAATCCAAACGGAAACCCGTTCCGTTCACTGGACGATTACTGTACACGGTTGCCATGCCCTGGATGGACGGTTGCTAAGGGGAAGTGGGTGTCAGTTCCTTTTCCCTGGAAGTACGTCCTGTTTGTGTCCTCGGGCACACACAACAGGAACTAAAATAGCAAGTGAGCGCACGCAGCCACACCACGCAGCGCACACACACACACACACACACACACGCATGCCGGCGGACCAATCAATGACATGTAATTACACCAGAGGGTGAGCGGTAGTGGTGACACATGCAGCAGGCTTGGTGTCGAGGCTTAGAAGACCTAAATTAACATGTTAGCTGTGTGTGCGTGTGCGTGTGTGTTCCACAAACTTAACAGTTAATGACCAATGTATCCACATGCCGGCTCTCTCTGCCCTTCTCTGTACTGAAGTGCTTGTAATAAAGTTTTCAAATAAATGTAGTGGAGTGAAAAAACTTTATAACATTTGCCTCTGAGATGTAGCGGAGCAGAAGTAAAGTACAAATACCCCTCAAAATTGTACTTAATAAGTAAATGTACTTAGTTACTTTCCAACAGTGACGCTGCCGACCACAGAGGGTCGGTCACTGCTGGCTGAAAACCTCAAAGCTGCTACAGAGCTATGCTGTGTTCACTCAATGTGTGAACTGTCATGACTCTGTGACCGTGTCTGAAGCCTGGATTATATTTAGTGGTGTGCCTGTGATGTGCACAAGCTCCACGAGATCTACAGCACACCACACACATCAGAGGCAACGGTAACAACAGGGACAGACAGACAGACATACTCCTGACAGGACAGGCCACTGTACTGCCGTCAGTGGCACTCTGTGTAGGAGATGAGAGAGAGGTGTACATGTGTGTGTGTGTGGGCGCGCGCGCGCGCGCGCGCGCGCGCGCGCGCGTGCGTGCGTGCGTGCGTGTGTCTGTGTTATTATTGTACCAAAAGCACATACCGGTAGTTGCGAACGCAGTGAGCCACTTACTATGACAGCAAGGGCTGAATGTCTGTGTGTGTGTGTGTGTGTGTGTGTGTGTGTGTGTGTGTCCCGCTGTTACACCACCCGCCCGCCACGAGAGGGCGCAGCTGTAGCACACACACACACACACACACACACACACACACACACACAGGGCGCAGCTGTAGCACACACACACACATACACACACACACACACACACACACACACAACCACACACACACGAGCTGCGTTCGCTTCCCGCGTTTGCGCGTCTTACTTGTACTAATTTTCCTGCATTGTCCTTACGAGAGAAAGTGGTATAGTTAAAAAAAAAAAAAAAAGTAATTAAATAAATACAAAAATATTAATAATACTCAAACACGGTACTTAAGTACAGTACATGTACTTGGTTACTTCCCACCAGGGGCAGTACAAGGCAGGGGTGGGGCGTGTTCAGGGACATGTCATTAAGTTGCATGAGGCCAGTGGCTTCACACACAGTGGACGGTGGATGGATGGCGACGGCGCAGTTGTCACTTGTCACCTGCATGGCACACAGCTGCTGTCGTGCTTGACACCAGGTCACGCATGCTGATTACATGTGAATCTTCAGTACGAACATGTATGGCTGTCACCATCATGACAGGATACAAATAATTGCGATTTTCTTTTTTAACTCTTTTTGCATTGGAGCATACGAATCAAAATTACATTAATTACTTGCGCAAGCAGAGCGCGCAAGTAATGTTTTCGCCCGGTCTCTTCCGCCGTGACAGCTGTCCCGCCATTCAATGTTTATGCAGAAAAACATCAAATCTGTGCCTGTTTTGCTGGGACCAAATGACCACAAATGACCATATTTCTTAAGTCATCATTTAGAGCTAGTCATACGTATACTATATACATAATCCGTAAAATACGTAAAAATAAAATAGCAAATTGTGCCTGATCTGCTGGGACCAGAGTACGTGGTGTGTATATGTATGACTAGCTCTTAATGATGACGTAAGAAATATGGTCATTTGTGGTCGTTTGGTCCCAGCAAACCAGGCACAGATTTGCTGTTTTCTTGCATAAACATCAAATGGCGGGACAGCTGTCACGGTTTTTGGCGCAAAGTAACCACAGTATACCGCTAATCAACTTACAACTACACACTCTATATAGTATATATGTATACGTATATAGTATATGCCTATATACTATATATATACTATATATAGTATATGCCTATATAGTATATGCCTGCTTTGCTGGGACCAAACGACCACAAATTACCATATCTCTTACGTCATCATTTAGAGCTAGTCATACGTATACTATATACATAATCAGTAAAAAATAAAATAGCAAGTTGTGCCTGATCTGTGCTGGGACCAGAGTATGTGGTGTGTACTGTATATGTATGACTATCTCTTCACCCAAACTTATATAGATAGAAACTTGAATCATACTTAATAATACTAGGTGTTTATATGCATAAAGTAGGTAGGTAGCAAATAGTTACATCTAAAAATTATACATTTCAAACGTTCCTTCACAGAGATACTGAGATTTGACAGTTTACAGCGGTCGAAAGGACTTGCGCACTCTGCTTGCGCACTAGCTGGCCATTTATGGCCTACTAGTGTGCAACAAGCAAGTATGCACTCGACAGAGTGCAGTTCTAGTTTATACTGTGATTATGTCAAATAAAAAGGCGATCAAGCGATTATAATTTGGAACAACACGCTTATCTATACATGTAATTGACATGTGTTGTATGTTGTAAAATTCTGGGTGTTTCTTTAAAGGTATATTCAGTAATTTCACTTAATTCAAATATCACTTATTTTTTTGTTTTGTTGTGATAATCCTCCCTACTATAGAGTGTGCTGGCCATATAAGGAGTTCCTCCCTGTCCCCAGTTAACCCCTGGGGGTCAAAAAACCTTAGGTTTCATTTTTGACTCTCTATCCTGATTGGACGAAAGGCTGGGTCCCACAGCCAAAAACAAAACCTAAGGTTTTTTGAGTGAAATCACTGAATATACCTTTAAGTCTGAGAGTTCAACGGGTCCATATTTACGCAGAGAGTGTGAAATAAAGAGATTGCCTTCTTTCGATGAGTTGGACGACGTCCTTTTGAATGACCCTAGTAATGTTCCTATAGTACAGACATGTCCAAAGCCTGGCCCGGAGCCAATCGTAGCATTAGGGCACATTTTAAAAGCTTCCTTCCAAAAAAATGTATTATTTATGGCCCATGCATGATAGTCATGTGAAATTAATACATTGAAGTGTGTTCTTAAATTAACCTGGGAAGATTTCTCAGGGATTTACAAGGATTCCTGACTGCCTATTCCATTATGTTATTTCACTGATGTGAAAGAAAGGGATTTCATTTTTGTAGAGACGTTTTCACACCTTGGTTACATTTAGCTACACTGTCATTTGAACAGAAGTTCAGCCAGAACTCCTTTGTACACAAGGCTTCTCTTGGACAGGTAATGATGTCATTTGCCAGTAAATTATGTCATCTGCTAGATCTCTCACACACCCCCCACACACAGACACACACACACACACACACACACACTGAAGAGCAGTAAAATGAAATTAACAATCTTTTGAATATTTTCTACAAGCTCACAACGTGATGCCATCTTCAAGTAGCCTAGATATAAGGTTGTTAAACAGATTTTTATGCTATATTAACCAATTTCGGCGGGGACCCCCTGGAACTCCCTTTGAGAACTACAATGTAAATGCTTGAGTGTGGCCTTGCTCATTCCCTGATGGACTGGATCGAGGGTAGCTACTGGGACTCTCTCTCTCTCTCTCTCTCTCTCTCTCTCCAAATTCCAATACCCAAATATCTGCTCACTGCCGCAATTATGGTCGTTCGCTTTTGGAGGAGTCGAGACGAGACCGGAGAGCGAGTGATCTCCCGGGGCCACCTTTGTTGTGCGTGCTCATACCAAAATGTAACATGGATGCATTGCATGCATGCGTGCGTGGTGCATGTGTGTGTGTTGAACAGTTGGGGTTTAAACTGCACAGATCTTGTTGTGCGAGAAAAATGCATGTCAAACAGCTCATTTATGAGAAGCACTACATCTAACGTACAGCATTAGATGCAGGAGTAGCGAGCGGGCAGGAGTGAGGAGTTGGAATGTGGCCGTCAGTCCAGCCTGCTTGATTCCTCCGGACTGGCATATAATCCTATCCTCCTCGCTGGGAGGCGGGACTAATGCGCGAGTGGAGTGAGCGACTGTGGAACTTGGAGGTATTGGAATTTGGCTACTGTCTCTCCCTCTTCCTCACTCATCCTCCTCCCCCCTCTCTCCGTCTCTCTCTCTCCCTGAAATAAAGCCATGAATAAATCTTAAACACACAGAGAGAGAGAGAGAGAGAGAGAGAGACTGGATATCGTTGCTGTCGGATATAAACCTGCAATCTCCAACATTTACAAAAAATAAATAAGTGTTCCAAATGTAAAATTTAATCCATTGTATGTTATATTAGTTAAATGTTCATAAAACCTATCAACACAGCTAAAAAACTAACAATAAAATAACCTTAATAATAAGCCTTATACCTTTACTTGAGTATTTTCATGTCTCGATCAAAGGCAAATATAGTACTTCTTTTTTTTTTACTCCACTACAAGTATCTGACAGAATAACTCATGTGACTCATTTCCATTGCAGGGTGAGCTGTAATGGAAAAGCGCTGGAGGTGTCTTGAGTCGCTGCCCAGGGCTGAAAGCTGTCAGAGCCCTGAATGAGGAGATGGTCCTCTCATAAATAAATGAAAATAAAAAAACTATTTTATTTGTATTAGTTTAATTTTACATATTCCCTGGGTGCTTCTCAGCAACTCAGTCAGTCAGTCACCCCTTGACTGCTCCGACACCGATTAGCAGTGGCTGTCGGTTTAATATTAGACGGCAATCGGTTCCATTCTATAGATATTTTTTCTGTACTCAGCAAATCAGTGGCACTGGATCTAGCAGCATATCCAGTGCCATTCTTTAACCAATTTAAGAACTTGACTGTTCTCAACTGTAACCATTTATACCATACATTTCATCGCCGCCTTGTTTTCCTCTACACTGAATCAGCTTGCCTAAAATAGCCGATCTACACTGTGACCTTGTTTTGTAACAGTTTGTTTTTGTACTATTTTAAAATAAAAAAATTAAATTAAAATTAAAATCTGAATAAGAATCTGAATAAGAATAATAATAATTAAAATTTTACTTAATTTAAATCAACACAAAGGATGGTTGGTTCCATTTGTACACTCTCACTCTCATAGATAAATCAACACACTAAAGATTGTACATTTTGTGCGCTGGCCAACTATTAAACCAGAGCGCAGTGGTTCTCAAAACATAATATTTGGCCACAGAAGAGGATACGTATGTGCCAGGGACTCCCGTAAGAGATTTGTCAAAAAATTTCAAAAACAGACACAGTGTTACACCTGTAATACTGCGGTTATATAAAGTATACAGTAGATAATTTATGCAATAGAATAGCCAAAACAATGGGCTTAAATGTTTAAACTGTTCCCAATGTTGCTGGGTACCCCCTGGACCCCACGTGAACTAGAGTAGAAGAGTACACACATTTCATATCTAGTGAAGTGTTCCTATTGGTGGAGACACCGGAACACACAACAGGTGTATCGACAGGAGCTGGAACGGGATTGGTCGCAGTCAGAGCAACACCTACCCGAACACTTTACCAATAGCCTACATAAAAGAAATAAACAAACACGAAATTAAAGTGAACGTGATTTATACTTCATCGGGTGATGCACAACGAAAAGGTATACAATATGGTACTTTTTAATCCACCACAATTATGTGTGAACTTGAAGACTTCAGTTTCAACTTGCAAGTTACTTTGTATATTTAGACCATTATTGGTCCACACAATTAACACACATTAACCACTTGAGCCCTATATTATAGTGCGGATATTACAAAAACAGCAGTGAGTTTGTAGATCGTCTGTATTTTATCGGGCAACAGAAACCCGTTGGGAAAGCCTTGGGTTTCCAGTAACTGCTCGAGTCCTGCGTTCCGGTTTTAGAGCCCGCCCTACTGCATCCGGTCATTCCCACGCACACATACATTGACGCACCGTTTCCGTATCCGCTCCAAAGATCCGGACCGGACGTTGCTACCCGATAGGCTAATCGGAACCCACCCGCCGAGCCACCGACATAAACTTACCCCGACGCTGTCGCTCTTGCTGCGGTATCCTCCTCCGCCTTTTACGGGCATTCTGGTTCCGTCGAGCCCCGAAAACAGTCGCGGTACGGAGGCGGAATCTTTACCAAAAGCGTGGGCTTTGTCTTCTCTGTGTGTCTAGTTATGTGAGGCAATGAAACATGGCTGTTTCATAAACAGCAGCATCCCAGAACAGACAGCGGCGTGACAGCTCTGCTCTCCCCGACTCTCCTGCACTCTCGCTGGGAGAGACACTTTGAACAAGCCCCGGTCTCCCCATACCACAGCTAAGGGGGGGGGGGGGTCTCTGCATTTCAACAAACAACTGTGTTACGTATGTCTCGGGCGTTTAATAGCAATGTAAAATAATAATTCAAATTAATAACAAAATAATAATGGAATTAATAACCTGATAATGATTCCATGTTTGGTTTATCAGTTTATCTGAGTATGCTTCATTTGACAGCTCGTCAGCCCCCCCACCCCGTAAACGCGTGAATGGTACGTTCCGGCCCCGGTGGGAGGGAGTGAGAGAGAGGGAGGCGTTGATTTATTATGTGAAAGTTTATATTATAAACATTGTGACGCACTGCTTGTTGTGTACAGTGTGCAGTTAAAATGTCTTGGAAAATACATCATAATCATAATTACATACAGTAGTGGCTATTCAATGTATGTTATGTGCTAATTTACAAAGTCTACGATAAAGGGTCTACAAACAGCCAAACACTGATACCAATGGTGGAAAGTATCACTACTCAACAAGTAGACCTATAGATTACTACAATAAATGCAGTTTGAGGTAGGCCTATGTCTACTTTTACTTTACTCGATTTCATTAGCCTACTCATTTCTAAACGTTTTGTTGTTATTGTGAACTTGCCCATTCTGAGCACTTTACTATAGCCTACAGAATTTGGTTTTGGATATGTTTTTTTTTAAGACAAGAGTCATTACAGCAATGCATTGATAGTATAAAGAGTATTATTATGTACTACATTATAATTTGTCCTTTGGAATACTTGGAAGTATTTATACTTGAGACTTCCCCCATGCAGGCAGCAGCAGTGTGACCTGTTCTGTGGCCCTTGAAACCCACAGCATTTCCTAAATAGCTCAGAGACAACTAGCTGACAACAGAGGAACTGTATGTGCCCTCATCCATGCCCCACATTATACTGGGAACAACAAGACAGATAGTCTCCTGAGAACCTAGCAACATGTTAAGTGTCTCTTTTGATTTTCCATAGGGAAAATCAACACACACGCAGTATTTTCTTTTTAACATATTCATTAACATAATATTCATTAAATAATGTAAATATTTTTTGGTAAATGTGTTGTACATTGTTCTAACATAATTATGTAGTGGACATAGGACAAAGGTCACAAAGTGTCACCGTGACAGGTTGTGATCGAGCTTGTAGCTAGAAGGTCTATTTCCACTCATTTGTCATTATGAAGAAGTATGTAGGGCTTAAGTGGTTAAGAAACCCCCCCCCTAGCCCCTCGTCTATTTATGTTTTTACAAATTGAAGTAACTAGATTGTCAAGTATAGTTTTTCTTATTATTATTTCCAGACCAGAATTCAATCCGTTCGAGTTTCGACTCCTGCTTCTGCTTGTGTTGCAAAGAGACGACTACAGCTCAGGTTTCAGAAACAACTACATTCGTTTAGCATCAGCGACTATCTCTACACCGACTGTCTCCATCCAAACCGCAGTGTGTGATCATGGCTGAAGAACATAACAAACCCTTCAACATCATCACAGAGGCTGAGCTGCAGAACATCAGCGACACCTAGAGGGAGCTGACAGAAACACAGTCAGGGGGGCATGGGATATTTTCAGGAATACAGTACAGCTTCCCTGAATTGAGTACTTAAAACTTTAGTTATATTCATAATGAAAAGCAAGCATTGAAGGAAATATTGTGAACTAGTTCTGTCGACTAATTATGTCAAGTCACCTGTTCTTTTCATAATAATGCTTCTATTCCATAACTGGACTGACCCTGCCTATTGTGCCTAAAAAGATGATTTAGTCAACCAAAAATATATTTAGACAGACCTTGATGGCGTCTTAACAGATTTTACACTGAAAATAGTCGAACTATACAGATATGCTATTTTCAATATATATAATTATATATTTTTTTAAACTTTAGCTGTTGAAAAATAGCAGATCTACAAGCTCGTAGCACGGCACTGATTGCAGCACTACAAGCTTGTAGATCTGCTATTTTTGAAAAATCATGAAAATGTGTGCAATTCTTTGAATATATATTCTTTCACAGCGTTCACAACGTTTTAACTCAAATATTTGCTTCTGGGGAGTCCCTGGAATGGGGGTCAGTGGCCAAATACAGATAATTCTGTGGGTCCTTGACGTGAAAACCTTTGAGCACCAGTGCACCATTGATACGTTTTTCAGAAAACTGTCAGGATTTTGAATAGATTACATTTTGTAGAATCTGGTCTCAGGTCTGAAATGGGTTAATAAAGTGGCTAATGCATAAGCAAATATTCACCTACGCGTTGCCTTCATCAGGGTGACTGTCAGTCATGCATTAGCCATTTTATTAAAGACTTTTTACTTTAAGAGTTCCTTGGTCTCTTCTTTTTTTTTGCATTACGGTGTATAAATTCTCTGTTAAAACTAAAAGTTCTGTATTCAAAATGTACAAAATGCACAAGTACAAAAGTAAAAGTAGACATTATGCAGAATGTCACTTTTCAGAAGTTAAAAATAATCTACTGTATAAAAAAGAAAACTTTTGACAATAGCCGATCTATAAGCTCATATTGCATGTAGGGCTGAAGGGATTAATATATATTTTTCATAATCAAAATTTACAAAGTAACAACACTAGTACCTCATTGAGAGGACCACAATGGAAACCCTCAAAAAGCTGTAACCATGTGGATTTTAATGCTTTTCAAATAAATTAAATCGAATTAAAGAAAATCACTATTTGTATTGGAATAAAAATAACAACATTTACCCTGAGATGTAATGGAGTAGAAGTGTTGAAAAGTACAAATACCTACAAAGTAGCCTAGAGTACTTGAGTACATGTAGCCTACTTTCCACCACTGCCAGTATATGCGTTTTGATTGATTGAAAACTTTATTAGTCAGAAATGTGAACATCACATGTCAGACATTAAGGCTAAATAGGATACCACAAACATGTCCTGGGGACTTGCAGTGCTTGACCTCAAGCCAAGCACTGCTGGGGGGTGAAGCCGAGAGCTGCCACATCCCAGCAAGCCAAATGACGTCATGATGATATCATGATGTCGTCCTCCAGTGACTCTGGTGGCGTTCAGGGCTAGGCCAGATCCCAGTCCATATGGGGATGATCTTTACGTAATTTCCAGGACGTCTTCACCAGATTAAATAATATATCTTATTTTCGGCCAGATCTCACTAGTTATGATATGACTTAAGTTGATCTGGCCTTGATCGGACACTCTCTGATTCATCCAGGGACGTCCGTCAGAGGATACATTTTAAGTTGGTTGAAATCAGGTGATATTCTGACCAGTCTTGGTTTCACTTGATCTGGCCACAATCGAGACGTCAATAATTCGTCGAGGTCCTGACCGTGCTTGCTGGGATTGCATGTAAATAGCATGATCAGCAGTACAGAAACCCAACCCATCAGTAATCGATGCACTTGACAATGTAAGAAATAGCACAAGGTATGGGATACTGTATTCATTTCATACCAATCAGGCTACGGATTGATACTATCTCTGGTGGGACTGGGAGGCAATGCTGACCAGGGTCATTTCTCAATTAAGTGGTGACAATGTGACACGTTTTGAGTTTGGATAGATCTACTATGTTTGACTAATGTTTCACCTCCAGGAATGCAGCTCTAGTGTTTAAACTGATTTTGATGCTATAACTTATTTGGCTGGGGACCCCCTGGAATCCCCTCAAGGACCCCTGACGAGTGCCCACTGCCTTAAGCCAATCACTGAGGCACCAAGCACATTTGTGAGACGGACAATTCTGGGGAAAGATACCTGCAAAAAATATCTATTATCAGTGGAGGACTATACAGATTCAGTTGTTCCTTATATATTCACTTTATATAAACTGTTTTTTAATATGATGCTTTATGATGCTTTATGGTCCCGTTACTGTAACCTTCCAACAATTCCTTTTTAAAGATGTACAGTATCATTATCAGTCCTCATGAGAGGATTATTAAGATAGGCAATTTTCAGGTGGCGGTGATTTGCAAAATACTGACAAATACTGAGAAACCACTGGCATTTTCATACTCTGCTTAGCCAAAAACGTCACATCCAATCCATCCAATTGTTGAGACATAAGAGCATTATTGTGCAACGAAGTGCTTATATACGCTCACTGTGCAAACTGTTTTTGCACCTCAGATTAGGAGTGACAAAGAAGGACAAGATCAGAAGTTATTTCATTAGAGGATCAGCCCAGGTTAGGAGGTTCAGGGAAAAAGCAAGAGAGGCGAGGTTGAGATGGTTTGGACATGCGCAGGAGGAGGGATTTGGGAGAAGGATGCTGAATATCTCTGCTGTCTGGAAGAAACCACCTAACTCCAAAATGTTCATTGAGTTAGGAGGTTTCTGTCTGAGCAATTTTTAATACTTTCCATTGGTTCAATATTGTTTTTAACCAATGTTAAAAGTGAAAATAGTATGAATAGTACTGATTTATTTAAATTAAAAAAAATAAAAAATAAAGATGGCTAAACGGTTGGACGATGGAAGTAGCTGGTTTGGCAGATAGTTTGAGGATCCAATGGAGTTTCAGTTAGGCGGTTTTCCCCAAAGCACTTTTTAATACTTTCCATTGGTTCAATATATGTTTTTAAATGACACACATACATAAAAGGTGTTCAAAACCTCAAAAAAGGAGTTGGGTGGTTTCTTCGGCGAAGAGGAAGGAAGGTCAAAGAGGAGGTGAGAGAGGTCATGCACGTGGCAGGAGGAATCACAGAGGAAACAGATGAGCCGTTGTGTGGCGAACCCTGATGGGAATTAACCCAAAGAAGATAAGAGTTTCCTCATACTTTCTCATATCACGGACTGCCAGTGTTCTTGTTAATTCAACTCTGGCAGTGTACATACAGGTGGAACCAAATAGACCTGTAAGCAAAAAAAATGGCAGATCTACAAGCTCACAATACGTCGCATCGTGATGCATTGTGAGCTGGTATAGATCTGCTATTTTTGCTATTGTTTTTCTGAGCTTGTTGAATGTCGCCGCTGAGACAAATATTATTATGATAAATAGCAGTTTCCGTGCCGGGAATGGATTACTCCAGGTTAATGTCGCTGCCATAAAAGACTTACGCGACTTTTGTTTTATGTGTTTAATCCGCCGTAATGTAAACAAAAAAAAGAAAATTCTTTTTCGCCGCTTAGGAAGAGAGGAGGTGCATTTCGTGTTGACAATGAACCGGAAATCGTCACATGCTGTGAGCTGCTAGGGCTTCTGGGAAATTGAGGCCAATGCAAACGCATTGGGTTCAACGCCTCATGGAGGCGGGTCCTGTGCTGCCTCTTCTCGGTGTAGCAAGATGGCGGGTGGTTCGATCGTTCATAACAAACGGGGGGAGCTATTTTCGCTCGATTTTCGCGGATTAAAAGCCCAAATAATTCAGCGTGTGCTCTAAAGGTAATACAACAATCTCGGCAGTGAAGGGGGGTTGATTAAAATGCGGGTTAATCGTAAAAAACAGTCAAACTGATAGTAGTAATATTACAAAATATAAATACAAATTTATAAAAAAAAAACTAAAAGCCTTTTCAAAGAATAAAAACCCTCTTTAAAGGGATAGTTCATCCCAAAAAGTTTTTTTGATTACTCAACCAATGGAGTTCATGGATTTATTTTCCCCGTCGCATTCCAAACCAATAATTTGATAACCAGCAGTTGTTCCATATGGAGACACAAATAGCCTCATTTGTTCCTTATGCAGACACAAAGAGTGTCCTCAAATAATATTATTGGCTTATACTATAGGAATGCAAAAAACTAAATGTAGGGGCAAACAATCCCTTTAAAAACAAATAAACACTAAACTGAAATGGCAAACAAAGAATCAAAGGATATGAATGAAAATTAATGAAAAAGATGCAAAACAATAATAACCTTGGGGAGAAGAAGCGAGGGGCGGCGTTTGTCAAGGCGGCGCAGGCACATGCTGATGACACTGTCCCGACGGTGGCTGGCCACTAGGGACACTGGTGAGCTGCACCCGTCCCTGCAACGAAACACCAAGGTCATGCACGCTGCAGTGTTGATTTTGACAGCACATTTTGAGTTTTAGTCATCTCTCTCTTGAATAGTTTTCATTTTGTTATAGTCACATGTTATCGTCACCTGGCATGTTTCAGTGTTTCAGTTTTAGTCGACTAAATATCATAAGATTCCAGTCGACTAAATCTACAGGTTATTTAGTCGACTAAAATGTATTTTGGCGGTCCTTGCATGTCGTCGTAATGACTGATTTTACACTTGCTGAAACTACCCGATCTACAAGCAACATATTCTTTAAACCATATACAGTATACTTGTGTTTCGTACAATGAAATAGTGAAAATAGCCAAATAGCTATATGTTCACTTTGAACCTTTTTGAAAAACCTTGAGAAAATGTATACAAGGCCTGTTAGCCTGTAGGCCATATATTTATATATTTATTAACCTTCAAATCTCAATTATATTCTTGAAAATGTAATGTTGCAAAAAATGCAAGTTATAAGACTCATCTTTATGATGTTGGACTATTCATGGGGCCTATATATACATTGTGCCTTATTGTCCCTGGTGCTTATTGGGGCCTGGACCCCATGTGGTTTGGACCCACCAGGCTTAATTCATGGCATGACAGACAGTGTATACCGCTTGCTGAAATTAAACTGATTTTCCAGCTCAAATTAAATAAATCCCTGCCCAGGGCAGTCTCGAGGCCATCATCATGCAATTAGTGAATCGTGTATTTATAAATAAATAAATATTAATGATTGCCCTCTATAAATGGACTGCGTGCGTGCGTGTGCGTGTGCGTGTGCGTGTGCATGTGTGTGTGTGTGTGGCTGTGCGTCTTACTATGTGAGGAAATGTCCCCACAACAAGTAGTTGAATGTGAAAAAATAGACAAGGAAAAAAACAGGAAAATATTCAGGTTGGGATTAGTAGGCCTACAATCAGGCGTTTATAGGAATTAGAGATAGAGAGTTGCACGCTTATGTCGTACACCGGAAAATAGCCGATCTACAAGCCCACATCACATTGCATGATTCGCATCTGCTATGTGTTTGTTAAAAATGCCCAATTTTCGTCTTTTTGAAAATTGCCACCCTAAAATGTCCATGCGTGTGCATGTGTGCGTCATGTGTGCATGCGCGTGTGCGTGTATATGTGTGTGCGTGCATGTGTGTGTCCTTGCAGCGACGCAGCGTGCACATGAAGGAACCAGTGGATGTGTGTGTAGGCCTACATGTGTGTGCGTGCATGTGTGTGTCCTTGCAGCGACGCAGCGTGCACATGAAGGAACCAGTGGATGTGTGTGTAGGCCTACATGTGTGTGCGTGCATGTGTGTGTCCATGCAGCGACGCAGCGTGCACATGAAGGAACCAGTGGACGTGCTTAGAAAATTGTAAAATGGTACTGTACCTCTGTATGATCTGCAAACTGTAAATAAAGTACGGTATTCAATCAATCAAAAATAAATCCAACCATCATGGTATCATTTTCAGATGGACATTAATTTAAGACCGATGCACATGCACAAGAGAGAGGAATAAAACAATGCCACGCGCGCGCGCACACACACACACACACACACACACACACACACACACACACACACACACACACGCATGCACGCACGCACACATGCGCGCTCGCACATGCACACACACGCACACACACACACACGCATGCAAGCACGTGCGCTCGCACATTCACACACACGCACACACACACACACGCATGCACGCACGCGCGCTCGCACATGCACACACACGCACACACACACACACACACACACACACACACACACACACACACACACACACACACACACACACACACAGAAGATAGAAAGAACATGAAGGGTGTATAAGAGACACAGAACAGTAGTACTGTATCTGCTACAGTTTAATCACATTATGTAAATTAAATCAAGGCTTTTTTATGTAGAATGTGTAGGCTGACATTTGCGCCAATGTCATACTGTCTGTCTGTCTGTCTGTCTGCCTGCCTGCCTGCCTGCCTGTCTGCCTGCCTGCCTGCCTGCCTGTCTGTCTGTAATAAAACATTATCAGATCAAATCACAACACCGGGCCATAAACCTTCACGTATTAGATCTCTGACTCAGTATAATGTGACACATGGTGTCTGCCTGCCTGCCTGCCTGCCTACGTCATGCCTGCCTCATGCCTGCCTGCCTGCCTGCCTGCCTTATGCCTGCCTGCCTGCCTGCCTCATGCATGCCTGCCTGCCTGCCTGCCTGCCTGCCTGCCTGCCTGCCTGCCTGCCTGCCTGCCTGCCTGCCTGCCTGCCTGCCTGCCTGCCTGCCTGCCTGCCTGCCTTCCTGCCTGCCTGCCTGCCTGCCTGCCTGCCTGCCTGCCTGCCTGTCTTGTGTGTTCATTGTGATACAGATCAATAGAAACGTATACATTCGTTCTATTGATCCAAGCCGGATCGCTACCTTTTTTAGATGTTCACGGTCAGATCCAGAAAAAAGCTTGGTAGAGGTTCTTCCTTCAGATGTATGTATGAGCAGTGGTTCCCAAACTGGGGTCCGGGGACAGCTAAATGATAATTTGGAACCAAATGGACCCTTATGGGTCTGTAACTCTGATAGTGTACAAATGGAACCAAAACTTTGTACAATTTGTACACTCTCAGAGTTAAATTAACATTGATTTTACAACATAAATTAGGGTCTCAGAGATAAAAAATGTAATGGGGGTCCGTAGACTAATTCATGTCAAACTGGGGGTCCTTGAAATTAAACGGGTTTAGAATCACTGCTAGAGCCGTAAAGATCTTCTCTTATCGGGGTCCCTGGCATACCTTTTTCACATTGGGGTCCGCGGGCTAATAAGTGACAATTTGGCTGTGTTTGCTCTTGGCTTCGGTTTGAGACTTCTGGGACGTGCTCTTCAAATGGACCCGTTGTATACACCCCCAGACTTCAATGAACACTGAGGATTTCAGAGTCCTATATGCTTTTTTTTGTCTGCTAAGACCTTTTTTCTTTTCTTTTTTTTTATTGTTTGAGCCGACAGCCAAGTACCAGAACAATCCCTGAACTGACAGTCTGCACAATCACACACAAACACACAAACACACAGACAAACAAACGCGCGTGCGCGAGGGCGCGCATATACACAGTGGAGGTCACACGCTCGTTTGGCTACCCCTGATATAAAGTGACAGGCTGAGCAAAGATACGAGCTAGACCTGCCTATAGATCTGTGTGTGTGTGTGTGTGTGTGTGTGTGTGTGTGTGTGTGTGTGCGTGCGTGCGTGCGTGCGTGCGTGCGTGCGTGCGTGCGTGCGTGCGTGCGTGCGTGCGTGCATGCGTGCGTGTATGCGTGCGTGCATGCGTGCGTGTATGCGTGCGTGCGTTAGTGTGCGTGTTGGTCAAAGAAGTGTGATACAAGACAGCCTCTGAAACACATACACACGTACACACACACACACACACACACACACACACACACACACACACACACACACACACACACACACACACACACAGAGTGTGGAGGCTGCTGGCTGGCTGGAGGTCACAACAACTGTGTACAAAAACAATGACTAGACTTTTTCTGATCTGGTGACATATTTATAGACATAAAACAATGACTAAAGACCTTCTCTGATCTGAAGGCAACATATTTATAGACAGTGACTATAAGTAGATCTTCTCTGATGGCATATTAATAGACATAAAACAATGATTATAGACCTGATCTGACTCTGTTCTGATGTGCATATTTATAGACATTTTAGCTGACAGTCTTAAAGGGGCACTTTTCATCCATTTTCACCCTCATCTCCATCAATTTCAAATTATCACGTAAAGGCACGTCTAGCCTCGGTACCAGGCTTTCATTTTTGTTGGTTGCAAAAATTGAAAGCCTGGAGGAACGCATTGGCCGCTCTGGTCTAAAAGTGGGAGTCAACCCTTCCGGGTGGGCGTCGCTCCAAATGATGTGACGTAGCGCTGCACTAGGGGGGAGAGGAGGGGCCGGGGGTGACGGACAGATCGATGAGATCCAATCAGGGCGTGCGCAAACCTGAGCCGCGACCCGCCCCTCTAGACCAGAAACCACGAAACACGTTAGCTCAGGCTAAGGCACGTCCTACTTCAACAATAAATGAAAATCAGCTATTTTGCTATTTTCACAATGTTTTTGTAAAATAATAATAATATAAAATCTCATCATCGTGTGAAGTGAGGGGCGCTCTTATCATCATCATACATCATCATACAGTACATCACATTCCGTGCTCAGCCAATCAAATCATCACAAATGTCATTCCGGCCAATCACTTTTGGCGTCTTCACTTTCCTGTCCCACTTTTTATCCTCAATATGTAATTTGCTCAGCCAATCAAATCATCGGTATGGTGTGATCGGCCAATCAAATCATGGCGTTTGCGTTCACACAGGCACACCTGGGCATATAGGAGGGACTAGCGCAAGGTGCACGGTGACAACCTGACAGCAACAATAGACAGTAATGAATTGGCCCCTATCCCTAATAATTATGTTATACATTATCTGTTGCCCCCGCGAACCGACTACGGATAAACGGTTTACAAGACAGTATAAGAAAAACAGTTAAAAACTTAAAATACAACTAGATATAAAACAATTGATTATATAGTGTGCATTAATAAATATAACATCTCAACAACCATGAATACAATTTCAGTTTACATTAAGTATAGTTACAGTATTAAACCAAATTTAATTGATATTAATAATGTAGGCATCCTATAGTGTGTATGTTTCAATGTACAGATTATTGATTTTCTGTGGATATTCTACCGTTAAATCGAGATGGATATTCTCTCGAAATGGGTAATACTCTCTCCTTATTGTGGGAAAACCCACCTAAAAAAAAGGTAGTTTATAAAGTTACTGACAGGTTACTGAACACTTCAGACACCCCCATCTGAATTGTGTCCTCCAGGACCGCCAGTGGCCCGTCTTTATGAGGAACCCTATTACTTTGAATGCCGCTTCACTCGGAAACCGAGATGCAGGAAGTGAACAATCGCTATGTAACAGGGCCCACGAATGTTATTTAATTCACCCAAAACATGTAACCGGCGATTCATATCCTTTAGAGAAATGAAGCAAATCAAGCTTGTTTTGACCCAAAAAGAAGAATCCGAGATATTACGATTCTAGACATAGCCAACATAATATATGAGCCAGCAGAATCTTTTTTATCACGCCAGAACTGGAGTGTTATGAGCGCGTAGAACACAGTTGTGAACCCAAATCAATTTATATTAAAAGAGGTCAAAAGTCGATCTTGGCACGGAGTGCGTTTGGACCAGAAGTCGTCAAAAGGCGATCTCGGCGGTTACGTCGCTGTCAACTTATTTCTGATTGACTGAAAAAGAGCATATACCTATTTACGCGCACCTCGACAGTGGGTGCAGGGCCAATAAGGCAATTATGGAAGGAGGTTGGGCCCGCACACCATTCTTTTGGTAAATAATTACTTTATTGAATAAACAAACGACAATGTTTCAATCTTGACAGATCTTCGTCAGGTCAGTATACAGATGTTTCATCACTTTTATCCAATTCTCCTCAGATTGAGTTCCCTCCCCCCCGTTGTGTGCCACCCCCACAAAACACAGGTGAGTCTCATTACTCATGAGGAGCCAGAATTGTGACAGAGTATACAAAATATACTTATCTATCTATTTAATGAGAAGGGACAGCAATGTGTTCAGCTGTGGCTGAACCACATCTAGCCAAGTGTTGTAACTGACTGTCTTGTGGACACGACAAGAAGAAGACTTATCTATCTATTTTGCTCTGTCACTGTCTGCCTGTCTGTCCACTTCCGGGTCACCAGTGAAATGCATGTTGGGACAGACACAGATTAATACTGGGACGCACTTTT